>NW_022589753.1:2375576-2766139 GCF_004348235.1 Phoca vitulina | reverse complement strand
GTATGGAGCACTGGGTGTTATGCACAAACAATGAATCATGGAACACTACATCTAAAACTAATGATGTAATGTATGGTGATTAACATAACAATAAAAAAATTAAAAAAAAAAAAAGAAAGTAGGGCAGAAATCATGAGACGCTCTTAAACCTGCTTAACATCTTCCCTCCCCGGGGGAGAAGGCAGAGCTGTGAGGTCACATGTGGGAAGTAAATAGACCGGGATCAAAGTCCGCTTTCTGCCGTGGGTTCTGCGGTCTTGCCGAGTCTTGAGCAGGTCACATACTCCTGATGAGCTTCCGGGTGCTCAGCTGGAAATCGGGGCGCTGGTTTCTGTTCACAGGGCTGTCCTGAGAGCCCACGCAGCCACGGATGTGAATCCTGTCCCCGAGGCACATCTTGCATTTGCTGTTGCTTGGTGGTGTCCATTGTTTCCCTCTTGTCGCTGGGATTTGCACGTCGTTGGTGGGCTGGCAAATCCCATTTTCTTTATGATTCCTTTATTGGCTCAACAGGTGTTTGTTGAAAGCCTGCGGGGCTCCTGGACAGTTCTGAGGGCTGCGGACGGAGCAGCGGGCTGCCAGGAAGCCAGGTTCTCCAGCGGCTTGCGTGCTGGTGGAGGGACAGGGATCGTGAACAAGGTGCCGGTGACAGACGCGACGGAGGAAAATGAAGCAGAGCCAAGGGAAAGAAAGCGAGTGGGGGGGGGGCGGTGCCCCACTCAGAGGCTTGCAGGAAATGACGCTGGGATGAGGTGACATTTAAGCAGAGACCCAAAAAGAAGTGAGGTTAGGAGGGGAGAGTTTGGGGCTGCAATGTGAGTGGACAAACACTTGGTCACAATGCTTCCCGGCGGTCTCGCTAAGGAGGTGCTAACGCTCAACTGAGGAGTTTATTTGACACTTGGGGGAGTGCTCCATGGTTTCCCTTGTTGTATGTAGGAGGCATCAGACTCACCTTCCTCGTGCGCATGGACTTGTCCCTCGGGCTGGCTTCCACGCCGGGGCGTCCCTGTCCCCTTGGCGCACGCGGCTCAGAGACGTGTCTCCACCAGAGCGCGGGAGCCGATCTTCCCATCCTCCTCCTGCTGGGGTCCAGTGTGGCATTTATTGTAGAATGGACCCTTTCCAACCGAAGTAACGGGGGTCACTGAGAAAAAAAGGAGAAGTGAAACGGGTTTGACTTTACAAATTCATATCCCGAGCAGCACGTCTGCTGTCACAGAGGCTCTTGTAAGATTGTTGGTTTGGTCAGGACAGACGTCAGCCATCGCTGGTTCAGGAAGAGGGGGCGGGTGGTCTGAAGGTCGGAGAGAGGGTGCAGCCAGGGCCCAGAGAGCGTCCAGATGGGAAATCCAGAAGCCTGACGGCCACACTCTGTCCGGCCTCTCTTCTATGCTTCCCTCCCCGGCCCGACTTCCCCTCAGCGCTGACTGGCCCGCGTGCGTGGCTCTGGCTTCCCGGGGCAGTGACTCGAGCCACGAAGCTGGTGACCAGCTCTTCGAGCCTCCGGTCTCCCCTTCCCGGCTTCCCATCCCATGACGCAGGTGTGGGGTGGCTCCGGCTGGGTCTGCGCTCGGCCCTGGGCCTCTCAGCTGTGGACACGGGCTGGGGTCTTCAGCGTCCGGATTCGTCCTGATCCCCTTGCTGGGATCTGTTACGGGCTTCCTCTCCTAGTGAGTTCGAGGGGATGGCAGGGCTGCTGTTCAATGCACAGTGCCCCTCAAAGCACCTGGAGCAGAAAAGCTCAATCTCCGTTAGCCGCCGACTTAATGCTGAATGTGGGGGAAACGCAGTGATGAGCATGACCTCTCTAACCGTGCACCTGAATGAGAAATTTAAAGTATGCTTTCGTTCCCCTAACAGGGGTCACATTGCTCTTACCTACCTCATCCCTGGCTGGACACTTCTTCCCCTCCATACATCTCCAAAATAGCTAACCCCAGTCAGGTACCTCGGTACCGGCCTAATCAGGGGAATGTTAATTTAGGGCTAAAAGCAGTGATTTTCTAAACAATGCTGTAGGTGAAAGACAGCATCTGTGATCCTCACACCCTGAGACAGAGCTCAGTCGTGCCCGTGTCTGTCTCTGAGCTTACTTTTCTTGTTTGTTCAATGGAGGTGATAAATAATAATAATAATAATAATAATAATAATAATAGTGGGATGAAGAGAAATATTCTTCACATGGGTCTTGTGAGGATTCATGGTAATGATGTGAGCAAAGTGACCAGCATGGTGCCTCAAAAAAAAAAAAAAAAATTCAGCCCTGAATGCACAGGGGTTGTTTTGCAAATATCCTCCTCATCACGGCTCCTCCAAAGGACGGGTGCAGGACGACCAGGTGTGGTTTTCCAATGGAGACAAGAGACTCACCACACTGTGCCTGGGTGATTTGAGAGCCACGAGGAGGACAGGACAAGGGAAAGAAACGATCTGGGGAGAAGTCTGATTTATGCCCGCAGGGACACGCAGCGGGCTCTCAGCCTGCATTCATTAGCTTCTGGAATCCCCTGCATTCGCCTACTCTCAGGGCGCAGTTCTGAACCCCACGAAGGCTTCGGCTCACCTTGGGGATGAAATGGGAAGCATGATCAAGATGAAAGATAGTTTGTGAGAAGCACGGACATGGAAATCGTTTGCAATTTGACCATTCTTCATTCTGTGTGATTGTAAGTGCCTGCCCCACTCACAAATGACAGTCGAATAAAGAGTTTTAAACAAGCATATTCTGAATGTTGATTTATCGGGGGAGGAAAATAAATGTTGTATCCTGCCAAGTGACTGCGGCACCTGTGGAACGGTAAGGTCAGTCTTTCTGCTGAAAATGTCACGGTGAGATTTTTAAAATAGATTCCTGGAGCAGTTTTAATAATGTCGAGGTTAAAGATAAGGAGGAAGAAAGTACTTAACATCGAAAGTAAAGCAAAAATATTGCTGTTTAAAGTGGATTTTGGTAGTAGATTGTGTCAGTATAAAATATAACCTTGTATACCGCGAATACTTTATAATTGTTTTGTTTGTAATTAGTAACAACGGGTCCCACATTCTAGGCTGACGATCTCTGATCTGACCCCCCTGCTGAGCATCATGTAAGCAGACCCTGGAGGGGCTTGGTGGAGGGACAG
The DNA here is from genome assembly GCF_004348235.1 of Phoca vitulina. NCBI lineage: Eukaryota > Metazoa > Chordata > Mammalia > Carnivora > Phocidae > Phoca > Phoca vitulina. Next base: position 2,763,014 of record NW_022589753.1, on the reverse strand, counting down.
GGAACCGGGAGTGTTGGAAGCCCTGCGAGGTGCTCAAAACAAAACCCACAAAGCCCGATCTGCCGTGGACATTTCTCAGGGCGCCCCTCCAGACTCTCTGCTCTTGAGTGGACCCCCTGAATCAAAGTCTCCGGTGGTCAGAGATGTGCTAAGTGAGCCGAACACATTCGTTATTGGAGATCGGTGTTAGAAACCTGACCCTGGGGCGGGTCTTCTGTCCCGAGAATTTGTGCTGAGGACGAGAGCCAGACAGAGGGACTGGGCAGGTTATTGAGGTTGTGCCCGTCTGGTCTCTAGCTGCTCAGCATTACTTGGATTCTGTGGGTTCCTTGGTAACTTTTGAGCAAATTACCTCCTACCTAAAGTGAGTGCATTACTTAAGATGCTTTATCATCAGACAAACAATCAATAGAGAGGTTCGATTCTCCTACTTAAGATGGATGGAAGGGGGGTCCAGAGCTGGTCGGGAGCTCTGTGCAGTTGCCAATTCCTGTCGTCTTCCCTTCAGTGTCACAAGAGGGCTGCTGGAGCTCCAAAATCGCATCCAGAGTTTAGCCAAGGAGCCAGGGAGAAAATGTTTCTTTCTTCTGCATTTCCTAGGGGTGCCCAGCAGTGTTCCTCCTCAGCCAGTTCTGAATCCTCCAGCCATCTCGAGCTGCAAAGAAGGCTGGGGAAGCTTCTTCAGTCTCCCTAATGGAAGGTGTGCAAGGAGAGAGGGTTGGGAATGGGTGTTGAGTTAGCCCTTCTACCTTGTGACTTTATGTCAGCAACCAGAGTCCAACCATGTCACTCCAAGCTGAAGGATGGGGGTCCTTCAGATTCTAGGTCCACGTTCTAATATTCCCTCTACTTAAGCCCACGAGAGGGAGGAATCCAGGATTCACCCCATCTCTGCCTTCTCTATCAGCCCACACAGGCAGCCCCCAGTGCTGAGCAAGAGCCCCCACAACCATGCTTGCCCACCCAGTACTCCAGATTTCACTTCATTTCTTCCCCATTTGGAGCCCTTATTCCACCCTCCCTCTGTCTTGCCCTCCCCCTTCCTTCCCTGACTCCAGAGGTCATGGCTATCATGAGTCAGATCATCATACCCATCCATGGTTTATAAGTATATTTTCCATCAACGTACATGTTCATAGCAATGCACAGCATCACATTTTATTGAACTCTAAAAGACTACACAAATGCCCTATTGCTTGTATGATCCAGCAACTTTCTCTTTTTTTCACTCAAGTTCTTTTTTGAGATTTTATTTTTATTTTTTTATTATGTTATGTTAATCACCATACATTACATCATTAGTTTTTGATGTAGTGTTCCATGATTCATTGTTTTCATATAACACCCAGTGCTCCATGCAGTACGTGCCCTCCTTAATACCCATCACCAGGCTAACCCATCCCCCCAACACCCTCCTCTCCAAAACCCTCAGTTTGTTTCTCGGAGTCCATAGTCTCTCATGGTACGTCTCTCTATCCAATTCCCCCCACCTTCATTTTTCCCTTCCTTCTCCTAATGTCCTCTGTGCTATTCCTTATGATCCACAAATAAGTGAAACCATATGATAATTGACTTTCTCTGCTTGACTTATTTCACTTAGCATAATCTCCTCCAGTCCCATCCATGTTGATGAAAAAGTTGGGTATTCATCCTTTCTGATGGCTGAGTAATATTCCATTGTATATATGGACCACGTCTTCTTTATCCATTTGTCACTCAACATTTTTTTGATATTCATTCATGTTGGCATGCGTGACTCTAGTTCATATGAACCACTGTGCTCTCCTCTGTTGTTTGAATAAATCATCATTTCATTCTCTCTCTACCCATGGACTATTTTATGTTGTTTACACTTGATTGCCATTACAGGTAATGCTGGAAGGTACATATGTCTTCTGAACTTTGGGAACAGACACTCTTCTTCCAGACACGTGCCCAGGGGTTGGATTAATGAGATGAAATATGCTGGTGTACTGGCATCTTCTACTAGACATAGCCAAACCTCCACCTCCATCACAGTGCTGCCAAGAGACCGCGGAGGCTACGTTTCCAATGTCCAGCTGTGCCTAGCACACAATGATGAAATGTTTTGTCATTGCATGGACGAATGAGGAAGGCCATCTTTTTGTGATCCTGCCTTGTGCTTCCTTAGTTACCAGTGAGTTTGAGCATCTCGCCTAATGTCCAGTGCTCATCCGGGTTGCCCTGTCTATGAACTGTCTGTTCATGCCTCACCTTGGTCTTCTATCAGTTGTTTGTTTTGTTCTTTTGGGTACTTTGTAGGACCTTGTTCTATATGCCCCGGACACCCCCGGCCCCAACACGTGTGCGGTCAATAGGCAGTGCCAGATTGCGCCTGTCGTCGGCTTTGTTCAAGGGATCTTGAGTTTTGTAAATGTCTTGAAGGTCATTGTGATTAACTGTGGCATCGGTCATTCCCTTTGTGGTTTGTACCTTTTTGGTTGCATTCAAGAAAATTGTCTCCGTTCAAAATCAGAAAAGTCTGTCATCTTTTACTTCAAGAGGTTTGTTTTGTTCTGTTGGAAATCATTGCACATTTTTCATTATTTCAGTTTGTAGCCAACTCTGGGTTTATTCTGGGATGTGATGAAAAGTAAGAACATAAGGATGCATCTTTCAGCGAGGTACTCATCTGTAGAAGGCCCATCACTTCCCACCTTCCTTATAGGGCACCCCTCTCCCCCCTCCAGAGCCCCATATTCCCGGGATCTCTCTGGGCTCCCTACTTTGTTCCAGGGGCTGGTTTGTTTGTGCCTGAGCTAATTCTCTGTGGGTTTTTATTTGTACATAATAAATAATAAGCAGGGCGTTTTGTCTTGATGTTGACGGTAACCATATCAAAACTAAGTCTGATAGTCGCTTGGGTTTTAATGCGTTAAGAAAGTTCCCATTTATTCCTAATTTACCAGAAGTTTTTTTTTTAATCATAACTGAATGTTGAATTTTATTACATAATTTTGTTCATCTATTAATTTGACTGTTCTTTAATTTGTTAGTAAGTTTAATTACATTCAGAGACTTCTTGTTAATAAATTAACAAGTGAACGTCTGTCTTATGGTTTAATTGGGTATGTGTGTGTGCATGTGTGTACAGACATTTGGCTTGAAGATTTCTAATTAGGATTCTATGTCTATGCTCAAAAGTGAGAGAATGTACCTCTGGCCAATGCTATAAATAATCCCATCTTTTCCTTCCAATGCTTATGTGTTATGATGCTGATGGCGGGATAGGTAACGCATCCAATCAGAAAATTTCCTTTGGAAGGGGTTGTGATACTTGAGTAGAAATGCAGTGAGGTTTTTCTTGGGACTTATGTCATTGGTTTTACCTTAGCAGGCCGAGTGGGCGGGCTCACCTTCAAGCAGAAGCGAGTCTTCACCCCGCTGCCACTTCTGCTGAGAATGTTTGCATGCATTCCAGCAAATGTTCTTCAACCACTACAACTGACCCGATGGCCCAGAGTGAGGCAGACGTCCTTCCGGAAGCTCAAGATGAAATGTACACAATCCACTAAATACATTGCAGACTCAGACCTCCAGGCAGAATTTCCAAACACCACACAAAGGGAAAAAAAATAAATCCCCGGTGGAACCTGTTAAGAGATCATTAGAAAACCCAGCAAAAATCAAGTCAAAAGATCTAAAAGAAAAAAGTGGTCTCAGCAACTCTTGTCTCAGGACTGGATAGCCTTGCAGAGATCGTAAACACTCTTAGCGATTTCTTAGCCTTGATCATTTGGGAAGGGGAGGCTTATCATCATGGCAACACTTTGCAAACGGTGTGTTAGCTTTACTGAAGCTCCAATTCTAGGATACAGTGAGAGACATAGTGAAGTTAGAAGCTGAAAAAGCTCAGGGTCTGAATAATTTGAATAAAAAGCGTGACTCTGAAGTAATAACTCTGATTTGTCTAATGTCATTTAGAAAGCAGTTCTAAGGATAAACGTGATTTGGAATAGTTGGAAAACATTCCAAGCTGACATCTTTCAGGCCAGTATTACTCGTTCATGTGTGCGTTTTGGCAGGGACTTTTCAAAGAAGAAAACATTCATTCCATTTCTTTATAATTACATCCTGTGACTGGACGCCAACTAAGAAAGCAACCAAAGGGGAATTAAAACATTTCCAGGAAAAATTAAATCTCGCTGAAATCTTAGGTGCCGCACTTCTCTGTGGCAGCTTCTACTTCCGTGTGGTAAGGCTGCCAGTCTTGTCTTGGGCCCTGTGGTGGGTTGGATGGTGGCCCCAAAGAGCCAGACCTGTGGTAGGCGGTTAGACAGTTGTGTGAGGCCTGGATCCCCCAGGAACGCGGGGCTGGGGGCAGGTGCTGGGGGGAGACATCCCAGACCTGCTATTAGGCATATCATGCCCAGACCGCCCTGGGAAATTCCTCACGGAGCCACAGGATGTACGTGTGCTAAAGGAACAGAAGTATGATTAGCATTATGGTTTGGACAGTCCGCTCCCTTCCCTGCCCTGGGCTGTCTTAGGGGATGCTATGTGACAAGTAAGACAAAGGACACAGGGACGCAGGCACACCACCACGAGGGAGAAGCCTTCCCTCCATGGCCAGCGATGGGGAGGTCAAAGGCCTGTCCTGGCAGCACTCCACCAGAAGCCGGATCAAACCAGACGGAGCCAACATGGCGGATGCCAGGACAGGAATCCCTGACCAAGCTGGAGGAAAAGGTGCGAAACCCTGCTTCCTGCCCCGAGTGAGGACTATTCCAGCCCTAGTTAACAACTCTGTCCCAGCACGTGAGCCCCTTTCCCGATGCCTACTCACCCCTCCAGTGAGTGTACTCAGACTTTGTTTGCTCACGCCTTCTCGTCTCTTGCTTGGGTTCTTTCCTGCGAGAAGACTAAGGACCGAGGCGGTACCGCTCCAGGTGGGAACAGATCCACCTCGTAGCCCCTGGCATCCGTGAGTGAATGTTGCCTCACTTGGAAAAACGGTCTTTGCAGGCATAATTAGGCATCTCAAGATGAGATCATCCCAGGTTCCGTGGGTGGGCCTGAAATCGTAGGACAGGTGTCTTTATAAAAGATGAATGAGACGAAGTCATGGGCACAGGGAGAAGAGGAGAAGCCACGTGAAGATGAAGGTGGAGGCTGGGGTGAGGCAGCTAGACACAATGAGGATGGGTCCTCTGGTAGAGCCTCCAGAAGGAGCACAGCACTGCTGAGACCTGGAGTTGGGACTTCTGTGCTCAGAGCAGTGAGAGGAGGAGTCCTGTCGTTTGGAGCCCCCAAGTTTGTGGCAGCATGTTATGGCGGCCACGGGACACGAGTACAGCTCCCCCTGCGTTCCAGCCTGTCATCTAGGGTGGTACAAAGCCAGGAAGACCAGTGACAACTTTCGTTCATAGATCGTGAGCAACAACAACAGCAAAACAGCCAACAACTACAATCCAAATTGCTGGGATGACTTTAACAGGTAACTTTGGTAACTTTGGAGCGAAGGTAATGCAATCTTGGGAAGGCGTCACCACACAGGCTCAAGTAACCCCAAGGTACTTTAATATTAGTATGGCTTCTGGAACAAAGGACAGCTACAATGCTCTGATCCCACATGGAGTTCTCTACTTGGTCCTCATGGACACTCTTCAGAATGGACACGGGGGCGGGGGTGGGGGAGAGGACAGAAAAGTCCACCATGATGGAAAAATGGCTCACACTCTGCTGAAGGAAGGTGTTAGCAGAGAGTGAGAAATTCCCACTGAGATCCAGAAGCCATGAGATGCATGCATTAGTCTCATCTGTGAGCGGCCAGAGGGGGCTTCTGAGACCCGCAGGGGGCCACGGGGTTTCAGGTCAAGGTGAATCTAGATGCTGGGAAACCTGGTGGAACCGGATGATGCTTCCTGCCGCTGGCCTTGAAGAAGGGGATGGAAAACCGTCTGTAGGGAGGCTGAGGGGGATCTGCATAAACCCTAGTGTGGTGGAGCGGTGGAAGGAGAAGTAGTCTTAGCGTCAGACTCCTGGGGGTCTCAAGGGCAGAAACCCCCCTCCTCACTTTTATTGGCAACGAAACACTTGGACACTCACTTCTGTTTGGTAAATGGAATCTTCTCTGTGGTTTAATGTTAGTTTTCCATCCATGGTGGTTGTCTAAGGCTGCCGCTAAGAAACTGATATTTTTAGGTCCTAAGGAGTAGAAATGTCCCAGGGACTGGACTCAAAGCTTCAGCTGGCAAATTCTGTGGCATTGGCATGATTTAAGGAAGTGTTTTTTAAATGGTTTGACAGGCATTTCACTTGGGGTATAACTTCTATACCGATGTTACTCGTCCGCTTACCAACACGTATTTAACCGGCGCTTGCTGCGACCCGGGTACAGTGCTAGGTAACAGCGGTGGTAGACACTTACACCCCGCTCCCCACCCCCCACCCCCAGCACCGTCCACTCACTCACTAAGCACCCGTGACACCCCGACGGGGTAGGCTCTCATTTCCCTTTTGCAGGGGAGGTACTAAAACCTTGAGGTAATGAAATAATCTGACACAAATAGCATTTATTTGAAATAAAACAACTTGAAATAAGGAAGTAATGAACACGGAAGGACTTGGCTCTAAGTATGTGGACTGGGCATTTGTGGAACCAACCGGTGCAGACCGGGGGCTCCTAGCCACGAGCACACACTCCTGGGGGTACGGTGCTGAGCAGGGCGCCCCCAAACCTCTCCCCAGGTCATTTCCAGCCCAGTGAGGGGGTCTTTCACCAAACCACGCACAAGCAAATGTGCAATTTTAGCTGCAGTTGGCCTTAGAGAGTGAGCTTCAAGGTTCTAGGAGGTGCGCAGTAGAGGGATTTGCTGTCGTCGGAAGTCTGGGAAGGCTCCCCTCAGGGAGTGGCTCTGAGAGTTGACACCTAAAGATAAGGGTTAATGCAGTTAGGAGGGCCAGGGGACGTTTTAGTGAAGGGCGCCAGATACACAAACAGTCATCTAGATCTTGGACAAGATCCAGATATTTCCTGAATGGAGCCCTTTTGTAGATCAATGGTCTTAAAATCAACACTTCAGCATCACCTCAAAACTCGTTAGAAATTCAGGTTCTTGGGCTCAACCCCATAGCTACTGAGTGGGACATCCTGGAGGTGGGGCCCAGCACTCTGTTTTAAGAAGCCCTCCAGGCGGTTCTGGTGCTGACCCGGGTTTGGGAAGAGCTGCTATAGAAGATGCAGGAGGTGCTCACCCAGATCCCCTTCCCAGCAGGCGCACCCTTTCCGCAGCAGCTGCTGGGTGTGGGCCGCAGAGTGGACAGCTCACAGCAGGAGAATTTCCTTCAGCCCGACGGGAACGCTTCACTCTGGGATGCTGAGCTGCCTGCAGCCCACCCTCCGACCCATTGCCAGACCCACTCCGGGAGACAGGCGATTCTCTGATGATCTGGCATGTTGCTCCTTGCCTCAAGGTGAGAACTCTGTTTGGGGGGCACTACGGAGCGGCCCGGGGAGCCTGCATTCTGCATTCGAGCCAAGCTGTTTCCCTGCCCTCTCCTGCGTCCCACCCTCTCCTCCTCCTAAGATCACTTTCCAACAAACCACTTGAACAAGAATCCCCGTCTCAGACTCTGCTTCCAGAAACCCAGCCTGAGGCATGCACACACTTCAGCTACGGGGGCAGCACACCGCCTGGAGCCAAACTGTCCCCCTCCCAGCCCCACCGAGCACTGTTGGCTTTCCATCCTCTGGCCTCATGGCACCATTAAAGGAAGGAATCTGTGAAGAGTAAGTGAATGGGGTGAACTACTTATATGATATGGAGAATCCTCTGTACTGTGTTTCAACTCCAAAGTTTAAATTTAAGTTGTCAATACATGTTGCAGATCGTGGAATTTCACGTGTTTTAAAATATCGAAGATGCTGTTCCAATTCAAATAATCTTCCTGCGAAACAAATATATTGACAACTAGCTCTCACTGTAAAATCCTCAGAAACTATGTTCACTTGTCTACTCTTTCAGAGTCTCTAGTAACAAGTGGAAAGAAGTACTCGGTCTGTGGAGTTGGGCAGGTGCCTTTGCCCATCAGAGGGCTAAGCATCTACTGGCAGAATTTTCAAGGTTCTCTAAAGCAGTAGAGAACTAGATATTTGTCCCCACAGTTATCCCCTCCTCATTTATAATATACTTGGGCACTATTGTACAGCCCAGGAATTCGTGCAAGTGAAATTTCTTTCACAGACCACATTACCTTGTAGAAAAATAGCATCGCAGAGCACAAGCACATGTACGGCCACTTTTCTGAATATACATGTGGACTTTTGTGGCCAACAGTCAATAGAGGTTGGGAGAAATACAGATTTCAAAACAGAACCCCTTGATAGGGTGGCATGGCAGGCGTATTTAGATTTTACACCTGCATCAGCAGGGACGTCAGCGCCTCGGCGCCCTGCTCTAATGGTGACCTTGCTGTTTGCTTCTTCCCTGCCCCCTTCTGGTCTAAGGTGAGGATGATGAATGCGTTGGCAGAGGAATCATACAGTAAGCTTTTCTGATCAGAGTATCCCCTGAGCTCCCACGTAACGGCTCAGGACCGCACAACCGAGGATATTGATGAATAGTTTTATGACTCATTTGGGCAGATCCATGAAGCCAATTACTTCATGAGGTGGCGTTTCATCACAGCTGTCTTCGATCCACTGTGGCTGGCTCATTGATTAGAGTTTGCCAACGAAAGCAAGTGTAGCAGTCTGCGGTCCAAAACTGCTGACAGCGTATCTGGACTTGAGGCGAGGCATCCCTGGCAGTGTGCTTATGGTTTCCTCAGGCTGGCTTAATTACCCTGCCATTTGATAAGGCTTAGCAGTTTGGTATAAAGTGGGAGAGAATCCACGGTTATATTAGAACCTTCAATTCTTCGATCTTGGTAGGATTCATCTGGGACCGCCTCTCCACCTACTCTCCCCTTTTATTGAAGCATTTGAACATTGAATCTAGACACATATTCATGCATCATTTGCTTGGTTTGGAGAAGTCAATTAAATTAAAACTTCAAGCCGAAGAAATACACATTAACACTTACTTTTGATTTTTTAGCTTAAATACAATAGGATTATGTTTTGGTACAGTTTCATTGATGTAGCATAGGGCTATTAACTAGAGGGACAATTTGCAACTAGCAAATGGTATATGATTCCATGCACATGTATAATTGGAAAATGAGGTGCAAATAGAATATTTTTTTTTCAAATGATGTATTTTTGCACAGTTTGCTCTTCTTTAACCTCTTGCGGATGCATAATTAATAGAGAGATGTATTCACTTAAGTACCGACTTTTGGAGACTGCCCGCGGGTGTCTTCTACATCTCAGAGACCCAGGGTGACACCCAGTGACATTTCTGCCACCTGAATGCAGAGTAGTTAATGCCAAGGAAGAAGCTTCTGTGCAGGGAAAGAAATGTTGGAGGAAGCAGAAGGCAGCTTCCTTCCGTGAGAAGTCAGGAACTTCCTTGGCATCACTGCCATTCTGTAGTGGAGAACTACAGAGCGGGGGATCAGAGCTGGTGTGGCTTGTGTCTTTAAGTAAATGTTTTATTTTATTCTAAGAGTCCTGGAATGACAGAATGTGAAGATGGTACACAGAATTCCCATAAACCCCACACTCAATTTCCTCTATTATTTTTAACAACTCTGCTGAGATGTAATTTACATACCATAAAATTCATCCACATAAAACATACAATTCAGTGGGTTTTAGTGTATTCAGATGTGTGCAGCCATCACCACAATCAATATTAGACATTTTCATTACTCCAGGAAGAAACCCGGTGCCTCGTATCAGCCACTCTCTTTTGCCTCCAGATCTCTCAGCCCTGGGCAACCACTAATCTATTTTCTGTCACTATCGATGTGCCTGTTTTGGACATTTCATATAAATAGGACCATACAATAGATGGTTTTTGTCGCCGTCTTCTTTCATTTAGCATAATGTTTTCAAGGTTCAACTATGTTGCTTCTTAGAGAATCGATTGCTTTATCATTATGGAATGCTCGCCTTTATCCCTTATAACCTCTTCTTGGCTAGAAACTCTGCTTTGTCTGCAATTAAGACAGCTACTCCCGATGCCTTTCATTAGTGTTAGCAAGGTGTATGTTTCTCCATCTCTTTCCTTTGAACCTACTGGAGGGTCTGTATTTATGTTTAGAGTGGGCTCCTTACAGATAATCTGTAGTCAGGTGTTTTTGTTTTTCTTTTAGATTTATTTATTAGAGAGAGCATGAGCAGGGGAGAGGAGCAGAGGGAGAGGGAGTAGCCGACTCTCCACTGAGCAGGGAGCCCCGCGCAGGACTGCATCTCATGATCCTGGGATCATGACTGAGCCAAAATCAAGAGCTGGATGCTCAACCGACTGAGCCACCCAAGTGCCCCAGGTGTTTTTTGTTTTTAATACGCTCTTCCAATTTTTTTCTTTTAACTAGTGTGCTTAGACCATTCACATTTGAAGTGGCTGATACAGTTTGGGTTACTGTTGTCCATATTTGTATGTGTTTTCTTTTTGTTACCATATTGTACTTTGTCTCTTTATAAACCTCTCCAACTTCTGTTTCTTATCTGGTTGAATGGGGAATTTTGCACAATCGTATTTTATCTCCTCTCTCGGAATGTATGTTATACTTCTTCTAAATACATTTCCAAAGACATTAAGAGGACTTGCAACACACATATTCCATCTACCTCCACCTTCCAACAGTCGCCGCAGGTCTCCGGCTAGGCAGCTCCCTCGGCCCCCTCCCCACGCATTGCTACAACCCTGCTGTGTGTCTTTTCTTTCACTTCTCCACATGCTTCTTCCCTTCTCCAATACTTGTGTTACTCGTATGAATGGAACATTTGATTTAAACATAGCTGTCTTTTCGATCAGTTGAGAATAAGGAACATAAACGAGTTTGTTTTCTTTTCACTTACATTTTTTCTCGGAAGCTCGTCCTTTCTGTGTGCAGACCTGCCTTTTCGACCTGCAGCACTTTCTTTTTCTTGCAGGACATCTTCCCCTAGTTTTTGCTTTTACAATTCCCTTTTGAAGGATAGTTTCACAGGATGCGGAATTCTAAGCGGGTAGCTAGTTCCTGACGATGCGGTATTTTGCTCCACCCTTTCTTCTCGCACTTTCCGACGTGAAGCCTGCTGTAAAGCGCACCCTCGTTTCTCTGGGCAGTAAAACCTTTTCCCTAGTTTCTCCTGATTTTCTCTTTTGCCTTTGGTTTCCTGCAGTGTGAAAGTGTTATGCACAGGTGTGGACTTGTTGATCACTATCGTGCTTGGTGCGGTCTGAGCTCTCTGGATCTGTGTTTTGGTCTCATTGATTTTGGAAATTTCTCGACTATTATTACTTCAAAATTTCTTCTGATCAGTTCTTTCTTTCTTTTCCTTCTGGTATTCCAAACGTCCACATTTTACACCATCTGAAATTATCCTAGAGGTCTTAGACATGCCATTCTTCTCGCTGTTCCTATTGGCTTTCTTTTCCCCCAATCATTCCATGCCAGTTTCTGTTGATTCTCTCCAAGCTCTCGGGCTCTGACCTCCAGTCTCCAGTCTCCCTGGAGCCCGTCATAGACATTCTTCATTTTGGGTTTGGGGTTCTTATGTGCTATCATTTCCTTCTGAGTCTGTCTGAGTCTCCATCTCTCTGTTCACACCCCTGTCTATTCCTGCAAGTTGTCTGCAGTTTCAGTCAAAGCCCACAGCACACTAATTGCAGCCCTGTGACAGTCCCTGTGCAATCATTCTGACCCCGGTGCCATGTCTGAGCGAGGTTAGTTGACTGAAGCTTCCTCAGCAGTCTTGGGCCATGTGCTTTAGCTTGACCAACGTTTCCTAAAGAGTGGAAGGAAACATCAGTCTTGCAAAATGCATCACCTGGAGAAATAGAACATTTGGAAATGACAAAATACCCATAACCTATTAAAGATCCACAGCAAATACTAGTATATTGAGGACTTAATGAATGTTGCCTTAATTTTAGAGTTTCACAGTAAAAAAACTAGTTCCAATTTGTCCACAAAGAGATTCCTGAGCTTATTTGAGTTTAAAGCCATTTGTGGACACTTGTTAACATTACCCAAGTCTTCTTTTTTCTGGAATATGCTTTGGTAAACAATACCATAATGTGCAATGTGTTTCTCCACCTAGTTACACAATTCTTTTCTAGATTTTGTTAGAGTGTGTGTGCATATGGGGATCGTGTGTCTATATGGATATATACGCACATGTACGCATATCCATATAGACACACAGTACATACAACTTTTCTTGCACATCATAGGTTAAACATATTTGTTTTGGTGTTCATTATATAATTGCCCAGGAGATCTTAGATGTTCACCAGGCCTCTTATTTGTATATTTTAAGTTATGTGTTTTTCAAAACTTAGGTAGCAAAATAAACATGTTGCCGATCTTTACCTCATCAGCATATATGAAGGCTCTGGTTCCTTAAGAAAGCAGAAGTTCACTCGTTCCTTCATGTACCAAGAATCCTCAAGGACCGAAGGTGTGCCAGCCAACGGAGTCCTGACCGCTCTGTTTTGGCAGAGGGAACACGAAAGCCTTCCTCTGACGGAGCCTATATTCCACGTATGTGCTTATGAGGCTTTAGCCCTTTCCTGAGAGACACACAGTCAGTGAATTTTTCTGTGCCCGTATTTTAAGGCCTATGAGTCACAATAAAGATGGTGCGAGAAGGCTTGACAATTCTAATCTTCGCTTAGAACATGTTACATTTAAGTTAGGAAGAATGAGGTATCCACCACGGAGCGCCGATTCCGTTGACCGTTGGTACGTGCGGCCTGCATTCCAGGATCAAACATCCGTGGTGCTTTGTGTCTGAGAAAAGCGAGCATCCTTCCCTAGTGAAGATGCTCTTGGCGCCTATCATGTTACTGTGTTAGGTGAATCTGTGTATGTCGGGGACGGGGGTTGGGGGTGGTCTGCAGAGTTTCTCAAACTTGTGTTTCAAGAAGCATCTCATGGACGCAATGTTTCATAATTCACATTTGGGGAAATGTTTTTCTGTTCCCTATGTACATAAGAAATGCTAATGTACCCAGATAAGAAATTTGAAAATATGCCAATTTTAGAAGCCCCAAAATTAAGGAAGAAAAAGGGAATCTCAGTGGGGAAAAAATGTCAAAGTATTCTGAATGATTTGAAGCTTGTAGATGCTTTACACATTCAAAAAGCAAATCAAAAAAGGGGAGAAAAAAAAAAACCCAAGCTGGAAGCAAGCAGAAACAAACGGGCCTAATTTTATATCAAAGTGGTGAGATAGTAACATAGAGAAAAGTTACCCCAGGTAATCTCTGAAGACAGCACCCTGGCTCCACTGCCTTGATGATTATATTCTAGGGATAAAAAGGACTACAGATGAATCTTAAAATTCTCTTAGTGGTTTTATTGTTCATGGTGATTTGGCATCATAGTTTTGATGGCATTTTATGTATCTTTTAGAATAAATAACAGTATTAATATTATTAGTTGGTTATAGAGAGACAGTCAAAACAGACAAGAAAACAAACTTTGTCCTGCTTAATCTGAATAGGAAATAGTAATAAAAACTCATGACTTAACACACACACATGCATCTCCTTGCTCTCTCCACTGAGAGTTTAGAAACAATACCACCCCGGGGCAATAGCACAGAAGCTCGAATCTGGATTTATACATATCATTTCCCATCAGAAGGAAGCAGAGCTCAAAGACATAATCGTGTGTCCTAGGAAATTCCACTGGTTAAATGTGGGATTCTTTGAACATCAAAATCAAACGAACACTTTTATTGTAAAATATAGAGTATAAAATATATGAGCACATAATGTCATTAAAATATAAAACAAAGCAGAACCAACACAAAATAAACACACACACACACACACACACACACACACACACACAGAGGGGCAGATGAAGAGGTGCCGTCCAGATGTGCCCTCAGAGGAGGATCTGGACCAGCACTTGCTGCAGGGAGTGAGGTCAGCGAAGGGCATCCTGCCGTGGCTCCTTAAGGACCCACCTCAAGTTCAGGAATTATGTTCAAGGTTATGTTCTTTGGGTGGAGGGAGTGCGGAGTGAGGAGGGGTATACAGGTCCAGCATTTCAACCCAGCTTCGGACACGTGGGTGGTTCCTGGTTCCGAAGGGCAGCACTTGCACTGAGCTCCCCTCCATGCTGGCGGGGCTTCACCAGCCTGGAGAGTAGTTCCGGGGCTCCCTCTGCCCCTCCCCCTCACAGGTGCTCTGCACCCCAAACTCCATCTCTGCATTAGATCGTGGAGAACCTTAATTGTGACATGGAAAAGGGAAAAAAATAGATTGGCATTGTTAAGAGTGACAATTACAACCAACTTCTTACCCTAAAAATTGGTCACTAATGGGAAAGAATTGAACATTTATCCTCTATTAATAGGGAAAGCTCTTTGCAGAGAAGTAGCAGGTGATAAATGAGGAGGGAATGATAGAATTAGGAAATCACCCCTTGGCAATCCCCAGTGTAATAATTGATCCAGGCAAGGATCTTCAGGATGGCGGCAATCATTACAGAGTTTATTGGGGAAAGGATTTTGTTCAATTTCAAATAAGCACATGCCGACATTTTGCTTGCTATTTGCAAAGGCGAAATACGCATTTACGTGGATAGATCATGAGGTCACAAGCTTAACCAAGTGGTGAGAGCCCTCACGGCTATTTGTGGGACAACCTTCTAGCCTATGCTTCCTGAAGAAAATCAGCAAGAAGGAAACCGCATCCCCCATGAAGTCTTCCTGCTGAAAAATATTTAATCTAAAGTTAATCAATACACCTAGCTGTTGGATTAGAGAGAATCCGGGGATAAAGGATTAAATGTCCCAACAAGAATACGGTAGAACGTTCCAGAATGTGGGACATTCTATAAGAGTTCTGACACAGTGTCAGAAAAATCGTTACCATTAAAAAAGGCAGTGAACATGGTGAGATGGGGACTGTAGGAAAGGAGACAAATGAAACACAACGGCTAGTGAATCAATGTGTAAATGCTGGCTAGTTCTCAGACAGCAGAAAGCCAGCCCGGATCCCTAGCTTTCCCGTTAACTGCAGGAATAGCACGCCACAGTTCAACGAGCAGATGCCCACCAATGGGTGCACCTTTCATCCTTACACGCTTACGCCCAGGGAGGTGGCTGTGGATAGAGATTTCTTAATCTGCCAGCTGAATCCATGTTCTCTTCTGAGGGCAATGGGACGTGATTTCCTTTGCCAAACTATTCATCTCCTTTGCACCATCCTTGGGATTGGGAGGAGGGAGGTGCAAGCCTTTTTCTGCAAGCAGAAATGGTGGTCTCTCCCACCTGGCTGTTCAGACTCACAGTGACTGGATAGTGGTCGCCACATGACTGAGAGAGCACAAGCACTTTTTCTATAGAAAGCTTAGTAAGTTAGGAGGCTGTCTACCTGGAGCTTCTGTGTCCATCAATGCCATGAGAGGGGACCTGCCTGGGAAGGAGGGAGACACGAGTGATGGCCATCACTGGGGCTCCCAGATCCAACCATACCTGAAGGCGACACCCAGAACTTTCCAGAAATAGAAGCCAGTAAATTCCCTGTTTGGCTAAAGCCAGTTGGATTGTGTTTCTTTCCCTTGCAACTATGGAAGCGCTGAATAAAATAGATGTAACAGTGAAAAATATGGACAAATTTAGGTGCATATGTGTGGGAATAATTTTTTTAAATGTAATAGGCAAAAAGATGTGATTTTTTATTTTTAAATTTTAATTATGAAACATTTCAAACGAGCACGAAAGTACAGTAGATAATAGAACAAATCATCCACGCACCCACCTTGGAACAGATATTAACATTTTGTCACATTTGTGCCGGGGTTCTTACTGAAGCGTTTGCATGGTGTATGGCGCAAGAAGGGAGCAGTGTGTGGTGTCCTGTCTATGCTGCCTCCCACGCGCAGAGTCCTTGCCCCTCGAGGCCCCAGGATTGCCAGTGTGCGGTGTGTGCTCGCAGAAACATTCACTGCATACAGTGTGCATTTTATCCCGGATGGTAGTATTCACAAACATTGACTAATCATATAATACAGACTGGAGATTGTCCCATACCAGTACATACAGAGTGACCCTTTTCCCTTGACAGCTGGGAAGTAGTCCATGGAGACAGACCTATTGACTTCCACCCAGATGTGTTCAGTCTTTTGCTATCGTATATGATGCTGCAGTGAATGTCCTTGTATGTAGGTCATCCCACACGTATGTGGGCCTATTTTAGCACATGTTTTTAGGACTGAGAAGTCCCAGAGGTTTTGTATAATTACAGTTGTGATAGATTTTGCCAAATGTCTGACATGAAGGTCATAACAATTTACAATATATATGAAATAATTTATTCCTCAAATTCTGGTCAAGTTTGGGTTATCAAATCTTTGTCAATGTGATCAGTGGAAAGAAATGTTATTTCAAGGTTGTTTAAAGTTGCATTTCCTTGGGGCGCCTGGGTGGCTCAGTCGTTAAGCATCTGCTTTCAGCTCAGGTCATGATCCCAGGGTCCTGGGATCGAGCCCCACATCAGGCTCCCTGCTCCATGGGGAGCCTGCTTCTCCCTCTCCCGCTCCCACTGCTTGTGTTCCTTTTCGCTATGTCTCTCTCTGTCAAATAAGTGAATAAAATCTTTAAAAAATAAATAAATAAAGTTGCATTTCCTATTGAGCAACATTTTATGTATTTAAGAACCACTTTTATTTCATTTTTTGTGAACTCTCTATATTTTGTGCCCATTTTTCAACCAGACTTTTGTTTTTTTCTAACTGGTCTTATCTTCTTTTTAAAAATCAGACCTTTGTGACAAAAATAGCAAATGCATTTCACGGCTTCTCATTTGCCTTTTTACTTTTGTTACAGTGATTTTTATCCTGTAGAATCTTTAAAAATTTACTTTCATTTAGTTGAATTTGTCAATCTATTTTAGGGTTTTGCATCATCTTTAGAAAGCTGTTATGGGCTGAACTGTGTTCTTTTCAAATTCTTATGTTGAAGTTCTAACCCCAGTACATCAGAATGTGACTGTATTTGGAGATAGCGCCTTTACAGAGGAGATGAAGGTAAAATAAGATTGTACGATGGGTCCTTATTCAGTGTGACCGGTGTTCTTATGAGCAGAGGGGATGAAGACACTGACACACATAGCAGGAAGACCATGTGAGGACAGAGCAGGGTGACCATCTACAAGCCAAGGAGAGAGGCTGTTGGCCCTCAGAAGAAACCAACTCTGCTGACACCTTGATCTTGGACTTCCAGCTTCCAGAACAGTGAGGAAATCAATTTTTGCTGTTTAAGCCCCCCAATCTGGGGTCTCTTGTTATGGGGCTTGAGTTGACCAATACAAATGGATTTCTCACAATAGGATTTTTTGAAAAACAAAGCATTCCATGTATCCTGTAGACATATAATTATTTTATAGCTAAATTTTTCTACATATTTCTTCCCTTCCATACCTTCATCAGTGGGTAAACCAGCTTTCAGAGGGATGCTACTTCTTCTCAAGGAAACGCCAGGAGAGGAGACGCCAGCACTGGATGGGTGACTGGATGTCCCCAGTGCAAACCTTGCCACCCATCTGTGTCACCCCCTCCATGGAGAGCACTGACCCCTGGCAGAAGCTGTGTGCAGCACCTACAGTGAGCACACGGTCTGGCCCAAGAAAATAGAGAGGGCGGGAGAAGGTCTCATTCGGTTCTACATCCTAGAAACACATCCGGTAGCGATCATGCCCTGGACTTCACAGGAGAACCCTCATTCCTCTGTTTAGCAGCCTCAGCAGCCCTGGCCACGGCACCCACAGGACATTCCTCAGCACCAGCGAGAGGCAGTGGCTTGTCCACCCCACTGTGCTTACAGTCCCCAGGGAGAGGAGAAGTGACACGAGCTCAGCTGGAAGAGAATTGTGTGTGCAGCTCTGGCTCCTGAAAGTCTGACTTTTTTTCTAATCTAGCTCCTGGGCAGAATATTTATTCACTTTGTCCTGCTCATAAGCTCATCATGTAGCTTTTAAGTGGGGAAAATATCCCGGTTCATTGTGAGTTGATACTGAAAGTGTTTGATAAAAGAGCCAATTTGTCCTTTTCCCCACTGGATTTAAATTTGAGCTGACAAAAAGTCACCACTGAAGTGGTTGGTCGCACATCAAAGAGTTTAGATCTAATGGGCCTTTGAAGAGAGTGTGTAAACATGGGGGAATCATGTTCTAAGGGAGTAGTGGTGCTTTAGAACACCATGAGGCTTTTATGACTACGAACACTATTTAAATTTTAAATGGCTCTTAAATAAGTTCTTTAAACTCCCCCCTTTCTTTCTTCTCAGCACTACGAGACCATCCACAGGGCTGGTCAGGATAGCACAAAGCGTTGCATCACGGTCAGCATGCAGTGTTTGCCAGCAGAAGGACAGGGAGGCACATTTGACTTCCCACCAGGAACAGGGCTCTCCTCTGTGTATTTCCACAGGATCCCTCAACACCCTTCCCAGACTCTGCTTGCCCTTTCAGGTTCATGGACCATGACGGTATTTTCTGGATTCATTTCAAATCTGCCTTTATAGGGTGCTATAGAACCAGAGGTCAAGTAATTAAAACTTGGAACACTAGATTATTAACACCGCATGGGCCGTGCTGTTCTTTCTCCCTCTGGCTCACCAGTGAATATCCAGCATGTAACATAACACCTGGCCCAGACTAAGACTCAACACATATTTATTTAATGAGCACATAAAGAACCTTTCTCAAAATGGTAGACGAAGTAGATGAGACCAATCATAGAATATATTAAAAACTCTGCAACAGTACAATAGAAAGCTAACAAGACCGTAAAAGATAATGGGGTTGAGATGTGGAAATGTGGGCTGACATTAGGAGATGCTTCTCCTCTAGGGTCACTGGGGCAAACTAGAAGTCAACAGGCCACTACAGCCTCTGCAGCTTGGCTGCTAGTGATCTCAGTCTCTGAAATTGGATTGAAGCACTCCAGGGATTACTATAGCAAGCATAAATCCCATCAACCAGAACCTGAATCATTTCTACGAACCATTGTAGAAGTATAGCCTCTGGCACACTGCATGAAATAACCAGGCATCTTGACATGGCAAGACAACGTGGATAAAAATCAGCAGAAAATACAGGCAATAGAAACAGACTCACAGGGAATCCAGAGATTGGAGTTGTTCAACTTTAAAGAAACTGATGATCACATTCAAGAAAGCAGAGCCTTTGAGAATTCTTACAAAAAACTCACACAATAATTAAAAAAAAAAGAATTAATTGAAAATTGTAGAATAGAAAAATACATAAACAAACATGTAGAATTAAGTGGGAGGATTTAATATAGACTGGATGCAGAAATAATTAGTGAAGGGGGAGATAGGTCAAATGTCAACGTCAAAAGGAAATCAGAGTGATAAATTACGGATAGTACAGAATAGGGCATGAGACACACAGAGGGTACTGAGGGAAGGGCCAGGATGCATGTAATTGGAATCCCAGAAAGTGGGGAGAGAAAACTGGGCAGAAGCGATATTATATTGGCTGAGAACTTTAACAAAGCTAGTAAAAGACAAAAATCACAGATCCAAGAAGCTTTACAAACCCAAATATAGTAAATTTTAAAAATGACACACTAGGGTACGTTATTGTAAAACTTCTGAAAATCAGAGGCAAAAGGAATTTCTAAAATTCTTAAAAATAGCCAGAAGAAAGTCAAGTTTTCTTCAAAACCACAATATTAACTGAAGCTGAGAACTCTCTTCTCAGCAATAGAAATACAAGCCAGAGGACAGTGAGGTTGAAGGACTAAATGGCAGTGAGTGCCAGGCTGGAATTCCATACCCAGCAAAACAGGAACCTTTGGTGATATAGAGACAGTAACTACATCTTCAGGTGTAAACCGAACGATTCTGTCATCACCAAGCTAGCACTGAAGGAGATGCTGCAGTTGTTCATCAAGCAAGAGGAGCCAGACTGATATGAATATAATCTATGCCATTCCTTTTATCTAATATTTAAAAAACTAAACTGTAATATATACAGTTGTATATTTCTGTGCTTAAAGTATAAAGAAAAGGAAAAGAGGGGATATCATAAAATGGGGTGCGAATCACCCCTTGGAGTGGGGAGAAGGTGTTTGGTGGGATGAGAGGCAGGCTTCTGGAGTGCAGAACTATTCTATTTTTTTGGTCTGGATGGTGGTGTGGTAGGTGTGTATTTTCTGACCAGTCACTAAGATGTGCTTTTAAAATTTTTACTGTTTTCTGTGTGTGTCATATTCATAGTATCAAAATATTTTAAAAATGAAAGAATGAAAAAACAACCTAGGATTTGGGTTAAATATCCTTTCAGGAAAATAGCTCCATCAAAAAAAGAAGAAGTCTTAGAGAAGACCAAGCAGGTCATACCTGTGCATCACAAGATGGCAGAGAAAAGCATAAGTACCTCAGTTCCCAGTATGTTTCCAGAACAAATCGAGATGTGGAATGTGCTGGAGTAAGCTGATGTGGAATTCAAGTAGATCCTCTTGTAATGAGAGAGAGAAAGTTTTTAAATACATTTTAAAAGCAATGCATGTTCATTTAATTTTTTTTTTAATTTTTCAGTTTATCAAATGAAAGGGCTAAACTCTTGACATTCCACCATTTAGTCACCTGATGCAGTGGTATATATTTTATATCTCTATATTATGTTTGGATATTTATCTATCTGTCTAAACACAAGCCAAGGTGTATAGAAGGTGTTTAATAAATGCTATTTTTCTCCTTGTCTTCAGCATAGGAAATTACTTTTATTATTCAGTTTGAAACCTGTGATTCTGACCTAATGCTATAATATAAAGGAAGAACAAGTTTTTCTTTTTTTATTCTAAAACTTTGACGTTATGGAATTGAATAGCTCTGGTTTTACAGCAGTGCTTTTTCAGTGATGCGTATAATTACCATCATCCAACATTATTGAGCACCCACCGAGGAGCAGACACTGCACTAGATACAGTATGAACAATATTTAAGAGAAAGAGGCAACCACAGCAACCTGCAGAAAGGGAATTGTGGATACAAAAGAACAACTCGCCTTTCTTTGGGAAAGACTTAATTACATGTGGATATATTTGTGTTTTCCCTGTGACATCCTTATTTAAAAACCAAGATGAGATAAAGTGTTACAGGCGAGAGGGAAAGTAAGAAATCAAGTTATTTCCAGTTTAGGGAAAAATACGGAAGAGCAAGTACTATTTATCATTCTTCATCTACCCATATCTCCCTGGGCATCTCCTCTGATCTTATAACTGGGACAGACGCCTCCTTATTGCTGAGAGTCACCTTCGTGTCTTAAGGGATATCGGTGTTTCTCTACCACTAATGCCTTTTCTGAACGGACAACATGTGTCCGCGTCTCTTACAGGGACCTCAGGAGCATCTGTGGAAAGCCATTCCACATCCTCTCCTCCTACACAAAGGTTCTGATTTCCCAGCTGGGACTGCAGCATCTCCAGGCTCTGCAGCTGGAGCCCTCAGAGAAAGGCTGATGTTTCCCTCTCCCTCACCCCACGTCTGAGGAGTCACATCCTTGATGATTGTGCCTCCACAATGTGTCACTTCCTTTCACCTGCCCCTCCCATCCCCACTGACTCAGCCTCTTCCACACTGGCTTCTGCAAAACCTCTGAAAAGGTCTCGAATTCATTTCATCTTGTTGGCAGTAGTCATGGCATTGTTTTTCAAATGCACTGATCACATCATTTCATATCCAAGATCAAAGACCTTTATGATTCCCCAGTGCCTCCAAGACAATGTCAAAATTCTTAAATGAGATAGTCAAGCCCTTTTCTTAACTGTCCTAATCTGGAATTACACCAGCAGTTCCCTCATTGCCTGCAAATTTCAGCAACCAGGGATTATAATCCCCTTGCACACCATGTACTTCCATGTCTCCATGTCTTTATTTACTATCTTCCCATTTGTCTGAAAAATACCCCCTTTTCATGGCAGTTATAGCAAACTTCTCTTTATCCTCTCAGGTCTAACATAAAATTGGCCCTGAGTTTCCCACCCCTCCTGCAGAAGTAACAGTATATGGTCCTGTTACAGTCCTGAGCAAGCCCTGCTGTACTTCATCACCTCCATTGTACCCTGCACAGTGCCCAGTGCTGCAATAAGTCTGTGTTTATCAATCGAGTTTGCTGTGTCAGGCACAGTCCCAGGCAACAGGGACACCAACTAAAAGATGGGGTTGAGTCGGATCACTTTGGATCTTCCATTCTAGAGACGGGAAGAAGAACAGGAGTAAGGTCATTTCAGAGAGTGGTTAGGAAGACCAGAAAACAGAGCAATGGGGCAGAAAATGGCAGGTGGGTCTATTTGATGGTGCAGGGCAGGAAGTCCTTTCTACTGAGACGACATGCAATTCCATATCTGAATTATGAGGAGGAACCAGCATGTGATGAGGCAACAACACTTGCTCTAGACTAAGGAAGCAGCATTTGCAAACACCTGGATTAGGAGCATAAGGGTGGTGTTCATAGGAAAAACCAAAGACTGGTGCATCTACAGCATGAACAGTGACAGAAATCCAGAGCTACATCACATAGATTTCTTTCTATAACTCTCCTTAAGAAGTTTTAGTGGTTGCCCCAAGAGTTGCAATATACATTTTTAATTAATCACAGTCTGCTTTCTGGTAACAAAAAACTGTTCCACGTGATGTGCAAGAACTTTATGACTCCATAATTCCAATTTCTGCCATCCATCTTTTGTGCCGTCATCATATATTTTACTCATACATGTGCTGTTGACTTTACTATTGACAGTCATTTATCCTTTAGAACGCTTAAAACTAGTCTTCCATAATTACCTTCATTTTAAACATTTCTGGAGGCCTTCATCTCTTTCTGTAGACCCAGGTTTCTGTATCATATTCCTTAATTCTGAAAACCCTCCTATAACACTTATTTTACTTCAAGACAGCTGGTAGTAAATTCCCTAAGTTCCTTATTTGGGGGAAAAAAATGTTTCTCCTTTATTATTGAAAGATACCTATACTAGGTATAGAATTCTGGGTTGACCATTTTTTCAGCTCTTTAAAGATTTCACTCTGTTATTTTCTGGCTTGCATAGTTTCTCATAAGAGGTCCTCTGTATTCTTATCCTTCCCCTTGCCTATATAATGTGCTTTTTTTCTTTGGATTCTTTCAAGATTTTCTATTTATCTTTAGTTTTCAGTGGTTTATTTTATTTTTTAAAAGATTTTATTTATTTGACAGAGAGAGAGAGACAGCGAGAGAGGGAACACAAGCAGGGGAAGTGGAAGAGGGAGAAGCAGGCTTCCCACAGAGCAGGGAGCTGATGCGGGGCTCAGTCCCAGGACCCTGGGACCACGACCCGAGCCAAAGGCAGACGCCCAATGACTGAGCCACTCAGGTGCCCCAATTTTCAGCAGTTTGAATAGGATATGTCTAGGTATTTCCTTTCTTCATGGTTTTTTTTTTTTTTTTTTTTTTTTTTTTGCGATTTGTCGTATTTGAGGGCCTCTGAGCTTCTTGAATCTGTCATTTTATACATTTAATTATATTTGGAAAATTATCAGGCATTATCTCTTCAAGTATTTCCTGTGCCATAATTCCCTCATTCTCTTCCTTCTGGAATTCAGTGTACACCTGTATTAGACCATTTGATCTTGTTCCATAGCTCTGAAGTGTGCCATATTCCCTCACTCTCTTCCTTCTGGAATTCAGTATACACCTGTATTAGACCATTTGATCTTGTTCCATAGCTCTGAGGTGTTCTGTACTTTTCCCCCTACTCTTTCTTCTCTTTGTGTTTCAGTTTAGATGGCTTCTATTGACCTACCCTCAAATTTACTTTTTCCCCCCTGATGTATTTTGAGGCAACTGATAAGTTCATCCAAAGAATTCTTCATCTCCATTGCCATGATTTTTATTTATAATCTCCTTACTGAAATTCCCCAACTATCCCTGCATTCTGTCTTCCTTTTCTTCTAAAGCTTTTGACATATCCATCATGGCTATTTTTGTTGTTGTTGTTGTTTAGTTTTTATTTCATAATCATAAACTTCACTCTGCAATCCAGCTAGACTTGGAGGGGAGTAAGGAAAACATAGAACCCATAGAACTTCAGTGAGAACACAAAGATCAATGGTGTGGTAGTTAAGATAAAACATAAGTCAATTTTATTAGATTTGTCCACAGTTAGCAATGGTGATCTTCTTGCTGGTCTTGCCATTCCTGGACCCAGAGGGCTCCATGGCTTCCACAATATTCAGTCCCTCTTTCATTTCGCCAAAGACCACATGCTTGCCATCCAACCAACCAGTCTTGGCAGTGCAGATGAAAAACTGGGAACTCTTTTGTGTTAGGTCCAGAATTTGCCATGGATAAGATGCCAGGATATGTGCTTCAGATGAAATTCTTATTGTCAAATTTCTCCTCGTAGATCAAATTGCCACCAGTGCCATTATGGCCTGTGAAGTCACCACCCTGGCACATAAATCCCAGAATAATTATGAAAGCAGGAACCATTATAACCAGATCCTTCCTCCCCAGTGCTCAGAGCATGAAAGTTTTCTGCTGTCTTTGGAACTTGGCAAACAGCTCAAAGGAGACACTGTCCAAGGGTTTGCCCTCCATGGCGATGTCAAAGAACATGGTGGGGTAGACCATGTCTGGGTGGCATGGGAGGCTCCTGGGTAGTGGTGTCTGCAAGGCCTCCATCATGGCCATTTTAAATCATTTCTATTTCCAACATCTGAGCCACTCCAGAGCCTACTTACATTGATTGTTTTGTCTCTTGGCAGAGTTTTTGTCTCCGAATTTCTGTTTTACACCCAAATGCTACTTACCCCTGAATGTCATGTGTAAGATGATAGAGATCGAAGTAAATAGAATTTATGTTTGGATGTGGCATGTTTTTTCCTCTGCTGGGCTGTCAGTGTGGGGGAATTGAGCATGGTTTGGGTTTTGTTATTGCTGTGGTTACTGGCTTCAGATTCCTCAGTATTATCTTATGTTTCAGGTGGGGGCTGTTTTGCCAGAGAGCTTTTCTTAGTGATACTGCTCCACCCTCAGGTTTAGGATATTCCTGGATGCCTGTGCCTCAGAAAGGGTCTCCATTCCTTCTCCCGGCCCCCATTGAGGACTGCTGTTGCTTATTCCTCTGTGCTTGCTAGCCAGGGGGTGAGAGGCAGCTCTCTGCCATTCTCGTCCAGTGACAGTCTTAGAAAGGCACTGTGTCCCTGGGTTTGGGGGATGGGACTTGCTCACAAATCCTGCCTCTCTCCTATCAAAGGAGACCCATTATGATCTGTGCCTGTGATGGATTCCTGCTACTTCCCCAGGAGCAAAGATTTCTTTCCCTTCCTCCCAACCACAGTGAGTCTCCATCTGTACCCAAACATCGCCAGGGTTTGCTTCTCCTCACCCAGCATCTTAAGACTTTAATCTTTGGGGCAGCAGAGTTCAGACAGACTATGTGCTGTAGTGTCCATTGCACTTCTGCAGACCACAACACTGAAAGAGTCTCCCTCCAGCCTCTCACCCTCAGTCTTTTTCTTGAGTTCTAGGTAGAGGTCAATGGAAAAGGGTCTGCAAGTGGGTGCCCTCTCTTTATGTCTACATCCCCTAGGGTATCTGTACTCTCAGACTACTCCACACTTGTTCTTTACTCACAGACTATTCCACAAGTATTTAGCGAGTCACCAAACATTTTCACTCAATTCTACTTGCCTTCCTCTGTGGCAGCCCATCTTACTCCCATGGTCTGCCTCAGGTAAATCAGTGCTCATGAGCCATCTTCCTTGGGTTTTCCTTGTCATCCCTTGGATTTTAGTCTAGTTGGTTGCCCTGCAATCTTAGTTCTGTGATGGATTCAAGTAGAGTTATGACTTTGTAGATGCTTTTTTTCTTATGAGTAGAAGCAATGTTTCTCCATTGTAGGTGATAGCTGGAAGAGACATATAGTCTAGTAAGCCATGGTGAGCAGTGTGCTTTGTACATATACAATACTCAGGAGAAACTTATGAATTCAACTAATGATTCAAGAGTCTCCATTATTCCTGAGGGTGGGTTATATTGAATCATATGTCCTAGTCTTCAAATTCAGCCAAGATGATCCTTTTAAAACACAAATACTCCCAAGCCTTCCATTGCTCTTAAAACAAAGCATAAGCTCCATCATTTATTCCTTGGCCAGTGTAAATCTGTTTCCCTCTATTATTTTCCCTCTTGCTCAATGCACTGTTATTGGTACTGATCTTATTTCTCAAATATAATGAATAGTTTCACAATTCATGCTTTTGAGCCTGCTGTTCCTTCTGTATGGAACAAGTCCCCACCCCACTTGCAAGACTCATTTCTTCTTTTCTCAAATGTTCCCTCTGCAGAGAGGTCTTTCTTAAATAGAACTTCCATGTCTTAACACACTACCCCTGATGCATTCTCCCTCACACTAATATATGCTCATATATGCTCCCAGCATGTAAGGTGTATATTTGTAACTTCCATCCTTGTGAAATGTGAGTTCCGTGGGAAGAAAAACTTGGCTTTACACCCTGCTATGTTCCCAGAAACTAGCACTTCCCTGATGCTCAATATGTCAAGGACAACATTATCAATGAAAGCATGCATTAACAATTGTTAAATTAATAAATGCTTTCTGCTTTTCACCCTTTGCAAAAAACACACTACATGGAGTCAACCAATTGAGGAGGCATTCAAACACAAGTCACCATCTACAAACAGGAAGGTCTGGGGCTTCTACTATTATGACTCACATTTGTGTTTCTGTCCATAGCAGTTTAGCCAGTGACCCTGCCTTTCATTTCACTCCAGTGTCAGTTATACCATAGTGCGGGCCAGCAAGTTGTCTGTAAGGAGCCATGAACACCATATGGCCATACTGCCATACTACTCAATTTACAGTGTAACTCAAAAGCGGCCACAGACAATGTGCCAGCAAACAAGTGTGCCTGTGTTCTAATAAAACTTTATTTTAAAAATAAACATTAGGCCAGATTTGGTCCACAGGCTGCAGTTTTCAGGTCCCTGTTCTACCTCGTTTTGGTGCTACCCAAGAGGCCTCTGTATTGGCCTTTACCTATCACATGGCATGTATTTTCCCCAGACTATTACAAACACACATCTGAAATTTTGTGAAAATTAATTTAGCTGTGTTTGCATGGCAATTTTTCAGATAGACAGAACCTTCAGTTCACTATTTAAATGCAGTTTATTGAGTTTTTATTATGTGGCAGGCTCTGTGTGATGCCGTTTGTGTGCATTATCTCACCTGGTCTTTCAGTTGCATTGCATGTGTGCATCACTAAAGCCATTTGGCAGCGAAGAAGCTAGGCATTATCGTGGTTAGTTACGGTGCTTGGAGTGAGTGGACTGTGAGGTGTCAGTTGGTTTCGTACATTTCTGTCCCTCATATCATGCTTGTTCCTCAGCTTGTGCTGATTCCCTCCTGAATCTAACTGAAGTGAACATCTATGTGTTAAATGTGCTCTGTCATTCAAAACCAATCCATCTCTGGATCTGCCAACCCTAGAGGCCAGTGCTTTTCCAGCCCTCCTGCTCTGTGGGACCAGGGATCACCCAGGAAGAGTCCAGTCCTGGAAAAGAAAGCATCCTGTGATGACTCTGGCCTAAGGAATGTTTATCCAAATACAGGCTCTTATTTTTATGCAAAACATAATTGAGTGGAACATATCAGCCCAACCAACTTTGGGATTAAGCCAAATAGTTACTGAATCCCCTGTTGCTCCAATTACAACAGTAGATCTGATCAGCCCATGTGGATAAGAGATTAGAAAAAAAATAGCTTATTTTTCTCTAAAAGAAGATGCACAGGCTCATTCAAAAACTGTCATCAAATTTCTGAATGGTGCCATATAGAAATGAGTGCATTTGTTCCATGTAAGTGCTAGAATGAAGAAGTGTGCAAATGTGTAGGTTATCCTAAGACTCCTGTTCATTCATCATTATTTATTTTAGGTTTACAATAGAGCTATTTGAGCATTGGCTGGATGCATGATGAAATTATGGCCAATATTCTAAGAAATTCCAGTAGACCACTTGTATTAGTCAGGATTCCCTAGAGAACCAATAGGAGAGAGATAGGAGATAGATAGATAGATAGAAAGATAGATGATAGATAGATAGATAGATAGATAGATAGATAGATAGATAGATAGATAAATAGATAGACATGAGCAGATTTATTATTGGAATCGGTTTACACAATTATGGAGGCTGAGATATCTCACAATTTGCTATCTGCAAGCTGGAGACCCAGGAAAGCCAATGGTGTAATTCAGTCCAAATCCAAGGACTCAAGAACTGGGGTGGGGCACACAATGATGTAAGTCCTTGTCCAGGTCTTAATTCCTGGAAACTAGGAGCTCCCATGTTCAAGGACAAGAAAAGATGGATGCTCTAGTTCAAGTAGAGAGAGTGAATTCATCCTTCCTCTGCCTTTTTGTTCTATTCAGGCTGTCAGTGGGTTAGATGATGTCCTCCTGCACTGGGGAGGACATTTTCTTCACCTAGCCTACTGATTCCCATGCTAATATCTTCCAGAAACACACACACACACACACACACACACAGATTATGTTTCACCAGCTATGTGGGCATCCCTTGGCCCAGTGAAGGTGACCCATAAACTTAACCATCATACCAGCCATCCAGGATATTCTAGACAACATTCTAAAGATGCATGGAGATCGTGTCTCAACAAGGTCACAGTATTCTGTTTAGGACTGTGGCTTTCATGCAGACGAATATCGCCCATAGAAGAAAGCCTGTTGAGGAGGATGGCTGGCGGAAAAGCCACTGGTCCAATTAGCTGCAGCCCCGCTGAACCTCTCCTTGGAATTTTGGCTTCCTGCAATAATCTTGGGACCTTTTACTTCCATCTAGAGCAGTGTTCCTCCTTGTTTTCTACCAAGTGAGGAGTGTCTTGAGAGATGGCTGGGACAAAATGTTCTACCCGTGCAAACAGCATGTTTGCTCTGCCAGCCCACCGTGGCACTGTTCTGCTCCTGGTTGAGTGCATTTAGTCGGAAGACACTGGATTTATAAACGTAGGGCCACCCATATTTCCTCTGGACAGGAATTTGAGTAATGAATGGAAATCAAATTTGCTTTGTCTAGAGATTGAAAGAAGAGTGGGAAGAGAAACTCTCATTCTTAAAAGGCTGGATTTGCTGTTCAAAATGTAGGATTGGCAAGGGTCTTTAGTTTAGCTCTCTCACCTTGCAGGTGGGGAAATGGAGGCTGGCTCTGTGTGGACACAGGACAAGGACCCAGGACTTCCCCTCCCACCTCCAAGACCCATATCAGCCCATTTGTGCTGCACAGAAGACTGAATGTTGGGTAGAGAATGGTTTCCTCTGACTGGCGTTCTTGAGAAATCTATGTTTGTGCTGTCTGGAGGCCCCCGGGATTTTATTCCACTTCCCCAGACCAGTCAGTCTTCAGAATGCCTCTTCCACTACAGGAGGATGGCAAAG
Source organism: Phoca vitulina (assembly GCF_004348235.1). Taxonomy (NCBI): domain Eukaryota; kingdom Metazoa; phylum Chordata; class Mammalia; order Carnivora; family Phocidae; genus Phoca; species Phoca vitulina. Next base: position 2,733,448 of record NW_022589753.1, on the reverse strand, counting down.
CCTTAGCGTACTTTTGGGCCCTACTTGGAAGGCAGGCTGATGAATGGCCATATTGAATACAAAAGTGCTTGACGAATAAGGGTGTATATCTGGAAACCCTAGAAGCTGCTCCTACCGCTTCTAAATTACATTCGTGGGATTATGAGCTTTCTGCTGGGTTGGAATTGGTCCCCAAACAGAGCTGAAAACATGCCTCTTTCTCTTCCTGTCCTAAATTGGAAGCAGGATTTGAAAAGGCATATTAACCAGAAGAGTAAAAACATGCCCAAACTGATGTGATTTGAGAGATGAATTCATACAATTTTTAAGGCCATTGAATAAATATTTATTACATATGGACCTCTGTTGCTCTTGGGATTTTCAGAAACAGTTCTCATTTCAAACATTCTCTCTCATTGCCCATTTCGGTAACTTCGTACATCCAGGAGCTGATTTTCTAAGGCTGATTTCTGGAATATGATCCCTGCTGCTTTAAGGGATATGGAGACTTAAATCCAAGTTTTGTCCTCCAAAGTCTTCTGTCTGCTTGGAGAAGAGCATGTGAAACAGCACGAGAGGCATCTATCTGCAGGACAGGACTCAGCCCCAGGAGTGGGACAGGAGACAGACCGCGGGCAGAGGCCTCCACGGCTGGTTTCTGATGTTTGTTCTGTCTGGCTCTGCCTCTCAGCACAGCGGACAGAGGGCACACAGCTCAGCCTGTGACAGTTCGTTGCAGGTTAATGGGGCTTTGTCTCCCCACAGAACACCCTCCACGCCGATGCGCCGACATTCCTCTTGTTTTGCTGGTGCCGTATTGGCATATGATACCCTTACTTTACACGCGGTGACCGAGCGAGGCAGGAGTTTGTTCCAGATACGGTGGCTGGAAGACTCGTTTGCTTCCCGGAGGACGGCAGCACAATAAATCCTGAACTGCTGTCTCCATCCGATCTCATTCTGGTAGTGTGGCTGGCGCCTGAGCTTGGGGTCGATATATATGTTAATCCCTTTATCCGTTTTCATTGACGGCTCTGTTCATGCTTGTATTACATGTCCCCACCCTACCCGTAAGAAGGACCCTGCGTTTTTATTCTGGGGCTTAGGAGGGTTGTCTAAATCCAAGTCTGTTGGGGTGCGGGTCCCCCGGCTCTCAGACGCACTACAGTTCAGCCTGCTCCGGGTCATCTCTTCAGCTTCAAGTGTTTATCGTTTTGCCGCACCTTGACGTGGATCGCTGACACCAAAGAGCCTTAGAAGCCATACCTGCGCAAAGCAGTCCCTTCCCCCACCCAGGGAAGGAACAAGAGCAGCAAGGAGGAGCTTGCACTTCTCCAGGCCCCAAGACCGCAACTTCTATAATTTCAGAGTGATTTCTTCACCCTTGGTAAAGAAATCTTCCCCATTGACAACTCAGACTTTTTCACCACTGGACAGAGGACTGCCAGAATCCCAGGCTGGCGGAGCACAAAGACCACATCTAAATAAAAACAGCCCCGGCTCCCCCACCGTGCAGGTGCCAGTCACTGTGCTCTATGCTCTTTGCCTCTGACAGTCTTCCATGTAGCCTGACAAGGTGGGTTTCATTATTATCCTCAGTCTGAAGATGAGTGAATTGAAGCCTGCCAGGTTAAATAATTCACCTTGGCCCTCTCGGTTAGAGAAAGACAGAGCTGGGATCCAAGCCCAGGACTACCTGACATACGTCCCATCCTCTTCACCGCCGTATCAAATAGCATCCCGTAGATTCTCTGGGACCACCTCAGGCCTGATGCTTGAATACTCTTGAAGATATCCCAGCACGGAGTCATCCTGCCTCTACTTAACCGTAATCCTAGGAAATTCATGATTTCTGTTGTTTCACAGGTGGTCGTCACCACTCCCCCAGCGTGGTCCTTGGACGTTAGTGCAAGCGCAGTTTCCTTGGGATATTCACAGAGCTTCCTTGAAGAAAACCGATTAAGTATTCACATATATTTGAACAATACCAAATTAAACAAAGTTAAATGGATGTCCCTGCAAGACTTCTCAGAGCTTTTAATATGCTAATGTGGGTTGTGAATCTTTAAGAAGGAGATGTATTATTCAGAATTTGCTCAGCGAGTTTCACTTGGAAGGTTTCTTGTTTGTGAAGCACCTTGTGGCATGAGAGTAGGTGACGCTTTGGGAAAACCTTTCTGCAAGAAGAGCAGAGGAATATGCAGTCAAGGCTCCTTATTCATGGAGGCTATTTCTACAATTCCCCCCAAGTACTGAGCCGATGAACCCTGAGCAGTTGTTACTAGGGTTTTGTGTACACATAGACTATTCTATCTATAGAAAATATACTTTATACATTATAACATATATATGATCATCTTAAATATTAAAAACAACTCCCCTGGTACATCTTATTTTCTTTATTTTATAAATGAGAAGATGAAGTTCAGAAGTATTTAGTGACATGCCTGAGCCCCGCCCCCCAACTAACAGGTGCCAATGTCAGGATTCGAACCGTGACCACCCTGCCCAGAGCTAGAGATTGTTGGCCCAGTCACACTGCCCCCTCCCATCTCCATCCTCTGTTCATCTCTGCAGGGTCTCCCTTGTTCTGCCTCAGCTGGGAACACGGCCTCGGATGGCTCCCGTTTTCACCACTCTGCACACGTCTGCGGGTGACTGCCAACGTGCTGTGGGTACTGCTTTGGGGGATTACAAATTAATTTTAGCGAGTAGGCACATTTACAAATACGGAATCATGAATATTGAGGATAGATTGTAATGCACTGCCCTGTCTTCAAGCAACTTCATTATTGGGCAAAACATTATGCACGTGCATGCGCCCATCTCCAACTTAATTTGTTCCAGTTAGGAGAGAAAAGGGATCAAATGAAGAAGCTAGTACCATTTGTTTCAGTGAGAAATATTTCCATTTGTTTTAAGACCTTCAAAAGTCACGCTCATTTTTCACAAAGATGTAAGAAAGTATGTAAAGGAAGCACGTATTTATGAATAAAGAAAATATTGGAGTGCATTTCTTATTAAAAGAGCAGTTATTTATTAAATATAGTTATAGTTACTGTATTTGGTGAAAATAACCTTTTATGCAATTCAGAAACACTCAGAGGAAAATCACTGGATTCCTCATCTCTCTCTTCCTTGTCTTCCCATCTATTGACTATTGAAGTCTCTTGACTCTGAAAACCCATTGCAGTCTTGCCATTGGGGCCCCTCCCACTGGCCACAAGAGCAGGGACAGCCTGTGGCACCTGCTCGGAGCAGGTATCTTGACGCACCTGCTTGGTATTTCCCAGAGGTGTCTCGGGAGCGAAAAGCAGAAGAGAAAGGTGATTCCACTTACCCAAGAAAGCAAGGGACAAGGAATGAGGCAGCTGGGCACGTCTCTGATGACTTCTTCTGGCACCCAAGTTCTACTCCAACAAGGAGTGGCTCTTGCAAGGTGATGGCTTGCAGGAGGGGCAGTAATCACACCTGAGTGCCGTGGAGCTTTGTCTGGAATCCCAAAGAGCTGCCTTGAAGTGCTCTGTGGATGATTCAAAGTGTGGTCTGTGGACCAACAGCATCTGCATCACCTGCAGCTTGTCAGAAATGCACAGTCCGAGGCTGCTGACTCAGAGTTCACATTGTACCAAGGTACCCAGATGATTTCATAGGACAGAAAGGATTGGGGAGCACATTGCTGTGGGCGGCACTGAGAACAAAGCTTGGGGTCTCCCAGGTGAACAGTTCGGTGCATGTTGGAAGTCAAGGTTTGGCTTCTTCCACATCAATACAGAACGTGTTTGTTGATCCCAAATTGTCACTTTTTCTAAGGTGGTATTACAGGGGGAAAATGTGTTAACAAAGCTACTCTTTTTTTTTTCTTTTGTTTTCTTTTGTTTTCTTTCTTTATTCTTTTTTTTTCTTTCTCTATTCTTTTCTTATTTAAATTCAAGTAGCCAACATATAGCATTAGTTTCAGATGTAGAATTCAATAATTCATCAGTTGCATATAACACCCAGTGTTCATCACTTCATGTGTCCTCCTTAATGCCCATTACTCAGTTACCCCATCCCCCCACCCACCTCCCCTCCAGCAACCCTCAGTTTGTTTCCTATAGTTTAGAGTCTCTCATGGATTGTCTCCCTCTCTGATTTCTTTCCATTCAGTTTTCCATCCCTTCCCCTATGATCCTCAGCACTGTTTTTTGTATTCCACATAGGAGTGAAACCATATATATGAACCACATCTTCTTTATCCATTCATCTGTTGATGGACATCTCGGCTCTTTCCAGAGTTTGGCTATTGTGGACGTTGCTGCTATAAACATTGGGGAGCAGGTGCTCCTTCAGATCACTACATTTGTATCTTTGGGGTAAATACCTAGTAGTGCAATTGCTGGGTCATAGGGAGAGAAGCTACTCTTTTATCAAGAGACTTCCATAAGTGTAGGCACTTGGGCACCCCAACATCTTCTCTCCTGGGGTGTCCGCTGCTGGTGGTGGAGTCCTGTGCACGTGTGCTCATTCTCAATCATGACTACTCATGGTGCTTTGAAAAACACAGATGTCCAGGATCTACCCAAGAGCAACGCAGTCAGAATCTCTGGGAGTGAGGTCCAGGCATTGGTGTGTTTTTAAAATTTCCCCAAGTGATTCTAACATACTCTAGAACTGAGAACCACTAGCCAAGGTTTGGTTTCAGGAGGAAGTTAATTCAGGGGAATTTGAAAAGAGAAAGCTGACTTTTCTAAAACCCTCAAATGGTCCAAGGTCATTTAAAATCCTCTGTGTTTCATCACACATGGATATGAATGACACCTAAAGTCACCTGCTCGTGTGAACACATATACAAAACAATCTCAGTGTCCATCCCAGCCCTTAACTGCTTGTTAATTAAGAACATGAGTACAATTACAGGGCGCCTGGGTGGCTCAGTTGGTTAAGCGACTGCCTTCGGCTCAGGTCATGATCCTGGAGTCCCTGGATCGAGTCCTGCATCGGGCTCCCTGCTCAGCAGGGAGTCTGCTTCTCCCTCTGACCCTCCCCCCTCTCATGTGCTCTCTCTCTCTCTCATTCTCTCTCCCTCAAATAAATAAATAAAATCTTAAAAAAAAAAAAAAAGAACATGAGTACAATTACATAAGTTACCTGAACTGGGCCACCCCAAAATTACAATATTTATGAAATATTGGCTGACTGATTCCATTAAAGCATTTTTTAGAACTCTGTTATGCATGCTTAATTTTAAAACACATGCATATTTAATTTTATCTTCACTGGGAATGTATTTATAAAAATAATAATAAGCAACATCCTCTGAGGACAGAGAAAATAAGACAGATGGATAAGAAAATATCAAAACTGTCAGAAGGAACCCCCCTTTGTGTCTTTATAACCACGAATTGTGTGCTTTCCCCCAGAATATGGATGAGACTCTCTATCCTCACCATGGAGTTTGTCAACATCCCAGAGCCATATAACATTTTCATAATGAGGCATTTTTCTTAGCACCCACCAGCAACAGTAGGCTCCTAGCATACCAGTCACACCCAAGTGTGGGGTAAATAGCACACCCATTGTCATCTGACTGTGTGTGTGTGTGTGTGTGCATGCTTATGTATACTTACGTATCAGTGAAATGGGTAACAGCAATGATACAAGAAAAGAGGAAGGAATCAGGATTATTTTGTTATTATAAGGTACTCATGCCACCTGTGAAGAGGTCGAGTGATTTAAAAGTGAAATCACATTAAATGCTCAGTTAAGATGACAGAAGGCAAAAAAGAGAGTAGAAGACAAAAATGAAACACCAGGGCAACAAACAGAAAACAGTAACAAACATGGTAGATATTCATCCAGCAAGATCAACTTTGAATGTCAATGGTCTCGATGTACCAATTTAAAGCCAGAGATTATCGGAGTGGATCAAAAAACAAGACTCAACTCTACATTGTCTAAAGAAACTACTTTAGATATAAAGACACATAGAGATTAAAAGTAAATAGATGGAGAGAAATATACCATGATAACATGAATCAAAAGGAAACAGGAATAACTACATTAATTTTAGAAGAGCAGATTTCAAAGCAAGGAAGGTTGTCAGGGATAAGGAAGGACATTCCATATGATAAAGGGGCCGATTCTCAAAGAACGCGTAACAGTTCTTAACAAGTATGCACCTAACAACAGCATGTCAAACTATTTGACTAAAACAGAACCGCAAGGAGGGGTAGATGAGCACACTATCATAACTGAGACTCCAACACCCTTATCTGAGAAGTGGGCAGATCCAGGAATGGAAAATCAGTAAGGACTTGGTTGAACCCCACAGCACCAATGACCAACTGGGTACAACTGACACCCATAGACGACTTCATCCAGCAAGAGCAGAATACACATTGTTCTCAAGGTCACATGGAACATTCACCAAGATACACCACATTCTGGGCCATAAAACAAACCCTCACAAATTTAAAAGAATACAAATCATGCAATGTCTGCCCTCAGACCACAATGCAATTGAAACTGGAAGTCAATCAGAGAAAGAAAATTTTAAAATCCTAAAATATGTTGAGAAAGAACAACAGACTTCTAAAACACAACCACACAGGCCAAAGGAAAAATCTCAAGAGAGATATAAAAATAGTTTGAATTAAATGAAAATCGAAACCCAAGTTATCAAGAGTTGGGGGATGCAGTGAAAGCAGAGCTTAGAGGGAAATTTATAGCACGGAGCGCATGGATTAGCAAAGAAGAAAGATCTGAAATGCATAATTTAAGTTTCCACCTTAAGAAACTAGAAAAAGAAGAACACATTAAATCCGGAGTAAGCAGAAGAAAGGGGTGCCAAAGACTAGCACAGAAATCAATGAAACTGAAAACAGGAAATCAATAGAGAAAACCAATGGTACCAAAAGCTGGTTCTTTGAAAAGCTCAATAAAATTGAAAAGCCTCCAGTTGGGCTAAGTTAGCAAAAAAGAGGGACAAGGAGGTGGGTCATTGCTGATTCGGAATCTGTGTGTGGAGCAGGTCACCTGAGCTGGGTGTGGTGCCAGGATGCACGGTGAGCAGGGTGGGCATGCCCCTCTCTTCGGTGGGCTGCACGTTTTGGTGGAGCACAAACAATTCGAGTAAATCTCTCAGTGAGACCATTTCAGGGCAATTATGTGCATTAAGGGCGGTACGTCAGGGTGTTAGAGAGGATGACAGAGTGAGCGGGGAGCTCCTTCCATGGGAGTGGACAAGGAGGAGTGCTTGGAGGGGGCGATATTTGAACAGTTGCGTGAGCAGGGGACGCCGGAGCAAAATCTGGAGGGCAGAGAGTCAGATGTGGTGGCCAGAGGGGGGCCCACAGGACAGGGTGCACACACCCAGTCGTGCAGGTGTGGTGGGCAGGCCGTGCTGAGGAGGTTGGGATCCATCCCCAGTGCTCTGTGGGGACATGGGAGGGTTTTTAGCAGGAAGTGGGTTTTAGAGGGTCTCTCTGGGAATAGAATAGGGGTGGGATCGTACAGCAAGTGGAATGGAGACCCTTCCGGAGGCTGTCAGAGTTGCCCTAGAGACAAGAGTGCGCAGAAGGGGAAGGGCTTCCTTGTGGATGGAAGGGCTGTGGGCAGGAGGGAGACAGGTGATGCCCGCCGGACCAGTTTGGCGACCCCACAATAGAGGTGTGGGGACATCGGGGACAGAGCTGCCGGGATGTGCCTGCGGGTCGGATGCGGGTCGGATGCGGGCAGTGCACGAGAGGGGCTGGGGCCACGTCCATCCCGGCCTGAGCAGTGGTGGGTGACAGCAGGTCGCCTGAGACGGGAGGTGCTGGGGGAGCTTGCACGGTGGCTGGTCCAGCAGGGAAGGCTCCGCACACTCCACTGGCTTACGAGAAACTGTCAGCACAAAGTGTCACCCGGGAGCCACAGCATGAGACCCAACTGGAGAGGGAGGGAACGAGGTTGGATGAGTCCTTTCAAGAAGTAGACGCAGAGTATCAGCAACTCTGGATGTGACCCCGACTTGTGGGGTCACCTTCCTCGTGTTAAAGGGTCATTGTAACCCGACGTGCTGACAGAGCTCAGACCTCTTCGGGCCCCTTTCCTGGACACTTGTTGGCTCTGTCCCCTGCTTAGAACCAGGGGGCCGCACACTCCGCGGTCAGCGTCGGGAAGTGATTGTGGTCGCTCGCGTCTGTCGGACCACCGCTTTGGGAGTGAACGAGTCTGGAGCAGGGCCTGTGGGGTGTGTTCTGGACCCGAGAAGTCCACCAGCTCTGGGAAGACAAGTGGGGACTCAAATATGGAAGAAGTGAATCTAGAACCCTCTAGAAAACCATGGGCAGGACTCTGGGCTTCAGTCAGAGGCCGTCCGCAACCGTGTCAGCGGAGCTGTTGACAGATATTTCAGACAACAGTAAAGGATGGGCTCAAAGTAGCCTCAGGGACACCAGGGTGGGTCTGCTGGAGGGAGGCAGGGTGACCTCGTCGGAGCCAAGGTTGGACTCGCAGGCTCTGCCTGCCTCCTGGTGTCCGTGTGCACTTCTCTGTCCCGTGTCCTGTCTCTGTCCCTGCGGTGTGCATGTGGGTGTGAGAGTGGCCTCCGTGGCCTCCGTGGCCTCCGCATCTCTGCCTGCGCCTCCCTCTTGGTCTCTGTCCCCGGGGCATCTCCTCCTCTCCTTCCCCAGGGCTCTCTGCCAGGTTGTCCTTCCAGGTGGCCGAGGCCTTGGCCCCGAAACCTGAACCCCCTTCCAGGCTAAGCGCTCTGCACTGACTAATTGCAACCCGATGGGAGGCACAAGGGTCCGTGGTCGGCCCTGCTCCGATCAGCAATGGCTGGTGGGAGGGACGACGCCCTCCCAGCCTGGTTTCCGGCAGCCGCGTGTGCGGAAGGGGAAGGGCTTCCTTGTGGATGGGAGGGCCGTGGGCAGGAGGGCGGCCCTAGGAAAAGGCCGTCCGGTACTGGTCTCGCGGGGTGCGGCGTGACCAGCGCAGGGGCGGGAAGCTCTGGGCGGGCCTTGGGCGTGTGGTTTGGATGTGTCACCCAGCACCTGTACCAGAGGCGGTGTCCCCAAAGAGAAAGATGCAATAGTGGCAGAAGCATGACAGTCCTTCACATCTGAAAACTCTGAGACGCTTGCGTTCTCCTGCTCCCAGGCACCACGGACAAAGGAACGGACAGCGGCCACAGCAGATCTGCCCTGTGAGTTTGCAGAGCGCAGGTCACGGCGTCTCTAGACCCTGGGGGTGCTCCGCGAGCCCCGCACAGGCTCTGCCCTGTCTCCTGGCTGCCTGCTGCACCCCCAGGCCGGGGGCGGGGCCTCTGATCGTTTCTCAAAGTTAGTGCTTATCTGCACCAGCAGATGGCTAGGTGGTGTGCACGTGGAACAAAGTATTGTTAACATAATATTTAACAGAAAGGAAGACGGAGGCCTCACATCATACTGCCCATCATATCACTCGACTGCCGCGCGTCCCCCCTTAGCTCGAAGGCCGCCCTGCACTCTGGCCAGGAGTGTGGGCTTTCCTGTGTTGTGCTAAATTCGAAGACAGGAAAACCGTGGGGACGTCCTTGGAAGTCTGCGCCCCTGCCTCCCTGGCTCCCCCGGCCAAAGCACCCCCAGCGTCCCGCGTTTATCAGGACGCTCCTTCCCTTTCTTGCGCCAGATATCTTTCATCTCTTAAACATACGTACATTCAGCAGGCAGCCCAGACGCCCCCTTCCCTGCTCAGGGCCTCTCCCCGTGTGTCTCGTGTTCTTTGTCGCTCTGGCCTCCAAGAGAAAAGGGTGAATTTTCAAAAGAATTGTTTCAATGATAAAAAGGTAGGACCTTCCCTGACATTTTGCGTTCTGTTCATATTTTTCGAAATGGAAGGAAAAGTAAAAACAGCCCCCACACAGTATTTCCCCAAATCCTGCCCTTTATCTAATGTTGCCTTCTTTAGACAAATCACCTCCATAGTCTAAAGTGTCAGGAAGGGGCTTCATGTCACGAGCACAGGTGGGAAGCAGCACCCCTTCTGTGAGCAGGAGGTCAACCCCGAGCTCCATCCAATGCTGCTTACAGGACGCAGTCCGAGCTCTGTGCAGCATCCTCGTCCCTCAGGCCTCCAGGCTCCCGGTCCCTGATGCGAGCAACGTGTCGAAGCCACGCAGACCCCAGATTGGAACTGTGTTCTCCGGGGATGAGAAGTCGTTTCTCCAGGGCCGTTGACCTGACATTTCGCGCTGGCCCGTGCCCTCCCACGCCCGCTCTGGGGCGCCTTCTGCCTCCGAGACCAGTGGAAATGGACCCGGATCAGGGTGTTTATTGCTGGAAGGGCCTTCAGTGCCCCCCCAGCCCCTTCCCGTTAGGGCCGAAGCACAGAAGGCTAACGTGCCCTCCGGGGGGGTCCCACAGCTCGCCCACCGCTGCGAGGCCCAGATTTCTTGACCCGGACATCCCCACATGCACATGGCAGCAGTTTACACTTCAGAGAGTAGGGTTCTTTGGGAGCAGCATGTCGGCGGCTAATCTCCAAGGGCCCGTGCTTGCAGGCCTGCCGCTCTCCGGACGCGTGAGCGCGGCATGCGCACCCGGGCAGGTCACCGAGCCTGGATTTAGACGCACACGGCCGGGCTGAGCCTCCTCCCAGAGCTCCAGGCCCCCCCGGGGCTGAGGCTTTATTTAGGAGGTTTCCCGAGGAAGGCCCACCAGCTCATCTTCTCACTTAATGAGGAAGAAGGAGCAATTCGACGCCTTTGCACCGACATTACTCAAAGTCACAGCAGCCTGAATTGCTATCGCTCTGGACCCCGGCAACCCGACGATATTGAAAATGAAAACCCCCATAATTTGTAAAGTGTCAAGCTTAATACAGGATTTTTGTGTTAATGGGATTGTATTGACTCGAGCGTTTCGGAAGAAGAGGCTGACGGAGCACTGGGGAGGAGGTGAAGGTGCAGCACACTTTCCAGGTGCATCTTCAGGGCTGATACGAGGGGGTCGTCGACTCAGAAACCCAGGAGCTCGGCGGCCATGGCCGCAGCTCAGCACCCAGGCATCAGTGGCCGGCCTGGCCGGTGTGGCCGGTGTGGCGGTGCGGGGGTGGGCACGGATCAGAGCTCCACTGCCCTGCTAGACACAGAACAGGTGGGGGGAGGGGCGCCTGGGTGGCTCAGTCATTGAGCGTCTGCCTTCGATTCAGGTCATGATCCCAGGGTCCTGGGATTGAGCCCCGCATCGGGCTCCCTGCTCAGAGGGGAGCCTGCTTCTCCCTCTCCCACTCCCCCTGCTTGTGTTCCCTCTCTCGCTGTGTCTCTCTCTGTCAAATAAATAAATAAAATCTTAAAAAAAAAAAAAGAACAGGTGGGGGGCCTGTCACTGTTCTTGCCACACCTGCTCCGCCCCCTCCCCCTTCCTTGCTCTTTCCTCCCATTTGCCCAGGAATGCTCTGCAGTGGATGCAGACTGAATGTCAGGAGGACATTTCACTGGGAGAATGGGGTGCCGGCAGTGCTCTGCTCAACGCGGGAAGGCCCGCACTGGTCTTGCTGGACCCCCGGGGCAGGTGCCAGCCCACCACACGAGGAGGAGGTCCGCCTGGGGCTTTGGGGCCGTCCTGTGTCTTTCCCCATAGAGGGTGTAGGCTTTGGCCGCTGCTGGGCTCCTGCCTGGATGGAGAGGCCACCAGATCAGCTGGGGCTCCTGTGGGACACTCCTGAGTTGAGAGAACATCCCCAACAGCTGCCTCCCCACAGACTCCCTGGATAGATAGACCCTAGCTAAAGGAAGCCCTTAGGTTAGTGACTCAAGTTTCTGTTAGACCCCAACTCAGAGGCAGTGATTGCTATTGATCTGGTTGTCCCCTCCTGGCGACTTTGTTGACCAGGACAGTGGCCCTGGCCACAAAGTTCCATTTGGGCTGAGGAGACAGTCTTTTCTGCTTGGATTGCCACCATCCCCTCTCCGGGGACACGGCTGTGTTTCAGGGCCCACACACCTTTGGCTTTGGCTTTGGACCTAGAAAGCCTTGTCTTTGCAATGTGAACTTCGGCTCCGGTTGAGAGGATTTCTGTACTGGAAGCCACTGGGTGCCTCAGCAGCAGACGTGAGCTCATGCAGGAGGCCGAGCACGCCGCGTTCAGCCACACGTGGGACCCGCTCGCCACGGGCACGGGCCCCTCTCTGCTCACTGCTATGGGGGGCTGCGGGAGGGCAGGTGCACAGCGCCCTCCTAGTGAGGAGGCAGGAAGGCTATGGGGGCAGGGGGATAAGGTAGGCGGGTGGCGGTCCACAGACAGATTTGCCCTGTTGCTGTGCGGAGGGCCCTCCCGGATGGAGGCCACATTTGCGGCGATGGAAGGAGCCGTCTATCTTCTGGGAAACAGACTCCAAAGCTGGGCGTGGACTCACTCTTTTCCAGTTTGTTTTATTCTGTCCATGAGAACAAGGCTCAAGGGTTTCCTCTCTGAGAAACTGTGCCTTCTTAGTAACAATCCAGAAGTATCAGGCCAATTACATCAAGTTTGTAATTTTTATTAGAAAACATTATGAGACCTTAAAAACACATTTAAAAAGTTCGAGGAACAATTTAACAAACGCCCACAGACACATCCATCCTAAGGGAAAGAGGCTCCAGACACACCTGCTCCCTTCCCTCTATGCCGATCCGTTCTCCCGGACACGATGCTCGTGATCCGTGCACTCCGTGGACTTACGTGCACGTGCATTCTATCATTTTGCACACTCTGTCCTTTACATAAACTTCATACTGTACAAAAAATGACAGCTGCTTTTTTTCTCAGCATTCTAGTGTTTGTAGCTCACGTTTTATTCATTTCCAGTGTTGTATAGAGTTCCACTGTCTCTGTGTATCATTGTATTTATCCAGTCTTATGTCGTTTCCTTTTTTTTTCTTTTTTCCTATCACGAACAGTACTGCCAGGAACATTCCAGAATACACCTCCTGACACACATGTGAGAGTTTCTCCAGGGTACAGCTCTGGTATTTTTTTCACCTGTGTTGGATTTGCTGTGCATCCTCGACTTGTCTAGATATCCCCACATGGTCATGCTTAGCCATTGAACCATTTTGGAAACTTTGTTTTTTAGGAAGCTCAGTGCATGATTCATATGCTCCCCAGTTTTGTGCCCAGTGGAGTCGGGGGGCCCAGGTCCAGCTTGATGCTTCTCTTGAGTTCCTGGGATCAGTAGAACAATGGCCTCCCAGATACCCAGGAATCCCCAGCAACTGTGACTCTGTTGGGTTTCTTGGCACAGGGGGATTATAGTAGCAGGTGGAAACGAGGTTGCTAATCAGCAGACCTTAAAATATGGAGGTTATCCTGGATTATCCAGGCAGCCCTGAGGTAATCACAGGTCCTGAGGGTGGGAGGGACAGAGGCAGAAGAGTCAGAGAGTCGTAAGGAGGGCTGGCCCTTCGGAGACGGGGAGGGACGCAGCGCAGGGGGTCTGGACAACGGGGAGGAGCAAGGAAACAGATTCTCCCCTCGAACCTCCAGAAGGAGCATAGCCCACGGACACCTGGGTGTTGGCCTGTGAGACACATTTCAGGCTTCCCTTCCGTAAAATGATGATAATGTGCTGTTTAAGCCACTGTTGGTGGTAATCTGTTCCAGTAGCCACAGGAAACACATACGGTTGTCATGTGACGTAGTCAAGTGCAGTTGATAACAGGATTGACCTCACGAGGTTGAAAGGGGGAACACGAGGTCGTTCGCGGTACCTGCCACAGGGTGACCGCCCAGAAAGCAGAGCTTCATCATCGTCACTGACATCACTCCTGCAGAGCGGTCTCCTCAGCACATGGCGTTTCGTGGGGCCCTGCTCCTCTCTTTTCTGTCTTGTCTTGTGGTGCAGCCCATGAGCAGGGACTGGCCACTTTTTAAAACCCCACACAGTGTGTGGCCTTTGGGAAAGGCCGTGGCCGGCCTGGTCAGTCCCAGCAGGGCTGGTGTGTCCCACTGCCCCCTTGGTTGGCTGCGAGAGCCACCCTCTTCTTGCTTCTCTTCTAATGAGCACTGAGGGAGAAAGTACACTCTGAGTATGAGATGGATCCCTTCTGCTCCTACTCTTCCTGTGACCAGGCTCCACAGCAAAAACTCTGTGACTGACCTCCAAGGACCTGTGTCATCCCCGTGCGCCCAGCACCAAGTCCTTCCTCTTGCTCTTTGTCCTTTCTCTGCGATCTGGTCCAGCAGCCCGAACCCATGAATTCCCAATCCATGCCCTGCCCATTTCTCTAAGGCTCACTGGGTTCCATTGTCCCCAGGACACGCCTGCATCTCTCACCTGCCCACCTAGGCTCTCAGGCCTGCTACCACCTCCCTGTTTCTAGCACATTCTGGTTTTCTCAAAAAGTCTATGTATTAGCATATAGTGTCTGCCCAGCACTGTAATAGGGATTCCTCCAATGTATGGTAGAAACATGGGGTAGATGCCCACAGAATGGATGAATGGATCGATGGGCGCTTTTAATGAAAGAGAGGATGTTGTGGGAATCTGGACCAGCTAGCTAAGCATCAGTCCACTCATCTCAGGATTCTGAGTAACGCAGAAGAAGAAATATTGCCCAATCTGCCAGTGGCCGGAGGGCTGGGGTCAGAGAGCCATGTCCTGCATGAAAGCCCCTCGTATGGGGCTGAAAGGACCAGCACCCTTGGACTCCTCTGGGATCTCTCCACAGGGAGACACTGGCCGGCAACTTGAGGACGAGATCCCACACCTTAATCCCAACCCTAATTGCTGCTTGCCCCAGAGCCTAACAATTATGGTCTTAAAAAAGACCACAGAAATTAATCTTTATTAGAGAAAGAGTTTGTAATTGCGTATGGATTTGAGGAAGGATTAAACCTTGCACAGTTTCTGCACCCTTTCTTCACATCATAAAATGCACATTATGGTTTCCTAGTGGGCGGGCAGTCTGCACCCCATGTGTGGCCTTTCCCCCTCATACCCCACTGATTGTCTTCTCTGGACCATGTGGCTGGCAGCCTCCCAGCCTCGGCCCGCAGGTGCCCTTTGTCCTGAGTCTTCCCCCAATTGGCATTTCCTCCCCAAGCGGCCGCAGGGGCTGTGGCTTTGCACCATTCTCTCTCTTTGGCTCCATTTCAGGCCCAGCAAATCCCTGCAGCTAGCACGCTGGAATGTTTCACATCTCGGAGAGCGTAAGTTAAAAAGACATTTACTAAAAGTAATTCATCATCCCCAAATCACTTTTCAACATCTTGATGAAAGATAAATGAATAATGAAGTCATCCTCAGAGACAAGGACAGTGTGGCCAGATATTGCCCCCCACCACCCCCAAAGTCTAAAATAACGTTTTTTGTTGTTGTTGTTTAGGAAACTAGTCAATAAACACTAATCCCGGTGGAAAAATATACATGCTGCATAATTCATTAAGCCCCACAGGCTTTCTTCACACCCCATCATTCAGAAACGTGTTAACACGCAGAGCAAACGATTTTCGGTGTAATTAAGGAAATGAATTGTGTTGTGTTACTGCAGGACTCTGATCACCAAACTCCATCCCAGCCGCCTCTTATCTTATTATTGTTTTTATCCTGGAATGTTCTACGGGGGGCAGGGTGGAAGAGAGGGAGGGAGAAGACAGCGTGTGGAAACCCCGAGAGAACTCAGCCCTCAAGGAGGTGAATGGCGGGATGTCCAGTTCTCCTGCTTCTGGAAAAAGTACCCACTGGTTTTTTTTTCTTCTTCCCCTTTATTCATTTGTTTTTGGTTGGTTTTATTATATTTTTGGTAGTTCTTCAAGTTGTGAACAAACTAGCTTCTAGAGAATGGGAAAGCCACAGGGCCGGCCCTCGGGAACTTCCCTGTTTGACCGGTTCTTCACCTGGTCTGCTGGGCACTGTGGTGTGAGGATGTGTCCGAAGTTTCAAAGCCACTCGTGGATACCGCTGTGGTCTGCGCGTTTGTGTGCCTCCAAAGTTCATGCTGGGATCCTTGCCCTCACAGATGGTGGTGTGAGCAGTAGGGCCTGTGGGAGGTGAGTAGGTCCCGACGGTGGAGCCCCACGATGGGGTGGCGCCCTTACAGGAGACCCCAGAGGGCTCCTGCGTCCCTTGTGTCCCATGAGGACTCTGAGAAGGGCCCTCACCCGCCCGTGCAGGCATCCCAGTCATGGCCTCTGACCTGCATGGCGGTGGGCCAGACATTTCTGTCATTTCCAAGCCCCCAGCCTATGGCCTTCTGCTTAAGCAGCCCACGTGGGCCAACAGGGGCACGAATTTAACTGACTTGGGTGGGCACTGAGGCATCCGTGTGTTGCCAACAAGAGAGCGAGCTCGCTCGTGGAAAACCAGACCCACGTGCGAGGACTCGTGCCCTAGGTTGGTCAGTAGAGCATTCTGGAGACACAAAAACTAGGAAGATAAGAGTGTTCATTCATATGAGTACCTATGCATGAACTCTATTTCACTGTCGATGGAAGGATAGAGAGCAGCTAAAATAGTTGTTGATCTAAACTGATAAACATCTCAAAACATCGTGGTGAGTGAAAGAAGCCAGTTTTGAAGACTAAAGATGATACAACTTACAATTTTTCTTAAATCCAAGATGAATATACATAAATTATATAATATCTATCTATCCATATAGATATAATACACATAAGATAATATATAATATATATTAGCCATATAGTAGTTTTTTAGTATTATTTCTATGTGTAGATATGTATAATATATGTATATACTTGTATATATATTATTCTGGGCAGGGGATGAGCCTCTGCCTTCAGGCCCACTCCAGGCCTCAGTTCCTCATCACTTGGCCCAAGCGTGGACACCCCAGTCCTGTGGCCCTCAGCATAACTGAGAGAGGCCAGTGTTTGCCTGAGAACATGGCACAGAAAACTTACTCAACCCTTCTGAGACACAAAAATTAGAATTGGATTAGGACTCAGGATTCCACGGAGGCTGGGGGCGGCCTTCCTCTTCTCTCCCCACAGCCCCGTCCGTGTCATGTCATCCGCATCATGACCGCTCCGTGGTCATGTTTGTGGAAGACCTTGACCCCCCTTACAAATTATCCAGTGCTGTGCCCATCGTTGAGCCGATGTAACCACCAGTGCCTGGTCAAGAACCATGACTTCCCTCCCTGTTGTTTTCAGTTTTCATCCCTGTGTTTGGAGATGCAAGAGGTCCAGAGCCCACAGTTGAGCATGGCAGTCCATGAAGGCCAGGGGGCCCCAGGGTGTGGGTAAGGGTTTGGCCTTAGTTGTCTGCAGTGGAGCTTCGACCCTGAGCAACCTGGTCTGGAGGCTGCAGTTGGGTCTGTTAGGGAGTGGGGAGGACAGAGCGGACGTAAACAGGCCATGTGTTTGAACACAGTGACCCTGGAGGTTTGAGCCCTGGGCCTGGGAGGGTCTTGAATGGGTTAGGCTGCTTAGTTGGGGTGACTGGGAATGCACCGAACCCTGAGGAGATGCGTTCACTGACTGGTCGAAGAACGTGGCAGAAGGTTTAGGGAGGTGATACTGGAACATCAGGTGGGGTGCTGCTTACAACCCATCAGGGTCTCCCCATTGCTTTCAGGATGAAGACCCAAACCCGCCATGTGGCTCATTAGACCCCAGCGACCTGTTGCCCACCTCGCATGCATGCATCACACTCCTGCCCCGCACCTGGGTACCAGCACCCTGACCTGCTCTCGGGGCCTTGGTTCCCCAGCCACGGGATCTGCCTTCCTCTTTGTCAGGGGAATCATCCCTCTTCCTCATCCCTCTTCGCCTGATGAACATCCACGGGAGACAGAGACCAGCCGTTCTCAACCAAGTGTGAGTGTGCCCTCAGGAGACCTCTGGCAATGTCTGGAGACGTTTTGGGTTGTTATAACCAAGCAGTGGAAGCTCCTGGCATCCGTGGGATAGAGGTCAAGGATGCTGCGGGACATCCTGCATGACCTCGAAGAGTGACCTAGCATCAACACCAGGAGTGCTGAAGTGAGGAAACCTTGGTTTAGACTCGGTCCAATGTCCCTTCCTCCCCAAAACTGTCTCCCACCGTTCTGACCGCAGGTGCTCTGTCGAAACCGTCCGGATGTGTTGCTCGGGGTGCTGGTTGCAGCCGTCATTCTGCATTCGTGTTTGAGGATGTGTGATTGGAGTCTGTCTCCCCAGCCGGTTCCAAGGGGCCAGGCACTGCGGTGTTCCTCCCGCCCTGTGCATTGTGCCTGGCCCCATCACACACACTCTATGTACCTGCTGACAGTAGGAATTAATAAACAGAACTCTAGGCTCTGGGGACTTCTGTGGGAGCAGACTTGGGGATTACGGGATGCGTTTTCAAACAAAACGTTCTTGGTTGCCTCACGAGGGGGAACGCAGACTGGAGTCTGTGCGCATGGTGTGTGTGCGGCTCTAGGGTGGGTGTGGTTCATGCCGTCTGTGGTTGTTCATCAAGAGCAGGTGTCATACGGAACGTGGGGTGAGGGATCCTTGAATGGGAGGCTGGGAGAGCCCATGGGTGTAGGTACTCATGGAACGGAATGAGTTCTTGTCACAAAAACTCATTAATGGCAAGGGGGATGGTCTTCCCCCTGTGGGGCTCTCCCCCCCATGCACAGATGTGCACAGAGCCTGGAAAACATCCCCAAGGTCCTCATGGTTTGCTGGAGCCTAATGAAAGCTGCAATCTTTCCCAAGGAGGGTTATTAAGGGAAGCAAGAGCAGAACCAGAGGACAAGTCATCAATTACAGCAATTATCATGGTGTCCGTACCCTTTCCAGGGAGGTCGGGGGGACGCAGTTCTGCCTGTGCTGGGTCCATCAAGGATTACCATGCCCCATTCCTTCCCCGTGTCTTCACAGTGATCCATTTCTGCTCAGCACCCGAGCACAGATTTAACCCCATAATATGGTCCGCAGTTAAAACATAAAGTAAGTGCCAGGTGCCTCACCCAATCATTGGCATCACTTGGAAATATGTTTAGCTGTGACTAACAGAAATCCCAGTGATAAGTGGCTAGAACAATCGGGAGTTTGTTTTCTCATATTGCAAGTTGTCAAGAGGTAGTTGGCTGTTGGTTTAGTTCACTGGCTTACGAGAGCCATCACATACCCAGATTATTCTGTGTTAGTGCTCTGTCACCACCCTCCCTTGTGTATGGACTTTGGTCACATCTGGTGCACACTGTCACAAAATGACTGCCATCACTCCACCCATCAACTCATGTTCAGTGGGAAGGAGGGCAGCACCAAACATGCAGTTGCATCTTTTACAAGAAGGTAGAAAACTCTCCCAGAAACCTCCTAACTTCTACTTACTTCTTACTTGCCAGACCTTTGTCTCATGGCCAGCCCTTGATGTGGCGGGCTGAGAAAATAAATATTTAATTTTCAAATGTTTCTGGCATCAAGGGAGAAAGGGGCTGGAGGTGACTATTGTATCAGTCGATGAACATTTTCTGCCAGACTAGCCAATTTATTAGTTAATCCACATTGTCTCTTTTGCTGTTTTCTGCAAATGTTTTACACTGGAACCCTGAGGCACAATAATGCCATCCATTCATTCGCTCACTCATGCATGCCTTTATTCACATGACAGATATTTATCAGTGGCCAGGTGCACTTCAGACCCTGTGCTGGGCCAGGGGGACACCACAGCAGACAGGACACAAAGTCTCCTGTTTGATGTCAGCCATCTGTAAAGAGAATTGAGTAGGCTGTTTGCCATGGCGAGGTCTGTAGAAGAGAATCCGGGGATGTGGACCTGGGGACAGGGGGAAGCAAACTTAAATTATCCAGTCATGTTAGATTTTCTCAAAACAGGCAAAGTTGGAGACCTGAGAAAGAGTGGGTCAGCTGGGATCGTGTGGCTGTGGGGACAACACATAGGGGTCAAAGGGAGCAGGATAGTTCCCAGAGGCTTGACTGCAGTCCAGAGTCTGGAATAGAACTCGGTGCATGACCAGGGAGGGGTGAGAACACCCGGGACCTGTTTCCGTGCAAACCTCACTCCTGGCAGCTGAGAGCCTGGCCTCCGAGCGCCTTGTCCCCCCCACATCCTCCGAGCTTCAGCGAGGGAGGGAGAGAACCAGGCTGACCCTCTAATGCCCGCTTCCTATCCGCATGTCCTGTGGGACAACAAGCTGGGACAACCCTGGGCCGTAGCGTGTTTCTCTCCGGGGCCCCCGCAGGACGGATGCTCACTCATACTTGCGGAGCTGCCCTGAAGTGCACATGGTCGCCAGGCCATCCATACCTGTGTCCTCAGCCCCTGTAGTTCAGAGCTGGGGGGGTGTCTGTGGGGCCTGCCCTCCCTGGC
Source organism: Phoca vitulina (assembly GCF_004348235.1). Classification (NCBI taxonomy): domain Eukaryota; kingdom Metazoa; phylum Chordata; class Mammalia; order Carnivora; family Phocidae; genus Phoca; species Phoca vitulina. Next base: position 2,713,212 of record NW_022589753.1, on the reverse strand, counting down.
GAGGGCTGCCCGGGCTCCTCCAGCGCCTTGGCAGCCACCAGATGCATGGGAGGCCCGGCCCCTGGCTCCCCCGAAGCCCATGTTTATTTATAGCCCAATTTCTGACACAGATCCCGTTGAAGAATGCATGAAAAATGAGTTCTGATTAATGAATTTTGTACCATGTAGCAGAACCAGCCCCCGCTATTTCAAACTTCCTGCCAAAACATGACAATACGTTGGAAGCCAACTTATTCACAATGAGCAAACTACAAACTGCAATTAATTAAAAGTCTATTTCTGAGGATGCGCGCGTGCTCATCAGTGTGTTCAGAAGCAGACCACACCCGTAATGGTGCGTCCACCGTGGCGGTTCACACGGCCTCGTTGGGAACCTGCAAGGGAAGCTATTTAGATGAGGGGCGGATTCTGGGCCAGAATGAGGGGTGCGGTGGGAGCCTCTGCCGGGGGAATCCCGTCAATGCCGCTCGGCCCTCACTGAGGCCGGCCGCCCTCTCCTCAGTCCTTCCATATATGCGAGTCAGGGGTTGCAGGGTGGGGTGAGGTGGGGGGTGTCCAAGAGACAAAAGCAGACTTGGTAGAGCCGGAGGCAGGGTGGACATCTTTGGGATATCGATGGGAGCAAATTAAATATAAACATGTATTTATGGAAGTCCAGGAAAATCGATCACTCCTTAACAAGTTGATGGTGTCAGGAAGCTATTAGTCATTTCAGTTTTGATATCATCATTAGCTTACATTTAAGAAGAGTCTGAGTTTGGGGGGATATGGATGGAGGATTTAAGGGGGACACATGATGATGCGGGGGTTTGTTTGGGACAAACCCAGTGGAGGCGGAGGGAGGAGGGGAGGGGAGAGGGGCCACAGTGGACACCAGACAAGCCACGTGCAGTGTTGTCTCTGGGTAGTGGTGGCAGGAGGGTTCTCTGGATTCTCTCTCCCTTTGCGTCTGCTCAAGCACATCCACAGTAAAAGTTAATAAAGCACAGGTCAGTCTTGTGACCCAGGACCCCCCAGAAGCAGAGGCCGAGGCAAAGGCTTGCCCGCCAGGAACACAGCCACGAGGAGTCTGGCTGAGGGACAGGGATGGGAGCAGGGATGTGGGCGCCAGCCGGCCACCCTGCTGTGATTGGGGCTCCCTCCCATGGGACCTTATTTGGGGCTTCACTCAAAGCATCTCATAGCTGCTTGCTCCGGAGTGCGAATGGGGAGCACCTATGATTCATCTGCCAGCTCCCCTCTGTCAGGGGAGGCTCCTAGATGTTGACTCCCCGGCACTCTTTCGGCACACGTGGACCGGTGGCCGGGTCTTCACAGGCATCCCACACGGTTAAGAAACCCCAGAGCAGGAAGTAAAACACTACAGGTATGGAAACCAAGGCACCGGATGGGAACCAGCCCAGGACGCTCGGACCACACCTGCAGGGGGCTCCCGAAAGCTCGCGTGGAGCCAGGGCAGGGCTGCGCGAAGGCGTGGTGCAGGGGAGTGGTGCACACATGCCACAGAGGCGTTCTACACAGGGAGGGCGCAGGAGGGAGGCTGGGTGGTCAGGGACCCCCCCACGCCCCCCAGGATCTTACGTGTGAATGTGACCTCCCGTGGCAAAAGGAACATGAAGGATCTTGGTATGCGGAGATGATCTGGGATGATCCAGACTTGTCTGATGTAATCATGGGGGTCCTTACAAGACAGGAGTAGATCTGAGAGGTAGAGGGTCCTACGATGGAAGCAGAAAGATTTGAAGATGCCACACTGCTGGCTTTGACGTGGAGGCAGGACCAGGAGCCCAGGATGCCAGGAATGCGGTTCCAGGGGCTGGAAAAGGGCAGGGCAGGAACCTGCGTGGAGCCTGGGGGAGGAGCTAGCCCTGCGGGCCTTCAGGGTAAGCCAGCGACAGCACTCCGGACCTCTGACCAGGATGTCAGATCATAACCTGGTGTTGTTTTCAGCTCCCGAATGGACAGTAATCCGCCCCAACAGCTGCGGGAATGAATGCAGCGTGGTGGTGGCTTCATTCCTTTCTGCCAGGCTGGTGCGAGACGCTGCACTAATATTTCCTTTTGCACCCCCTCCTTGCTCCCCGGGCCACGCATTCTTGTATTTATTGGACATTCAGGTTTCCTCTCCTATGGATTTCTTGTTAAAATATTTGGCCAGGCCTTCCCCCCCCATCACTTAAAAAAACATAATTATTTTCTTAGTCTGAATATTCTGGGAATCACACTTTGCTCTGATGCGTGTTGCAAATACTTTCTCCCAATTTGTGAAATTGGCTTTCATCACTCAAATATTTTAAACTTTGTTGTAGTCAAATTTATCAATCTTTTCTCTTAAGATTTTTTTTTTTTTACTATCCCAGTGAGATAAAGATATTATTCTATATTTCCTTTCGAAACATTCACTTTTGCACATTTAGGCCTTTAATCCATCTGGAATATATTTTTGTATATGGTGTTATGTACAGATCTAAATATATCTTTTTCCATATGTCTCTCCAATTGTCTGCACACCAGTTATCACGGCCCAGCTCCTCCCGTCCGCTTGAGGCACCGCTCCAACCAGATGGACCCGTCTTACAGCCCCTGTGATTTCCACGGGGTCAGCCCCACTGGCTTCTTTCTCACAGTTGCCTTATCTGTCTTTGGCCCCGTGCTCTGTTACGTGGCTCTGAGAATCAACTGTCACACTCTGCTAACTTGGGAGATTTTGTTTGGGATGACACTGAATCTGTGCATTCATCTGGGGAGAATTTACATCTTCCTCCTAAGACTTCACCTGCTTCCCTCTCCGGTGTCATTGGCCGGCTCTTTCTCATGTCCTCGCCCTGCCAGGAGGTCCCAGGGCGCAGTGCTGAGAGCAGCTGGCCCTGCCCATGCAGAATTAGTAGAGCGTGGACTCCAGCAGACTTTGTGATCGCCTGCAGGCTAATTAGAAATGACACGCAGGACCCCGTCCACGAGGTTTCTGACTCCACAGCCTCGTGTTCGGGGCTGGCTGTCGGTGGTTTCCAAAACTTTCCAGGTGATTCCAGTGTGTGGCCAAGACAGAGAACCAGTGGTTCACAGCATCCGAGGCCCCATCCCAGACTCACTCAGACAGCATCTATAGGGGAGGGCTGCGCATCGTTATGTCTTACAAGCATAGCAGGTGACGCGCAGAGCTGGGGCAACATCTCTTCTCTGGACCAGTCTCCCCACTAAGTCAGCAGGGAGCGAGCGTCAGCACCGCAGAGACGATATAGGAGAGCCTAAATGGGCCAGGTCATCACTTGGTTGTTGGATCAAGCAACTGGAAAATCCAGGACTCACAATTTTAGAGGACCACCGGCTTTTCCTGTGCATCGGTCCATTCTTCTATTCACTGAACCTTTGTTGAGCTCCTCCTATGTGTCCTGATCTGCTCCCTTATTTTGTTTTCAGACAATTTGCTTCACTTAAGACGACTGAATTATTAATTTTTGAGTCTCCCTCTCCCTCCATATCCATAGCAGAAAAACAAAACTAGGTTAATTTCAAGTCAAAATGCTCTGATGCATGTTGCAAATACTTTCTCCCAATTTGTGAAATTGGCTTTTAAGTCAAAATGGAATTTAAAAAAATACATATATAGTAAAAAAAAAAATGTCAGGAGCCCTCCCCCTTGTTTGGGCAATGCCATCTGAGTTTTAATACAACAAATGATGTTGTCTTTTCTGGATCTCCCTGCCTGTTCACAGAAGCAAGATGAAAGATAAATGGTCCTCATCAGTAGCAGTCCCCAGGCACAGAGAAGAAGCTACTCTGATATGCGGCATTCCATCCTGTACACTCCATTCTCAGAGTGCTCGGCTGAAATCTGACATTTCCAAAGGAGACTCAAAGCATGCATTTGCCCTTGCATATTCCAGAGAACATCTGGAAATCCACACCCACTGCCCCCTCCCTGGAGCCCCATAGAATTATAGAATTTCATAACTGGCAGGGCCCCCATTAGTGGTATTGTCTACACTCTCCCACTCTGGAGGAAAAAGCAGTTGAGGCTCCAAGAAGGGGAGAGGTGTGGCCAGAGGCAGGGCCCAGACTGCAGCCAGAAAGCCTGCCCTTTCTCCCCTCCCCACTATCAGCCAAGTACCCGAGACAGTATCTGTGGACCTCGGAGGCGATTCATGCCATCCCACCCATACCATCCGGGCCGAATCAGTGTGGCAAAAAGGCAAATGCAAGCTTTTGTGAGTTCAGCCCAGAAAGCTGAGTTCACAAGCAGTGAGAATGAGTGCACAGGGAGATAAACCCATCAGCATGTCTCGTTCTCCAGGCCTGACCTAGTGTAGTTGAATTTACAAAACACCGACTGACCAAGATGCCCACTACGTGATGGAATGCTCATCCCCCACTTGCATTTTTCTTCATTTCCCAGATTTTTATGACAATATTCAAAAGTGTACTCCAAGACTAGGGAAATATTTATATCAGAGAAGGGTGTCATCTACTTATCTGAAGGGTCAGAGAGTTCACGCAAGGCAGAGGGCAAAAAGGACTGGGCCACCTGGGTGAATCAGGAGAAGAGCAGGGAATGCCTGGTGGGGAAGGAAGAGACGGGGCCAGTGCAGGGACCAGGAGCACAAGATGCTCAGCAACGGCGGGAGGCCCTGGGGGCTGGGCGCTGGGCACGGGGAACAAACCAGTAAGAAGTCCTTAGCCTGCAAGGGTCCCAGTGACCCCTCTCCTCTACACTGCAGCTTATGGACAAAGAAGCAGCTTCCCAGGAGCAGGAAGCTCCCAGTGCCAGGATCTTCCCGGTTGGAGTAATGTGCTCACAAATGCTGGTCCTAAGGCTGGTCCATACTGAAGAGTTTGGATGATAGGAACATGGTTCATCAGTTCAACTAACACTCAGTGAGGTCCCACCACACCTCCAGCCCTGTCTGGGCACCAAGGAGGTAGAGAATAATCAGCCACAAGGTCTACTCTCAAAAAACTTCTAGCCTGGTTACTGAGATGCAAAAACCACAAGGAATTTCAATGCCATGAAATTGCCGCCATGATGGGCCCCCTCAGGAACCCCCTGCATTTTCAAGGTCTCGGGGATGGTGGTTCTCTTGCGGGCCCTCTAAGGAAAGATGAGGCAATGTGGGTGTTGATGAGATTTAGGGCAGCGGTCAGAGGAAGTGGAGTTGGAGATGGAGTGACAATCCAGGGGAAATAGTCAGTCCTGATGTCCCCACTGCCCTGTGGGTGGGGTGACAGACAGAAGAGTGATTGTATCAACCCACAGAAACCTCTGCGTGGATCCCAACGTTGCCTTCTGCACCATCCTCGGTGTATTCCTCACTTCGCTTGCTTTATCACCAGAAAATCCAACGAGGACGTTTATGAAGACATGCACATAATTAATGGGGATAACTCACTAATTTACAAGCCAGATAATCAATACTGAGGTTAATCTACTTAGGCATCTGAAGACTCACGGTGGATCTCTTTATTTACACTGCCGTTTGTTCTATCTCCACATCATCAGGTTTTTGGCCACTATGAAGTTGACAGCATTGGTCACCACGTAGAAAGCTGATGGATTAATTTCTGCTAACACGATATTGTTTAGTGTACAGATGGCGTATTAATAGCCCACAACCAGAAGATAGCATTTCCCGTTAGGAGAAAAGATCTATTTCTCTCTGGTTTGAAATTTCTAATCAATCTTTCTTTTACCCTATTTAATTTCCTCGCTTGCTTTTATGTATTTGAAACATAAGGAAAAATTTACTTTTTTTTTTTTTTTACTACTTTATCATATAATTCAGAGAGTACTGGGGAGGGATGAACAAGGCAGAGAGAGAGGTGGTGAGGTGTGCAGAGTATCTGGTGCATAAAATAAAATGCATGGATCTTAAGAATGCAGTTTAATGAGTTTGACAAGTGTATGTACCAGTGAAATCACCATTCTGGTCAGGATAAAGAGAGGTCAGTCCTTCCGGAATATTCCCTTGTGGGCCCCCCTCCCCCCCTGGAAGTGGGCAGCTGCCCCACCCAACCTAGGCAAGCACTGATCTGCTCTTATCACCTGGATTAGCGTTCCCTGTTTGGGAACATTATAGGATTGGGATCATACAGAATGTGCTTTTATGCATCCTGCTTCCTCCGCTAACCTGGTGTTTCTGGTCTCCATGCGTGTCCTTGGGGGATCAGTGGTTCCTTATTTCACCACTAAGGAGACTCCCAGTGGATGAATGCACCACTATTTGTTCATCTAACACCTGTTGTTAGACCTCTTTTTTTAATAGTTTTGACTATCACAGGTAAAACTGTAAATATTGGCACATTGGCATACCTGTCTCTGTATGGGTATGTATTTTCATGTTTCTTGAGTGGATATCTAGGAGCGGAAACGCTGAGGCCAAGCATAAGATGTGTTTCATGTAAGAAAGTGCAAACCAGGCTTCCCAAGCGGATGTACCGCCTCATACCCGCCCCCCAGCAGCAGTGAGGGTTTCGGGGATCGGCGGGCTTGCCAGAGTCTGGGTGCTCATGCGCGCGCCTGGGGTGGGGCTGTTGGACAGGATGACAGAGGGTCTGGGTCCGAGCCCCTGCAAACACTTGACACGGACCACCGTCCATCAGCACCTGCAAGTCCTCCTGCACCAGCGCTTCCCAAGCTGTGGGCCATGCACACCGGCCGTTTGCCGAAATGCCCCTACTTGGTGCACAGGAAGGGCATGGAGCAGGTTGGGGAAGAAGTAGTCCCCCTTCAGGTCTTTGCGAAGCCCCTGCACACTTGAGAATGTACTGCTTGAAAACATCTTCCTAACCCCCACTAATCTCTTTTTTCAAGTTTAACGCTGTATAGAGGTAGTTATAGATTCACGGGCAGTTGTGAGAAATGATACAGAGAGAACTCCTGAACACCTCGCCTGGCTTCCCCCAACAGCAGCCTCGTGCAAACCCCGAGGTTCATAACCTGATCTCCTTCAACAACAAAGAGAAAGAGCACCAGGCGCCCGCTCAGAGCCTTCATTATGTAGCTAAGATTTAATAAGTATTTTATTTTATTACACTTCGTTTGAAAGGTTACATTCTATTTATAATGAATGAAACTGGTTTTCCATTTACCATAATAACAAAAGTTTTATTACTAAATAAATTGATTTAGATTTAAAATTGATTAGATTTAAAATTATTTTAAACAATATGTTACAGAAGTGATACTGCTGGTGGTCTGCAGCTATGGAAAATCATGGAAGAGAATAACATATAATTGAATTTAGGGAAACACTGAAAGTATAATATCAAACTGTTTTGCCCAGACCCCACCATTTCTGCATTGAGCAACTACTATGAATCGAATACATCCTGAACAAACCCATCTATTCACGCCATTCATTCAAACAGCAAATACTTACTCTTTCAGCAGGCCCTCTAGGTAACACAAAGATAGGATGAATCAGTCAGATGACCTAGACTCACATAATTCATTGCATGGCAGTAAGACATGCATTCAGCCCGCAAATATTTATGAGCTCCCAGTGGGTGCCAGGTGATGTTCTAAAAATGAGGAGCCAGCAAAAATGACCAGGGAGCCTCTGCCTTTTGGGAGTTTGGTAAGACCGACAAGGAGCCACTTGAGGGGCACATTCTCTGAGTTGGTTAAGCTTTATAGAGGAGAGGGCGCCTGGAGGTGAGGGGCGCGGATGGCATATCACACGGGCAGGGCAGGGATGGTCTAGCAGAAGAAGGGCATGGGGGCTGAGGCTGAAGTAATGAGCACGCAGAGGGATGGGGGCAGTGATCCGGGCAAATGCAAAGACCGGGAAGTGAGCATGGGATGTGCGCAATCACGGCACGGCAGTTAGAACACAGAGGGAAGAAGCGCCAAGGGTCCGAACGATCCACAGGCTGGGTGTGAAATGAGGAGCAAGGCTGGAGATGAGGGCAAGTATCTTGGATGAACACAGATCATTCATTCATTGCTAGCCGGCACGCTCATTCCTCTATTCATGCCGAGGGGTGTCAAATACGGTGCCAGACGTGCGGGATATGGGCATTGATACAGCCCCTGTTCTTAAGGAAGGCACAGTCTACAGGAGGTGACAGGGACACAGTTAAACAAGCGTACTCCTTCGGCTAGATGCTGACACAGGTTTATCCATCCGACAGCCATTCTCTGAGCACCTGCCGCCGTGGCCGGCGGTGTGCCGTGGCGGGGGGTGGGGTGTGATGCGAGGGCAGCCTGACTCGGACCCTTGCCTCACAGAGCCCACAGCAACCGCACTGCACAGGAAAAGAACAGGTGCTGCGTCTGGGTCTCAGGAGGGCCTGAGAGAGCGAGTTCTGGAAGGAAGGAAGGCTTGAAGAAGACTAGGAATGTTTTAGATCAACAAGAAGCGGGAAGAAGTTCCAAGGAACAGAAGGTACAAGATGGAGCACGGGACAGTGGGGCGGGCCAGCCGTTTGGGAAGGAGCTGATCTGGCCTCAATACTTTGCCTCTCACATCTCCAAGAAAGGTGTTCCTGGATGCTCCCCACAGCAGTGCTTCGAGGGAACATTTAGAAGCCACCAGAATATCCGTCGGAGCCTGGCTAATTAGCATTCACACCCGGGGCACCACCAGGAGCTTCTCGGCCCAGCACCTGCCACTGGGGGCTGGATGATGCTCTGTCGTGGGGCCATCCTGGGCCCTGGGGGAGGTTCAGCAGCATCCCTGACCTCCAACATGCCAACAGCATCGCCCCAGCATTGTGACGGCTGAAAACGTCCCCAGACATCCCCAAATGTGCCCTGTTGCGGGGGGAGCAAAATACTCCCAGGATGAAAATCACTGATCCTTACAGTACCAAGTATTGTTAATGGACCAAAGGAAGACATTATCTTGATTCCTGACACACGTAAAAAAAACAAGCATATGTCTGTGTGCCTGTCCCCTGGCTACACTCCTTGAAGACAGATAGGACTGGCTCTTCCAGGTTAAAGATCACCCAAGGAGGAGAGCATCATGTTCAAAGAGGTTTTAAGGCTTCCCTCAGCACGCCCCTGCAGTGTGCAACATTTCATAATGAGAAGGCTTACATGTATTAACTGTGTAGCTAAAGAAATTTAAATGAGTGCTCTTCTTAGGAGATTAATTCCCTCCTCCTGTCGGAGACAGCTGTTACGGGGGATGGCGGTGAGAACGGGGAAACACGGGGGAGTGTCTGTGTGAGCCCCCGAGGAGCAAAGGAGAAAAGAGCGCCAGCTTGAGGGGAAGCGTCCCGGTTATTGTCCCCGTGCTAGGAAAACCGGCCGAGAGGTCAGGAAGTAAAAATATTAGTAAACACATACACTGGGAAAATCGTTGGGGAAAAAAATACTCTGTCGTTTTCCAAATGTGTTTGTTTAATTTCTAAAGTTACAAAGTCCTTCAGTGCAAAACACAACAAAATGAAAACAAGCAAAAGAAAAGAGAGTGATTTGAATTCATGTCCTGGAAATTCCCAGGGAAAAGGGTGGAGCTTCAGGACTGGGTAGGGTTCGAGGCCCCGCTCTGCCTCCAGCTGGCCCGGCCTCGGTGAGGCTTCTGTGTCTCTGGACTGCCATTTCCAAGGTGAAGAGGCTGTCGGCGCAGGTCCCCAGAGGACCTTCCTGCAGCCCCATATTGAGTAAATCCGAGTCCATAACAACCAACCCCTCAGCTGGACCCGGAGCCTCATGTAATTTAGAAAAGGCCTCTCCCCGTCCTCAGGGGCATTTGCACCGGCAGACCACGCAGGGCTGGGTGATCAGGGTTCATGGGAGCGACGGGGGACGGGGGGTGAACAGAAACAACAGGACATTCACACTCGGCCCCAGAACAGCCAGGAATCAGCATTCCTACAAAGGAGCCACAGCTCCCCAGCCCTGTTCTCTTCTTGGGGCGCAGGGCTGCTTATGAAACCAGTCCCCATGGCCCCGACGAGGAGACGGCGCATTTCCTGCTCTCTCATGCATGCTTCTCTCCCTTGGAAGTTAATTTCCCAACAGACCAGTGTCTTCTCGAGGGCAGACCTGGGTGTTACCGGTCACTGTGTCCTTGGACGATGCGTCACGGCAGGTGCTGTTGTGAGCCGCGGGCCCGGGTCCCCCAAGTTCCCGTGTTGAAGCTCTAACCCCAGCGGGTTGGGATCAAGAGGTGGGGTGTTTGGGACGTGATTAGGGGCAGATGAGATCATGAGGGTGGAGGCCCCGTGATGGGATTCGTGTCCTCATAAGAAGAGCTAGAGACACCAGAACTTCCTCTCTGGGCCACGTGAGGACTCACCGGGAAGCAGGCCCTCATCCAGGACTGAGTCCGCCGGCACCTCGATCTCAGACTTCCAGCCGCGAGTACTGTGCAAAATAATCATCTGTTGTTTAAGCCACTCTTCCTATAGCATTTTATTATAGCAGCTGGGGCTGAGACAGGCGGTAAGCAACCCACTGCTGGGGGTGGGTCCAGGACCACGTTCCCCGTGACAGACAGAACCAGACACCATTTGCAAACAAAGGAAACAAACAGATTCCCGAATCCACGGGTATCTCTCAGCGCCTCACAAAATCTGAATGTTACACCATTCCTGATTGCTAAACCTTTCGCCGAGCCTGGGGGTAATTTCAAGCAAGTATTAACAAACCTTCAAGAAGCAGATGATTTCTTTGTTCTTGAGAGTCTAAAACAGATGAACATATTCCCGGTTAATTTTACAAGGTTAGAATAACCCTGAAACCAAAACAAGATAAGGGTAGAGCAAAATGAGGAAAATTTAGCTCTCACTTAATGAATGAAGATGCAAAATGTATTCGTAAGTTATCCGTTAGTTCTGTTAAGCATTAAAATGTCTAAAATACACACTGACCCAAAGACTTCATTCTAGAAATGAGATCATAGCAACAAGGTATCTATGAGAACCACATGCTGTAAATCTTGTTAATAGCCAGAGAAGAGCAGAGTTGTCATCACGACAAGTGCCAAGAAGGGCCTGATGACAGACGATGGCAGGAGATGCCCATTCCTGATGCTGTTTTAGAACAACAGCAGTAAAAGTAAACTTCTTCAATGTGTCAACAACAACTATCTCTAAACATCATCTGGAATGATGCCTACCTATGAGACAGAGTCCAAGTGATTCATGCCAGGAAAACGCTGGGCCCCTAAGTCAATATTACCGTATCACCTTCTCCCGGTCATGTTTTAGTTAATGCAGTAAAAAAGAAATATGTCAGATGTATAAATATTGTAGAAATGTAGCTAAGTTTACTTCATTAGAAAATCAACTTTATTTTTTATTTTTTTAAAGATTTTATTTCTCGGGGAGCTGCGAGGTCTTCTCCCTCCCCCACTCCCCCTGCTTGTGTTCCCTCTCTCGCTGTGTCACTATGTCAAATAAATAAATAAAATCTTAAAAAAAGAAAGATTTTATTTCTCTATTTGAGAGAGAGAGAGAGAGAGAGAGAGTGGGGTGGAGCAGAGGGAGAGGGAGAATCAGACTCCCCGCCAGGCAGGGAGCCCGATGCGGGGCTCGATCTCAGGACCCCGGGATCATGACCTGAGCCAAAGGCAGACGCTTAACCTACTGAGCCACCCAGGTGCCCTGAAAATCAACTTTAATACAATCATTAAGTGAGAATTTAGGAAGCAGGGCATGTACCAAGTTAGCGTGTGTGTGGGTGTGTGTGTGTGTCCTGGGACCTCCGAGGGGGCCGGGGAGGTGCCAGGAGGCTGGAGTGGGCGGTGGGCCTGAAGCCAAGACCTCAGGCTGCAGCACGGAGCTGCCCTTACCGATGGGACAGGAGGAGAGGGAGGGCGGGGAGCGGGTCCTACGGTCCATCTTCCGTGGTCTTACACACACACAATGCACAGGCATGCCAGCCCCCCCCCCCCCCCCCCCCCCCCCCCCCCGCCTGGGCCTCACTCTCCAGATCTGCTGCTGAAGGTCCCCACTCCATCATTAGATTTCAGCTTAAATGCTTTGGCTCAGTGTCTCCTAACCACCTTCTCTACCCGTCTTGCTGCCCCTGCCGTGGGCCTCTCTACCCTGCCCCCTCTCTGACCGAGCAGCGTCTCTTCTACCCGCCCTCTGTCCTGCTTCACGCTCTGCCACATCCGGGGACATGCGGCCCGTGGAGGAGGCCCGCCAGCACTGCTGGGACCAACGAAAGAAGAGACGCGTTTATGAATGTACCAATTCTGCTCAGCATAGTGCTGGGAAATTTAAGGAACACATAGAGCAAATTAGGAGCTTCTTCAGAAGATGTTGTTAGAAATCCACACAGCCGTACATGCAAAAGCCCAACTCTTAAGTCCAAACCTAAATTTCAAAGCTCCCATTCGTCATGGTGCCTCTTTCTCCAGTCCTTAAACTGGTGTCTGATGCTCCTCAGTGTAACTGGAAAATAAGGAGCATTTATTGCTAGAATGATCTCCCTCCATACAGATATGGAACTTTGTATCGAAGCCTGAGGATTAAAACATAGTCAGGCGTGATTCTTGGGACAAAGAGCCGAAATGTGATTAAATATCATCATTTTATAAAAGTTGAGATGAAAAACGTTTCTCATGTCACTGGACCGCCAACCTGTAGAGAGTTGAGGAACCGTCAAAGGAATCAACTAAAACCACAAATGAAAGCCTTACACTCCACCGATGACAACAACCATAAATAGCGGTCACACCCCGAGGCCCCGAGGTCGGGCCGCGTGCCGGGCACAGTTCTGAGCCATGTGCAGCTCTCGGTTCCTGTCATTTTGATAAAAACCCACTAGGTTCATTCTGTTGATAACTGCACGTTACAGGGGAAGAAAGGAAAGGACTGGAAGCTTCCATGATCCCTCCCGCATCCCACAGTTGGCAAGACATGGTCCTGAAATTCCACCCCAGACAGCCTGGCTTCAGAGCCGCCTCAGCTGTGATGCAAGAGAATGCACCAGAGACATCTAGAATGGGGCCGAGAACACTACGCGGGCTATCGTGAGAACAGAAACGCTGCTTGGAGAAAGCTAGGTAGCTTTTTTTCTTTAATTGCCAAAACACCTGGACGACAAGGGACTCTGCCATCTGGGCAGATGTGGATGTTTGTCGCAACACCACATGCGTGCGGGTGTGTCGGGCCATCGGGTTCCGCAGAGACAGAGCCCCCGGTAGGAGAGGCTCCCAACAGCCCCTTTCCTCACCTGGACCCAGAAACAGCACCAAGTTCAGGCACACCAGGCCGGCCACCCCGACAACATGATCAGGAGCCGTCATCGAGGGCCCTTGGGTATCGTTCTTAAGGTTGAAGGTGGTTCTCAGCTTCCTACGTTGAAAATGAATGAAACCTGCTCAGCTCTACGGACTTTTTAAGAAGAGTTTCGGAAAGTCAGGTGCGGGGGTTGAAATCTGACTCAAAAGAAATCAAACCCGTATGTATAGGAGTTTAACGAGAAACCAATTATTCTAATCAGGGGAATGTAAGGCCTGCCATGCCTCAGCCTCACTGATTGTTATGTGATATTTTTACAAACGTAGATCAGAGAGCTGGAAGGAGTCTGAGCCTTGAACTATGCATCTAAGGAGATCAAATTGATTTCTTCTGACTTTTCACTAAGGTGCCACTGAAATGTGATTTATCAGCCTGTCAGTTTTGTTATTTCTGGGAGGCATTTCAAAACATCCTACAAGGATCGGAATTAATTTTGTAATAATGAGATCATATCAAAATATAAATCTGATATTTTAGATAACATTGCGCAATGCTTTTGGTTATGTAGTCTGTGTTTGCTGGATATTAGCATGCGTTAGTAAGATCATAATGTCAGTACATTTCATAGAAACACACATTCTCAGCCCTGCTCTTCCAGCCTGGAACAATTTTCATCTCAGTGGGATATTGGCTATGACTTTGATTCCAAAAAAGTAGTAAAATTGAAACCTTTTTCTCTCCCCCCCCCCCCCCCCCCATTCTTTCTTTTTTCTTCACCGGAAAATTGCTTAAATCTTAAAAAAAAAAAAAAAAACAACACTATTCCCCAAGAGGTCTCATTTACTAAGAAAATTTAACTCCATTTCAGAGCTGAAGGAAATGTCAACACAAGCAAGATTTTAATGACCACCTGGTTGCACTTAACATTCACGCACAAAAAAGTCTCTTGTTTGGGAAACTCATAATAATTGAAAATATATAGTTTTTAAATTATGTATGTGCTTCTAATGCTGGTGCAGCCAGGATAAAAAGCACCCACCGAAACCAAAACACTTCTGCTCCTACGTTGCAGCTGGAAACACCTGAATTTCTAGATAATCACAGACTGCTGTGCCGCCCACGCAGGAAAGCCGCGTGTGCCGAGCTCCAGCTGGTGGGGCTGGTCCCTCGGGATGCTGGGGTTGCTCACGACCTGAGTGTGACCGCCAGAGGATGGATGGGTCTCGGTCTCCCAGTCTATTAGAAACAGCGTCAGGGAAGGTCCCGGCACCTGCCTGAGCATCAGACACGCACTCACCATTCCCGTAGGACCAGAACAATCAGTGCGAATCAGGAAGCCATTCAAAACCATCTCAATGCCTACAAGACAGACCTTTATGGGATGCCTGGGTGGCTCAGTCGGTTAAGTGTCTGCCTTCAGCTCGGGTCGTGATCTCAGGGTCCTGGAATGAGTCCCACGTCGGGCTCACTACTCAGCGAGGAGTCTGCTTCTCCCTCTGCCCCTCACCTCACTCATGCACTCTCTCTCACTCTCAGATAGGTAAATAAAAGATTCAAAAATAAATAAACAACAGACATTTATTCTCCCAGTTCTGGAGGCTGGAGGTCTGAGCTACACCCCCAGCATGGGCGGGCTATGGGCAGTTGAATTCTCCTTTTATCCTCAAATGGTAGAAAGACAAAGACTGAGGTCTCTGGCCTCTTCTTACAAGGGTGCTGATCCCATTTGTGGGGGCTTCACCTTCATGACCTCCCAAAAGACCTCATTCTGTCTGCAGCAGCTGCTGGGCCCAGTGCTTTGTCTGGTCTCCCATTCGACCCCACAGGACTCCAGAGAGGCAGAAATAGCATCAGATGAGAAATGGGAGCTAAGCCAGGCTGGGTGGGCATGGGGTGAGCCCTCCGGGCCACCCTCTCCGACAGAAAATGGGCTGCTTGGCAGGGCCCTTTGGCCAGGAGCCCTTCAGGGACCGCCTCGGAGGCAGGGGGCTTCCTTGCCCAAGGTCCAACCCCTCCCCGACACAGTGCAGTCTGATGACTGATGGACGCAGACGTGTAAAGGCCCGGCCATCTAGCCCCGTGAAGGACACTGTAATGGGGGCTTTAGCTCCTCAGCAGTCGGCCGGGGCTGCTGATTATGACCCCGTCAAGCATAACTCCCTGTACCTCTTCTCCTCCTCCCTCCTCCCCTTCACCCTCCTCCTCCCCCTTTCCTTCTCCTCCCCCAGCCCGCACAGGATGGATCCTAAGGACACACTCTGTAATTGTCCCACGACACACCAAACTCTATCTCAGCGTCTTCTTCTCCAGAACTTAATCCATGACTGGGGTTAGGATGCATGACCAGGTCACACTTGGATTCAGCAATGCGGCCAAGACCCCCATCCACTCTGCCTGACCCCCGAGACCATGCTGGCAATCCTCACGCATTCCTCCCTTCCCCTGGTTCTCCTCCCTGATGTTGTGTAGAAGCAGATATTCACCTCTGCGTCCATAATGCTCATGCTGCCATCACACTCCTCAGATTCTCGCTGCCAGACACGTCTACACAAACCTACAGAATCATCTGAGGAAATGCATACACGCAGTATAGCTCACTCCATTAGAAGATCAGTGTTAACTAGTGAGAGCTGCAGATCTGAAAATGCTGGTACATATATGTTATTTTATACTTTTTGAGGAAATATGTCAGGAAACTAGTAGCTAAGGAGAGGAACTCAAAATAGAATTCCTATTTGTTCTCTTGCGATCGGTCTGTTGGTGACCACAATAACCTCGAAAGCAATTTGTTCTCCTGCAGATGTCAACATATACCTTCCGCAGCCATCCCTGTTCACAGTTCATCTGCTGATCAATTTTTAACAAGGGAAAAGGAACCTTCTTTCTGACCCACATCTTAGTGTCGCAAATTTCAGGTTGCCAGCCTTGGAATTAACGAGCTTCTGCCAACTCTCCTTTCCTTGTGCTTTCTCTTACTTTCAGCTTCTTCTTTCCTGCACATTAAACGATGAGAGTACCCTGCTGGTGATGTGTCTAGCCATCACGTCACCTCAAAGCCCCGGAGACCCCATCACTCTGGGTAAGGCACAGACCTCGTTCCAACCTGAGCTGTGTTAGTGACAGCACACCTCAGTGCTTTAAGATCGACACCATCAGATCCAACATAATGCCGTCATTCATGCTCAAACACCTCATCTTCACAGTATCATCCGGATGCCTCAGGGAGAAGCCCACGTCTCCCTGGGGGCCCACATGTCCCTATGGAGGTGGCTTTTCTAGGAAGGAGCTCACATTCTCTAGGAAGGTTTCTAGACCTCCTCAACCTTCACTCTCTGTACTGCCTCCATTGTCCTGTTCTGTTCTCGTCTCTTCTGTATTAATTCTAATGGGAGGATAGACATTGGAATTCATTATAATGGTATGTGGTTTTTTTTTTTAATGCATATGGAATCCTGCTGTGTACCAGTCTGGGTCAGTGGGCAATAAAGAAACCAATGTGTCATGATCTCTGGCCCAGGGAACCGACAGAGAGGAGCATCGAGATGCAGTGGGCGCCTTCCCTGCACGAGACAAGTCTAAGTGTCTTCCATACACCATCTCAGCAACAACGCCTCACTGGTCCTGGGAGGGAGGCACCACGATTATGCCTATTTTACAGATTCAGGAATGACAACTCTGATGCAGTAACAAAGTAGACACTGTGGATTGTCCATGAACAAGGGGGTAGGACACAGTTTTCATGGTGGAAAGACCACTGTTTGGCACGGGCATGCCCAGCGCCTGTCTTAGCTGCTCTGTTAACCCGAGCGGCTCATCTAACTCCCTGATCTTCAGTCACCACGCATGCGTTGGGGGACTCTTATCCTTTGGAGTTGTTATGTGACACAGATTCGGTATGTGTAAGCATTTCCTGGGATTCATACCTGCATTCTGCAAATATTTATGGAGAAAGTGGTAACTATGCTTAATTTTGCCAAATGAATGTCCTCCAACATATTATCTCATTGAAGTCCTTCAGGGCCTGTTCTCATCTGCATCTCGATGGCAGGAGCTGATGTGCCCAGCACTATGCACCCCTCACTGGGGAGAACTTGGGCCAAGCCCCTGCCCTGCAAGCTGAGCAGCTGCAGATCACACGTGTAAGGAATGCTTCCCACGTTCCACGTGTCCGCGTCCTATGGCTGCTATTATCACAAATCACCTCAAACTCAGTGGCTTTAAATTACATGAATCCACTACCCAACGGTTCAAAAGTCTGAACTGGGTCCCACGGCACTGAAAATAAAAGTGTTGGCTGGGTTGTCTTCCTTCTGGAGCGTGGTCATCCATTTTGTGTCAACTTGGCTGGACCAAGGGAGGCCGGGGTGGCTGGTGAAATGTTAGGTTTAGCTGCTAGGCCTGGGAAGGTGTCTCTGGAAGAGACTAAGATGTGACTCAGCCAAGAAGAGGCCCTCACCCCTGCGAAGGCCAAGGGGCAATCCCCTGAGGGCCTGAAGAGACGGGAAGGGTGGAGGAAGGGCAGGTCTGCTCTCTCTTCTGTCGCTGGGCCATCCTCCTGCCTTCAGACTTCAGAGCTCCTGGTTCTCAAGCTTTCGGACTCACCTCGGGACTTATGCCATCAGCCTCTGGATTCTCGGGGCCTCTGGACTCAGGCTGTTAAACCACTGGCTCTGCTGGGTCTCCATCGTGCACACTTCCCGGCTTCCATAATCTAATCACATGAACCCATTCCTGTAATAAATCCTAGATAGAGTATATATTTATAGTATCTATTTATTATAGGTATTGCTTATATAATGTATGTGTATATATGTCAATATTGATATATATATATAGATATATATAGATATCTCTATGTCTCCTGTTGGTTCTGTTTCTCGGGAGATCCCTGACTAGCACATGGAGGCTGTAGGAAGAATCCTTTTTTTTTGTCTCTGCCAGTTTCTGCAGGCTGCCCACATTTCTTGGATCATGGCCCCCTTCGATCTCAAAGCTGGCAATGGCCTGCCAAGTCTCTCTCATGCTGCATCACTCTGCCTCTGACCCTCATGCCTCCCTTTCAAGGACCCACATGGATAACCCAGGATAATCCCCCATCTTAAAATGTTTAACTTAATCACACCTGCAAATTCCCTTGTCCGTGTGAAGAGACATAGGCCCAGGTTCAGAGGATTAGGATGTGGATATCTTTAGGGAGCCATTCCTCTGTCTACCACAGTGGGGTCTTTTGCCCGCAAAAGGGAACTTGCCACCCCATGATGGTGCTGGGATAGGAGACAGCCCGTGCTGACTTGGCATCATCATGCAGACGCCTTGAAGAAGCCCCATGTCAGGAAAGAACCCTGACCTTCCTTGGCCCTGTTGTTCAAAGACTGTCGAGGGTTGCAGATTGAATCACTCCCGTGGCTCTTGTCCATCGCTGGACAGTCCTGGAGCCCACATCAGTCCTCCATTCTTGGCGGGAGCACATAAGGGAGCCAGTTTCCTCTTGCCTTCAGCGTCTCACTCATCATGAGCACATTATAAGTGCTTCTTGGCTCCTTGGAACTCACTTTCTTTATCAATCCTGATGATAAAGAGCATTGCTAAAGGGTAAGAACGTTCTGGTTTAATTTTTCATGACGGCAAACATAAAAAATTCAAGCTAATACAACCCAAAGTGAGCATTCAGGATGCCGACAAGCCCTGACACCTGCCTCTCAAAACAAACTCCACAGCTTCCCGAGTCTTCCCCCAAAAGCCGCTTCAGCCCTAATTGGAGCCGAGACTGCTCGCCAGCTGACCCCGGGACATCGGGGCGAGGCACCGCCTGAGTGGGGGCTGGTAGGTGCAGGTGTTTGTTTACCAGAGGGTCACGCCGAATAGTTGAAATTTAAATTTTTTATGTCTTTCCTCATGAAAAATTTAAACACTTTGTACTAGGGGTCACATTAAAGAAATTCAGATTAAAGAACAGCCCCGTCCTGTCTTGAGAACCCAGACTTCGTTGGCACATGAGAGGAGACGCCCCACTCCCTTGCACCCTGGGAGGCATCCTGCCCACGGGCTTGACCATCAGCCCCCGACCCTCCCCAACTCTGCGGGCAGGTACGTGTGGGCTGTCCTGCATGCTCCCTGCACAGAGATTCCCAGACGGAGAGATTTCTGATCTCACTCCCAGAAAGCCTCTGTCTGTCTGTGCTCTCTCAACCCCTCAGTAACTGGGCTGGCAGAACCTTGCTCGATGGACAGATGGAGTCTTGCTGGGGACCCTCACCTGGGAGTTGGTGGCCCTTGACATCCCAAGGCCAGTCAACCTGTTGGTTCCACATGAGGAGGTTAACCTGACAACAAACCAGTAGGGTTTTCACGGATGGTATCTGAGATGCGTTCTTGGAGACCGGGGAGCAGCCCACGGTACCCCAAGTGAGGAAGCCCAACACAAGCCTTCAGAATAACACTCATCAGGCCATGGACGGCGGCTGGGAGCCTGGGGCAGGGCTGAAGCCACGGAATTTAAGTACAGCTCATCCCATGGCTGACAGACTCATAGACACTGCATTCTCTGAACAAACACATTCACTGGACAAATAACTTCTGGCCAGTACTTTGGGTCGTGTGCTCTGTGCCAGGCTCTGGGGACACAACCGCAGAAGGACACGGTCATGCTGTCAAGGCTCTGCGTCCATCGGGCAAGGATTTGGAAGCCTGTGCCCAAAGTGATGGCGGGACTCGTGTAGAACCTCCTGGCTCAGTCGTGGTGGCTCCGGTGAAAGGCAGCTTCCCGGAGGTGACGACTGAGCAGAGGCCTGAGGACAGATAGGAGACAGCCGAAGAGAGAGCACACGGCAGACAGTTCCAGGCATGGGAAAGTCTGTGCAAACACCAAGATGGAAAGCTGACGTGCGTGGTCTGGGACTCCCTGCCCTTGCAGGGACAAGATGCAAGGGAAGTGGATAGCAGGGCAGGGACAAGGTCATGGTGCTGTGTAGACATGTTAAAGAATCTGGTTCTAGTCTAAGAGGAATACAATAAAATCACCCATTTTAATTGTGCATTTCACTAAGTTCTGACACATGGGTACACCCATGTAACCACCCCTACAAGCAGTACCCAAGACATTTCCATTGCCCCCAGAAGTCCCCTTGTGTCCCATCCCTCTGATCTTAGCCCTTTGCCATCCAGGCAACCACTGATCTGCTTCTGTCTCTACAGATCAGATTTGTTTTTTTCTAGAACTTCAAACACGGAATTTATGCACGCTTCTGCAGCAAGCTGCTTTCCCTCAATGTAGTAATTCAGATGCATCATATCATGGTGGCCGTTCATTTCTTTCCATTGCTGAGCAGGATCCACATGAGGTCATGCCATGGCTTTTCATCCATTCTCTCATTTGTGGACATATGGATTTCTCCTATTTGGGGGCTACAGTGAATAAGGCTGCTAGGCACATGTGTGTACAAGTCTTTGTATGGACACGTGTTTTTATTTCTGTTGGGTGAGGACCCAGGAGTGGAAAGCCTTGATCATTTGGGAGATGCATGTTTAACTTCATGAGAAACTAACATCCCGCCTGGAGGCAGCTACGCCGGGGCATGAGATGACATTTCTGTAGTCCTCCTGGCCACAGTGCATGGAAAGTGTTGGTGGGGAGAGAACACGGAGGCAGACGATGCAGTGGGGAGATTACAACATGCCATCAAGGAGAAATGGTGAGGATCTGGCGAAGGGAGGGATGGTGGATGTCAGAGTGGCCCGTGGAAGACCTAGGAGGAGCCAGAGTTCCCAGCACGTGGTAACTGACAGAAGGTACAGCTTGGAGGGATGGAATAAGGGTGTTTCTGACTGGTTAGTTCGTGGAGGGTTGGCCATCTACTGATTTGGAGAGGGCAGGATGAATGTGCTTGGGAAGACAATACGTTTAGCTTCGGGCATGGTAATGACCACAGGAAGCCCAAGAACAACCACATGTACCACGGGGACTCTGGACAGGATGGACACATGTCTGGGACACCAGCATTTCACTGGTGCTAAAACTCCTTGTAGAATAACCGTGTGGGACTCCCAGGAGAGAGAAGAGCAGGATTTAGCAAATCTGCAATGAATTTCCATCTCCAGGGATGTGACGGGAACATGGTTAGAATTCAAGAATGACCCTCAGAAGTAAGTTAATTGGTGTACAATTATCAATTAGAGAAGAGAGTCCGCTTGCATGCATTGATGTGTGATGGAATTAATTTAAACACCATACATAACCCAAATGCTGCTCCAATTTTCCTCATTACCACCTACTGACAGTTGCTGGGGGGTTGACGCTAATGAACTGCTGGCTATGAAGAAGAGTGTGCCCTACCTCTCAGGAACGGAGAATACCACACACACTCCGCAGGGTCAGTTTCTGGGAAATAGCTTTGCTTTGTTCTTGGCATTGAGGTTCAACTCCAAGAATGCCCATCTCTTTCTGTGTTACTTACCCAAGTTCCTGAGGGAGGAAGTGATCTGCCCGAGTGCCAACAGTCTCCCCCACCAAACAATAGAGCCACAAGTCCCCCCAAGCCCTGGAGGAAGGGAGTCCCCTGGGTGGGACAATCTCTGTTCAGAGAAAGAGGTAAACAAAATCTATTTATGCTACAATATCTGGGAAAGCACACAGCTGAGATGAAAGAGAAGCAAGACCCACACATGCTTCCAAGTGGGAAACTTCCAGGGCCAAGGATGGGAAACGGAGAGTCCACAGGGACAGGGACCGCATATGTGTCCACGGTGAGAGACAGTGCATGAGAAAGGGAGTGAGGGCCACACAGAGTTAGACGTCATTGTGAACACATCATCAAGTGTTGAAGACACAGCAAGAGTGTGAAGAAGGATACAGCAAATACCTCTGCATAAACACCCAACTCGCACTTAGAACTGCATACAGGGCCTTTAGAGACACCCTCCGTTGCTGTGTTTGCAATAATGTTAAGGAGAAGTTAAGTGATATGGAATAGATGGTATATTTGGAATTTGTCCTCAACTCTTCCTCCTACCACAGGGTTTTTCTTTACAGAGCTCATCTCCCTACTTCTCTAGACCCGGCTGGATCATGGGTGTAAAGCCTGGGCAGTCCCACTGCACTCTGGGTTTGATCTAACTCTTTGTTGTCAATCTCTTGAAATTCTTTTTTTTTTTAATTTTCTTTTACAGAGAGGGAGACAGCGAGAGAGGGAACACAAGCAGGGGGAGTGGGAGAGAGGGAGCAGGGAGCCTGATGCGGGGCTCGACCCCAGGACCCTAGGATCACGACCCAAGCCGATGACAGACGCCCAACGACTGAGTCACCCAGGTGCCCCAATCTCTTGAAATTCTTGATGAGTTTTAGATAAGGGCTCCCATTTTCATCTCGCAGCAAGCTCCATAAATTATGTAGCTTGTCCTTTCGAGACCCATATCCAAACGTCTCCCTCACCAGTGACTGCCAAGGATGCTGCCTGGGATGGGTTGAACTGTGTCCCCTCAGAATCACAATTCTGACGCAGCTATACATGGACACTGGAGGTGAACCGTTAAGTAAGTGGATGGCGGACGGTGGGAACCGGGCTCCTCATGGTTGGAGCAGAAGGTTACAGAAAAGCGAGGAGAGGTGTGTAGCATGATCCACACGGTGATGGACTCGAGTTGGAGATATCAGTATAAACTCGTGTTTAGGGTAATATGAATAAAAATGGTTCCATACAGGGGCACCTGGGTGGCTTAGTCGGTCAAGCCACAATAAAATCTTTAAAAAAAATGGTTCCATACAAAAATAGTTACAGATATGTGTATATGCAGGATTAGCATACACACTCGGTCCACCAAGTGAGAAGGCCCAGAAGCAGTAATACCCAGTAGCAACGAACAAGCCTAGTACTAAGATCTTGTTTCTAATACCATTCTCCAATAAAAAGATTGAAGGGGGGGCGCCTGGGTGGCTCAGTCAGTGAAGCATCTGCCTTCGGCTCGGGTCATGATCTCAGGGTCCTGGGGTCGAGCCCTGTGGGCTCCCTGCTCAGCGGGGAGCCTGCTTCTCCCTCTCCCTCCCTCTCTCAAATAAATAAATAAAATCTTTAAAAAAATAAAAAGATTTCTTCCTTCCAGACAGTGCAGAATACAGAGAAGGAAAAGCATAACCTTACTACGCAGAAACCTAACACACACGACCTCAGTCAGTGCTCAAGGTCATCACCAACAAGTCATGTTGATAGTATACCCTTGACAGATTAACACAAGATGTCACGCAATTGCACTTCACCTGTGCGATCTTCCTCCCCAAACCCATGACGCCAGTCTAATCATGACGAAATGTCAGACAAATCCCAACCGAGGGACAGTCTATAAATAACTGGGCCCATGCTCCCAAAAACTGTCAAGGTCACCAAAACCAAGGAAAGACCACGGCATTCCTATGGCGAGGAAGAGCCTCAGG
The DNA here is from genome assembly GCF_004348235.1 of Phoca vitulina. Lineage (NCBI taxonomy): Eukaryota > Metazoa > Chordata > Mammalia > Carnivora > Phocidae > Phoca > Phoca vitulina. Next base: position 2,689,646 of record NW_022589753.1, on the reverse strand, counting down.
AGATAGGACATTTGCTGTGGATTGAATCAGGTTCCTGCCAGAGCCGCACGTTGAAGCCCAACGTCCAGGGTCCCTGGGTTGGAGACCAGGCCTTCATGGAAGTAATTAAGTTTAAATGAGATTGGAAGTGGGGGGCCCTGACCCCAGACAGCTCGCTCTCTTTCTCTCTCTGACAGGTGAGGATGTAGCGAGAAGGCTGCTGTCTGCAAACCGGGAAGAGAACCTTCACCAGAAACCAACCCTGCTGGACCCCCGACTTTGGACCTCCAGCTCCAGAAGCGTGAGCATAAACGTCTGCTGCTCAAGGGCCCGGCTGGTGGCATTCTGTTATAACATCTCAGGCCGCTAAACGTAACATCTACAAGTAGCATGTCCTGGGAGAGGAAACAGAACATTAAGTAAGAACTAAGGAAATCTGAGAAAGTATGGACTTTAATTAATCATCTGTCAGTATTGATTATTGATTGTGACAAGGGGACTGTGTCTCATACGGGATGTTCGTGATGCGGGAGCCTGCTTCAAGTGTGCGGGAACTCTCTGCACGGTCGTCATAATTTTTCTGTAAATTTAAAACTCCTACAATTAAAATGTTCATTAAAACATAGATCTGTTGCTGAGATAGCAATAAAGACTTGGGAGTCGTATTCTGCCCGTGGGTTTCGATAGAGCTACAAGAAACCTGAGACGACCCCAGGGGGGTGAGTCCGCCCCCGTTTGGCACATGTAGATACACGCTCTTCTCTAATGGGACGGAGCCAGTGCTGTGCGAGCCCCCATCTCCCCGTGTCCGGGAGCATCTGCACCAGGACTCACAGGAGCGGCCCCCAGGGAGGGCTCTGTCTTGGGCCGTTCCCCATGGGAGAGGCAGAGAGCTGATGCGGCATTTGCCAGAAATCCCTAGGAGCCTTCATCTTCTCTGTGTGGATGCCAGTCAGAAATAGACGTTTTGGTACTCTGCAGCTTCTTGCTAAGATTTCCAGTTCTCGCCTTCATAACGCTCTCCCCAGCTTTCTACAAGGGTTGTTCTTTATGCCTCGAGGGACCTCTTCAAATGTTAGATTCTCAGGCCACAATTTTCTAGAACGCACAATCTGTTTCATGCGTATCCTTCCTTTTATACTTTGTTCCAGGGCTCCTGCCCCAAGCCCTCCTAGATTTCAATAAGAATATGATTTTATCTAATGTGATGCAGGCACTTCGCTCATTAGAGACCTAAGATCAGCAAGGAAACATGCTGCCCTCAAGGACGTCACGGTCTGGCTGGGCAAACACATGGGCACAAAATTAACCGTCATGAAATCGGATACGTGGCAAAGCTGGGATTTCACAAAGTGCTACAGGAATGTGGAAAATGGAGAAATTAGCCTCAAAGAGCGGGAAGCCTCTAATTGTTCTGCTAGGGGAATGTCTCTTGCTGGCTTCATGGAATTCCTCTGAGGCCCTGCCCCTTCCACCGGGAGGGTCAACACAGCCCCCACAGCAACCAGTCAGAGCCACCCTCCCCTGTCAGACGCAGTGACTGGTCCAGGGATGGACACATGAGAACCAGGGTCGATCCTGTTAACAAGCTCAGGTCTGGTTAGGAGACTGATATGGATCCTGGGAAGGGAAACGTCACCACTTCCAGCACCATCAGTGCTAAGCTGAAAAAAATCCAGAGCAGCCAGGGCCCATCTCTGCTTCCATTTGGAAACAGTCTATTGGAGAATGAAGCCAACAGAGAAGGAAGCGACCAAGACAGGGAGAGACCAATGCCTGACAGTATTGAACTTCTGGATCCAGCCATGCCTGAAGTAGGTCTGGTTTTAGCATTCACTATCAAATTGATCCATCAATGAACCTCCTTTGCTTAAGCAACTGCAATGAAACAAAAGTATGGGCCAGCCCTTCTAGTCTATAGAAAAGACTTCTGGCTGGCCAGTGTTCTCTTAGTTCATTTTACTGTATGAAGTTACTGAATAGTTATATAATACATTAATTTAAAGTAACACTCAAGTTCTTGTCACATACACACAAAAAATCAGAAAACTTTTAAAGCTACTGAATAAAATATAACCTCCCTAGCCTGATGAGGTTTCTAGGAACTAATCAAACCTGCTTTCACGTGGTTTTCATCCCACAGAAATGGAAATACCCTTTATTTACAGCTGCCCCTGTGTTCAACTACACCACTCCCGCCTACCCCTGCGGAGCACACACCGCCCCAGCTCCCCGGCAAGGCACGCCCCGCATCCACAAGTGCTTCTCTCCACGTCTTAGGCACAGCCCTGCCCCCCCTTGTACATAAATGTTCAGGCAGATGCTTTTTTCCTCCCCACTGAATAGTGACCTTCTCAAGAACAGGATTTCAATGCAATCTTGAATCATTTATCCTCAGAAAATCTGGAATCCTGCTTTCTTTGTCATGAACCTTGATAAATGCCTGGTGGACGGAGGGGCCAGTAAATGAAAGAGCAATTGTTTTTGGTGCAGATTAATGGTATTAATCGGCCTGATAAGATTGAGGATTAGAAACAGCTTCTGCTGGCTCCTCCTCTGTGGCCGTCCAACACCAGAATAACCATACAGAGCAAGAGGGCGTTCTCCGCTTCTTTTTCTCTCTCTCTTTTTTTTTTTTTTTTTTTGAGAATTGAAGTTGTTAAATCTTCAGTGGCAAATTTCAGCTCAGGCTGCCAGGGGAAAAGCAACATAATCTGTCCAGCGTGGTCAAAGACACAGTTGGCTGATCCTGTAGTTTACCCCAAAATCAAACGTCTATGTGATGCTTGGTGATTATTTTGTGATTTGGATCCAAACTTTATTCAGCGATGATGGAGCTTGGTGTGGGTTGGGGGGCCCGGCTGGCGATTGCAAGCCCACGACAAGAACGGGGCCTTTGCCATGGACATTTCCCTGGGGTTTTGAGGGTTACTTTAAAACCTGGCCACTCTGGATGCTCATTTTGTTGTGATTTTCGCTGTCAGGCCCTGGCCGCTCACTGAGTGTCCTGGACCCTTAGTCTCCTCACCTGTGAAGTGCAGCTAGGACAGCAACCGTAACAACCACAGAGCGTTCTCGAGGATGGGAAGAGTTGACTCTTATGAAGACTTAGAACAGTGGCTAACAGCTAGTAAGGGCACAGAACCGTCGGCTACGATGATGTCCGTGTCACTGACGCGTGAATGAGGACACTGGGCGTCGATCCTAGTGGGCACTCAATACCTATTTGTTGGGGAGAGGACGTTTGCTGAATGGAGGGAGTGAGCTCTGCAGAGCACGTGGTATGAGCGATGGCCACGCTGGTGGTGGACTGGTGGCACCGAGGGAGGGCACAGAAGGCAGGGGACATGACTCCATGGTCACATTTCTGCCTTTGAAGCGGTCTGACCACAGCTTCCTGGCAACCCGCCTCCTTCCGAGACCCTGAACCAAGACCAGGCAGACAGTTGGCTGAGTGGAAGAGCCACCAGGGAACCCTCGTGGCCCCCCGTGGGCTCATGCCGCCTTCATCCGCGCCTCTTTGCAGGACATCAGCCAGTGAACCTGCCCCCAACTCTTTAGCTGCAGGCTTGGTGGTTGCTGATTCCAAGCCCCAAAGCAGAGATGGTTTCTTTACGAGGCAGAGTATGGAGCTCCTTGAAGAACAGAGCCAACTGCAGGAGCATAAAGAGGGATCAACTCTGAGGACCTGGCATGCCTCATGAGTCCCAGGTGCCTCCAAACAGCAGAGCAAGGCCTCTGGAAAGCCAAGACCAGCACCGGGAGGACCTTCCCCATCCCTGCTTCTCTCTGCAGAGAAGCTTCTCTCTTCTCCTGGACATTGGTTCTGGCTACTACCTCATTACGTCCTTCCAGGCTCAAAGACAGCTCCTTATCTCCCACTCCACCTTCCAGCCTCCTGAAGGGCAGGAATGTGATTCGCCAGGTTGAGGTTAGGTAGCTCCACGGATCCAACCCTCTGCAGCTTCTGAGGGTCCGTCCCGTGAGCCAGGAAGGAGCAGGGGTCATTTTGCCAAAGAGCAACTCCCCCACAGCGGGTTTCCCCATCAGTAGAGGGCATGGCACTGACAACTGGAGATTGTGTAGGACCTCTGAGCTCTGCTTGTCCTCGAGCTTCAGCTGCGCACACCCAGCCGCATCTGGGAGTTGTCAGGCAGAGGGACACCCACCCCACCCGAGTCAGGGCAAACAGCTGAAGACAAATGGTTCCCAGGGACAGGAGCACGTTCCGGCGGCTAATTTATGTGACACCTGGAGGAGAAACGGGCGGGCAGAAGGTGAAACTCCGAGCTCTACTTCTCCCTCCGCTAAGGCTGATCGCAGCAGACAGCCCTGTCTGGGAGAATCTTTCGTTTTGCACCCTCGGACCTGAAACTTTGTTTTGTTCTTGAAAGTCTGGACCCCACTGTCACATCGCAAAACTCTCCCCCTGAAATCGCGAATGTCAACAGGATTTAATAAAAAAAATGGCACCATCTCCCTCCCTTTGGCATTTTCACCCCACTCCAAGGACAGTGCTGGATCTTAAGATTTGGAAGTGGGTTCATACAGATTTGGCCACACTCTCCTTTTGGGGACCTGCAGTGTGAGATAGAGGGTCAGGGTCAAGCCTGAAGCCTTAGAATTACCTAATTTTAATCGACTGAGACTACACACGCATTTTTGGTGCTTCTCCAACATCAGGTAACATGGTATCATGGGAGGGGGTGCCCAGGAAATTAGTGGAATATAAACAATGGGAATTTGTAGCTCTGTATGACTCTGGGGTGAGTCGTCATATATTTTGGAAAATAAGCACCACGTCTGTTCTCTCCACCAAGTACCACCTAGACTCCATCCCTGGCTGGCTGAGCTGCCCACACACCTCACGGTGCCGAGCTGAGTCAAAGCTCCATGCGGGAGGGGACGCGCGCCGACAGGCTGGTCAGGATGGGCTCTTCTTTTGTAGATTTCTAGGGGTAAAACAAATTGCATTGCCATAGAAACTTCATTTTCTATATATTTTTCAAGAAGTTTCTTGGCAGATTTAGAAACCGTACAAGGATAGGATCAGACACAGTAGCACAATTTAAACCGAGTTAAATAGAGTCTGATTTATAATCCTGATCCCATAGACTAGAGCATGTATTAATAAACCATCTCTGGGGGGAACCTAAGTTAACATTCCAGAACTTATCCCAGGTTGAATCATCCACCATAGATCATTGGACATTAAAATTCCCCACAGCACTTGGAACTGCAAATTTGCTTTGCAGAAAGTCGGATAATATCAAGTCTGCTGGCTCATTTCTCAGTGGGCGAAGCTGCAGACACCACAAGACGTCTCTGGGCTGAGAAAGCAGTGAGACAGGCTGCTGGTTTCCATGCTGGGGTCGGCGTGGGAAGTGGCAGGGGTGCACTCGCCTGTCCCCCCACAGCCACCAGCCACAGCGGCACTAAAGAGTGGTCACCACTTACGAAGCACAGTGGTTCGCTGGGGCGCGCGGCTTCAAGCAGCCGTCTCCCACGGACCCAGTTTTAATGACCTCGTACACAGCAATTTCTGTAATTGTCCCAAACTCTCACGCCCAGGTATTTAGTCTAGTTTTTATTTGCTCAGTACGATGGGGCGTGAAGAACAATGCTCGATTCCACACAGCCATGCAAGTGGAATATCCACTCCCATAATCCCCATGCTCCCATACTCCCCATACTACCCATATGCCCCATGCTCCCCATACTACCCATACTCTCCATACTCCCCATGCTCCCATACTCCCCATACTCTCCATACTCCCCATGCTCTCATGCTCCCATGCTCCAATGCTCCCATGCTCCCCATACTACTTTATTTTGTTGTTCAAATTGCTCTAGCTTTGGCCACTAGGTGATCTTTCAGTTGGCTCCTGTATGTCTCTGACATACCCCCATCACTGAAGAGTTATTTCCTGTTTGGTTGATTTTTTTTTTTTTTAGTACTTTCTCACTTTCTGGCCTTATAAGAAACTCCAGGCTCATCATGGATATTTCTGCCCCAGTCCCAGATTCAGTCACTTCTCTCCAAGGAGCCTCGGAGAATGATGGTGGAAATTATTAGAGAATGGTGATCAAATCCAAGCTGTGCTTTCTCTCCAGGGAAACTTTCACTTCCAACCTTCAGCCCACATAACATTTTGGTTAATTCCCACTCCAAGTTTCAGGAGGAGGCAGGCACTTTCGTTAGCCCCAGGCACAGATGAAACCCATCAATGGGGGTCTGGTTGAGACCCAGTGGAGGCAGGAGCAAGATCTAGATTTATGGCACTTGGGAACCCAGGCCCCCATCACCCTCACCCATCCCTACCCCGTGATGACTCCAAGTCCTCTCCACAACGTTCCACTTTGTAATTTCTCATGCGGTCCCTCTGAGACGTGGATGTTTGGGCGAGTGTCCAGAGTCCCCGTGGCCGTTGGTGCTGCCAGATGTTTTGGTGTGCACGTTGTCACGAAGGTTGGCGGTCACTGTCCTGCCCGGTTGTCTCGTCACGGTGAACGCACACATACCGTGGCACGCCTTCCACATTCGACATGCCCTGTGAAGACACTGTCACTGACTGAGCTTTCACAGCCGAAAGGGTCCAGTCTGTCTTCCTACACGCCCTTGTCCACACTCACAGCTCCTGGGGGAATGGCTCGCACACAAACCTCACTTGGATTCAGACCTTTCCCCCCACGTTTGGTTAAATTAATTCAGCTAATCACAGGGGTTGGCGCCTCATACTCCGGGGAGGTTGGATTAGAGTCATTTCCATTAGCCCTAAATGAGGCCCTAAAGAAACATTTAATTCACATCCCCAAACACTGTTATGCTCTGAACTCAGAGGTGTGATTCAAGAGAAAGGTGAGATGCAGTGGTTTAAAAGTAAGTCCATTTACTCCCGAGATAAGAGACAGGTCTTAGCCTTTCAATTTCAAGACATTCTAACAACACCTTTGTATTGAAGTCGTTGTTTCGACTTAAAAAAAAAATACAGGGTTTAAAAATAATCCCTGAAGCCCTGATATTTATATTTTGGCTCCATTTTCCCTGACTCCTTACTTGGAAGTGCAGAAATACATCCTCCACTCAGGCAGACTTTCGTGCCTGGGACGCATGGCCTCTTGCTGACTCAGAACTACTTGGTTTGGGTGCTTTGCCATAAACAGACATCAGACATCACAGGGGGCTGGGCAAGTGCCCCCACCACGCAGAGTTAACGAAAGCCTGAGAGAGAAGCTGCAAATGGCATGCTGCTGGGAAAATAGCTGCAATGTGCTTTGGAATATCTACTTTATTATGAAATGGAGCTTTTCCTCTCTCTTTTGCTTCTGCTGAAATAAGCGTGGCTGAGAGAAGTGAAGAGCAAACTGTAGGATCACTTCCTGGTATAAATCTCTGTCCCGTGACACAGGCGCTATTTGAGATTTTTTTAAAGATTTTATTTATTTGACAGGGAGAGGGAGAGAGAGAAAACAAGCAGGGGGAGTGGGAGAGGGAGAGGGAGAAGCAGGCTTCCCGCGGAGGAGGGAGCCCGATGCGGGGCTCGATCCCAGGACCCCGGGATCATGACCTGAGCCAAAGGCAGATGCTTAACCAACTGAGCCACCCAGGCACCCCACTATTTGAGATTTTTAAGACAACAAAGGGTAGCTCACCATTGTTGTTCTGTTGTTTGCTCATTTTGAAACGAACGTTTAGAATTGAGAAAGGACACTAGCAAGACAAACAGAAAGAAGATGTGACCAAAAATGAAGAAGAAAGAGAGAAAGTACACCAAAACCATTCTGTACGGTTGACTCAAGTTAGTGTGGCACTTGCGTCAGCTTTGAGGTGAGAAGAGTCAACCAGGAGTGAGAAGCCTCAGAAGCTGGAAGACCAACAACACAGAATCAGGCAAACTTCTGGCACATGGTAATAATGAGTTTCTACTTATTAATCGAACTATCAAAGGGCAAAGAAGGTGGAATTGATCTTTGGCCAACAGAAAAAGCCTAAGCAGGCAGGTCCTTCACCAGTGTCTGAACATTCCGTTCTTCTTAGGCTTGGTTCCTGCCATGTGGATTTCCCAGTGGATGGCTTAACAAGGCCCCCTATCAGGACAATCCCAGAGCTGAGACCTTTCTGCCACAGCTGGGATGCCAGGTTTCCACCAGGAGACTCAAGTCCTGAGCCGGTTGAGGCAGGGATAAGTTTCTGTCCTGCTGGGATAAAAACATCTTCATTGCCCTCACGCAGCCCCAGAGAGAAAGTGAGCACCCTGCATGAGCCATCCGTGGTGCATGGCCGAGGGCCAGCAACACTTAACCCAGCGCTCACTCATTAGCGCAGCTTCTGTGGCCCAGCAGTTCGAGTGCCGCTTAGCTGGATCTTCTGTTCAGGGTCTCGTCTGCCCAAAATCGAGATGTTTTGGGGCTGGGTTCTCCCCTGAGGCTCGGGGTCCACCTCTATGTTCAGGTGACGGCTGGTAGAATTCACTCTCTTCCGCCTGTAGACGGCACCGTGGCTTGCTTCTCCGAGGGCAGTGGGAGGGCATCTCTGGCGCTTCGAATCTCTTTGATTTCTTCCATCTCTGACCTCTGGACCCTATTTTTAAAAAGTTCATCTAATTATGTCAGACCTCCCCCCCGGTTAAGCTGCTTTTTATTAACTCGAAGTCACTCGATTAGGATTGATGGTCACTTGATTCCATCACCTGCAAAATTCCTTCACCTTTGCCAGGTGACATAACCTAATCATGAGAGTGACATCCCATCCTATTAAACAGGTCCCTCCCCGCTCAGAACTAGGGGATTTCACAGGGCACATGCACCAGGGGTGGAATCTTTTGAGTCCTCTTATAATTCCCCCACCACAGCCGCCTAAACACCACCAGCATGTAGGATTATTGCTAAAAGCATAAATATTCATTTCCTGAAAGAAAGTACCAGCAGCACAGCGATCGTCCAAGGCCCAGGACCACAGTGATTTGAGCACTGGTTTAGACAACAGGGCCTTCATCATAACCCTATTTTCCTCCTCGAGAAAACCCCCACTTGCTAATGGGTTGAAGTGAACTTGGGAAGGTGAGGACGGCTCTTTAGGACCAAGAGGGAAAATGGTCGTGTTCTTTCCAGGTTCTTTGGCTCCTAGAATTCCCTTTGTATTTTTTGTCGTTCTTTTTTAAACACAGAATATATAGTAGAAGCCCTTGACAGTTTTCAGATGTTCTGGTGAAAGTCTAGAAGGAGGTCTTACTGGGATTCTATTTTCGCCTCTTTGTGCTAGTAAGCAGAGAAAGCAAAGTAAGGGTTCCCTGGACAGGTTTGTGCAGCTGCCCGGCAGTGAAATGGAGAAGACACCTGCAATCCAGCATCGGCCAGAACCTGGAGGCTTCTGAGCCCAGAGCCAGGCAGTGTGGACACTGAAGTTCGTGGCAACCCGGAACTCAATCTACAAGAATCCCATTTAAAGTGTTTCTCCCATGTACCCCACAGGCAGGGAGATTCTGGTAATCGGGGATTGTAGACACTGTGTCAGAATCAGTGGCAGAAACGGCTCTCACTGTGGAAGGTCTCATATACATCATCGCTGGAATGTAGAATCTCAGAAGTGGAGCGCCTGCCTCCCCTGCAGCCTGGAGAAGAGATGCAGCAGTCTACGCTACTATGTTTAACACTTCACATTTCATTAGCACTAGTCATCCATCTGTAGATAAAGGAGAACATTTCTAGATGTGAAAAGAAAGTCACCTGCACAGGTAATGTGCACATGTAACCACACTTAAACACTTGGGGTCTCTGCCATCAAGGCCCTTCCCTGTGTTTACACCTGCATGCGTGTGTCATCCATGTGCACATGTGTGTACATCTGTGCGTACATGCACGCGTGCGCACCCATGTGCGTGAATGTGTGTGTACATCTGTGCGTACATGCACGCGTGCGCACCCATGTGCGTGAATGCGTGTGCGCATCTGTGTGTCCATGCACGCGTGCGCACCCATGTGCGTGAATGTGTGCGCACATCTGTGCGTGCATGCATGTGGGTGCACCCATGTGCATGTGCGTGTGTACATCCATGTGTCCATGCATGTGCACACCCATGCACATGCATGTGTGTGCATGCGTCCATGTGTGCATCCGCTGTGCATGTGCGTGCATCTATGTGTGCATGCCCATGTGTGCACCTATGCATGCGTGTGTATCTGTGATTGCACGTGTGTGCACATCCATGTATGTGCACATGTGTGCATCTATGGGTGCATGCGTGTGTGTGTGCGTGCATAGAAAGAGGGGGCATGTTTTTTACAACAATGAGATAATAAGTTGCACTTTGTTTTGTAATCTGTTTTTACTCCTTCAGGAACTTTTCAGAAACTTCCCCCTGTGTTTCCAGGACAAAACATCGCTGGCATGTAGCAATCCTTCAGTAATATCCATGGGATAAGCTTGTCCCTATCAATTAACTACAGCATTGTGTCAGTGACTGCAAAGTGACACATGAAGGTGCCTAATTCAGTATCTCCCCAAATGGGATATTTTAACTGCTGGTAATTTCCCAGGGAATCTTGGTAGTATATGGATAAAGACATTTTTATTTTAATCATTATATATTTTAATTTGGCTTGAGAAATTATAGAAATAGCATATCAAGCCAATAATTTCATAGAATAATTTTTTAGGATTAGATCTAATCACCATATAAGTTAAAATAAAAAGGTTTAAAGAAAAAAATCCTAAATAAGTAACTTGGGAGGCTTTCAGATTCCACAAAAATGATTGAAACAAAAGAGTGCCTCAAATGATGGAAGTTTAAAATACAGAAACATAACTTTGATAACCATCTCCTGTCTTGACTCTCAATTGTTTCCTGTGATTTCTGTTCTGAAAACCCTGGAGGAATGCCTTCCTGCCTATCCCTTTATATACCTGCTTGGTTATCTTCCAGGGAAATATTGCTAGAAAGCGCTGAGCCAGCATTGCTGTGTCCAATGCTTGGAATGTTTTAAGAGCTGTGGGTTTATGATGCCCCAAATCCTCCCTGGACCCTGAGCGCCTACCCGCGCACCCCCAGCCATGTGCAGGGGGCGGCTTGTGCGTTTGGAAGGTCACCAGAATGTGCAAGTGAGACATTCTCACACTCATGCTCAGGAACGAATGGACCATGCATTGGAGTCTGTGTCCCCGGCCCTAAGCCCCCCCCAGGGCTCCATCTGTCCCCACGTATTTCTCCCTCTCTCTGGCCCCTGCCTTGCGCTGGGACCTCGCGCTCCCTCTCTCCCTCCCTTCCTTTCTACCCCCACAGAGAATGGGTGTAAATTTTGAATTTAGAAAACAACGCAGTGTTTGACATTTGGATATTTATCATTCAAATTAAAAGAAATGTGAGCTGATATTTATATTACTAATGAGGCATTTCAGACGGTTTACCTTTTAGTGTAGAAACTGCCACTAAGCAGTAAGTGGCTCCTACACCTGGACGCGTGGCCCTGGGCGAACATTCTCACCAGGAAACGCCACGGCTTTCCCTCGGCACGTGACGTGCATTCCTCCCACGCCTCCGCTCTGCGGCAGGAGACAGCGCTGAGCCAGCATCTCCACCTGGCCCTGTGTCCCCCGGGGGCCTCCTTGGATATGGAGACAAGGGGGGGAGGGCCTCCACGTCCGGCATGTGCTCATCACCCCCACAAACCATGTCATCATTTAATACTGAACTCTCTCTGATCGAATCACCTGTATCACTTGTAAAATTTGTTTTAAAACTGCATATACCCACTCTAAATTAAAATCATGATCATTTGTAATAACAAGATAACCGTAGAAATAAGAACAACAAAATGTTCGTAGTTGTGTTAGGATGATGGAACTTGGGATCATTATACTCTTTTAAAAAATTATTTATAATTTTAATATTAATTATATAATATTAGTAAAAAACGGATTTTGCTAAAACCGTGAGTGATAGCAGTAGGACGGTGACTGTTCTCATTATTATGTAATGCTAGCAGCTCTAACGACTAACTCAATTTTCTGAGTTTGGAACCTGATTTATTAATTACTGTGTTTTTCATATGAATAAAAACAAAATACAAGAACCCCCCCCAAAAAAGAAATAAAAACAAGGACCACAAAGTGATGTTCTTTGAGTCTCCCTTGATGCTAAAGCCGGTGGAAGACCCCACGCTTGCAGCCTTGGGGCTGCTCCAAGGAGCGTAGCAGGGAGACCCGTGGGCAGGTGAACCCACACACCACAGCTCCCAGCCTCCCGCCACCACCCGCCCCAACCTGGTGGCAGCGCTCGTCTGCTTCTCCCACGAGTCCCTAGGGTCTGTCATCCCCACTCCACTGCACAGCCCCAGCTCAGGCATCTCCAGCCCAATTTCTACCCACCATCAGCCTCCCCTGACCCCCAGCCTGTTCCACGCGTGGCCCAACACCAGGCTCAGGGCCAATGCCAGTTTAGACACTAAATAAATGAGTAACTGAACACAAATTCGTCAATTTGGGTGTATGGTGACTGTATGTAGACCTTGTCAGCAAGGGAAACACTAACACCGGGGATCTTTCTGAATCTTCTTCCTAGGGCCCAAGATAAGACCAAGAGAGGGAAACACTCAGGTTCAAGCAAATCGGTACTGACTCCCACGGTAATGCTGATTTGGGCTATACTCAGCACCACGCGATGTCCTAGGCAGTCCAAACCCTCCCAGCGTTTACTGGGATCCTCTGACACCCACGCGACTCTTATCTCCTCACATGGAGAGCATGTGGGCTCCCCCAGACAGCGGCTGCTACTTGAACAACGGAATCATCAGACAGAGCGTGGAGTAAGAGACCGGGTATATTTCTGCCCATATATCATGGCTCAAACAAGAGAAAGATAAACTCATTTTTAATCTACCTCAGGGCGTGCAATCAAGTACAGAGGCATCCAGGTTCATCCTTCAGGGCATGATTAAGAAAATCAAATTCTGGCTTATTCATGTCATTTTTCCTTAAAGTTTGCGGGGAAGAAGCACAGTGGCCCCCCAATGATCAAATTATCTGATCCTGTGCTCTTCGGCTGTATTAAAATGTTCTGTTCCATCAGCTCCTTTAGCTCCAGAGAGCGGTCCATGTAGGAGAGAATCCCCTGGAAACAAAGAAATCCCCTGCAGCCAGTGAGAACATGGGAACGTTTTAAAAAGAAACGATATATTTATTTTAAACATGGATGTGTGTGTGTGTTGTTCCGACGTGTGCCGTTTTCCTTCATATGTGAAGCCGTCGCTTCATGGGGAGGGGATGGCCTGGAAAACCGAAAACAAAACAAAACTGTGGCATCATTTCCACTCTCCTTGCATCTTCATGGATATGAAATTCTCCTCTTGATCAGGAGAAAAATAATTAGACAAGGTCTCCGGAGACCTGAGTCCTGGGCCTGGCTCTGTCTCTAAATAACTGTTCAGCCTGAAGCAAGTGGCTTCATTGTTCTGAGTTTTTGTTGAGTAAGTACAGAACAATTTTTAATATATGGACCAAAAGAGACTCGATACTGTTTCACTTAGAATGAAAATATGCTTATGGATTTATTATGTTCTCAGATTAACCATGTTCATAATACAAATATTAATAAGAAAATCAGTACTACTCTGTGGACCCCAAAATGTTAACCTCTAGTCCACATTAGGGTAACAGCACAAAGGATTTCTAATATCTATTCCTGAAAATGGACTTGGGGCCTCAGTGTCGCCGGGAGGCCCGGGGTCCTGATGATCTTAGAGCCCCTCCCGTCTCATCTTACCTGTGTCTGGTTGATCGTGTGTGCATCTGTGTGCGAATGGGACCGTCTGTTTCATTGCGAAGTTTTAGAAATAGTCTTGCTGTCAACAGTGCTTGTCAGCTTCAATTTACCTGCACTTAAATTTGGAACCTGATTCTGGATAATAATGGATCTGAAATTGACAGCAGAGAAGTGAAAGCTTTATTAATGTGCAATCTTCACTACACGCACACACACACACACACACACACACACAGGGCAGATAAAGGATCCAAACCCCCTCCCACTTTCCAAACAGAAGCCACTGTCTTATTCCTCTGTGATCATGAGACTTTTCATTTATTCATGATCAAACATCAGGTAAAGGAGTCTCTCTCCCAAACAATTGCTTGTTTTCAAGAATTGCTAGATCCTGCGATGCACACCACTGGGCGTTCGCTGGCCATGGCAGTGAGCTGAAATGAAATGAAAGCAAGAGAAAGGAAGATGCGTGATCTTGCTGGAATATTTATATTGTTAGAGATAACCTCAGGACTCTTGAAAACACTAGGATGTGACCCACCTTCCGTCTCCTCCACAGAAAAGGAAAGCAATAGGCACCCTTCGGGGAGGGGGCCCCGTGATTAGTGCTCCCTTCATGGATCAATGCTACAAAGGAGCTTTCTTTTCCTACTTCTACTTAAGGCAACACATCCCTCCCCTCCCACCCCTTGCCTCCCTCCCAGCTGAAGCTTTAACATTGAAAATTTTGTTTTGTGTTTGATTCCAGGAGAACAGAGCAAAACCTGCAGGACCTCACTGGCGTTCCCCAGGTCCTTCACAATTTTACAAGATACAAAGGAGTGCATGCAACATCACCATAACTATAATTTCCACTTGTGAGAGGAACAAAAATAAACATACTGCAAAATCACTGTTAAGCTATCTCTGCCCTTTATTTATTTTTTTTCTATCTCCGCCTTTAAAAAAAAAAAATACGTTCACAGAAAAAATATTTACTCAGCTCCCTATCTGCTTGTTAATCTGAAGGGACATCCGTGTTCTCATGTCCCCTGGAATATCAACCTGCTATTTATTATTTTTAGAGCAAGTCGTGAACATTTCCCATGTGTTTCTAGGCATAGTTGCTCCCCAAGGGAAAGTCCATGGTAGACGTGGTCACTCTAGGTGGCTGATTATGTCCTCCCCAGGCTGTTCTGGCCCAGGAAGCATGTGGCTGGCAAGACGGGAGGGACTGTAGCTGTGCCCGGTGACCTGAGCCGTCCCTCTTTTGGAACCTGAGTGGTGTCACCTGGGCTCATACGGTCAGACAAGGAAGCCTCTTGCGTCCATCCAGCAGCCGTCTCTCGGCCAAACTCTGACTTCGACTCCAACCGTTTTCTGCTCCTTGTTCTGTTTGCTTGGCGTTTACACCAGGGTGTCTCCTGTGCAGGCACTCTGAGCGAGGCCCTGGAGAGCCAGGGATGGGTAACACAGAGACCCTCCGCTCCCGAGACTCAGGATACGGAAGGACACAGGTGGATACGGAAGACACAGGAGTAAACAGCCCGAAGCACGGAGCCTTGGGGTTGCAGCCGTGACAATGACCATGATAACAAGCAGCGTGCCTGAGCGTCTCTTCCACGCCGCGCCCTTACCCGTGTCAGCCCACCTGGAGCGCAACAACCCTAGAGGCGGGACTGTGTCTGCCCCTCATAGAGAAGAGAACAGCCAGGCAGGTGGCTTTAAGAGGCTTTCCCAGAGCCACCCAATCACCAGGTAGGAAAGCCAATTCTTGAAACCTGATCTGCTGAAGTTGAGAGCCCACCTCCTTCCCTCACTCGACCTTCTTCCCTGGATCCTGTGCTGCATCGGGAGGACACTTAGAAACAGGGGTTTTAACCATTCCATTTATGTTTTCATCTCTGTTAGCTGCATGGTTTGGGTACATGGGTATAAATGTGCACACACTTCCACATGCCTGTGGTGTGATGGCTCCAAAGGGAAGAAGACCCCAAAGGTGTCCCAACACTATGTTCACTAAAGTGCAGAGGACACAGTAAATATTGAGCTACACTTTATATTTTTAGCTTGAGAAATTAACCGTTTCCAGGAACATGTGGAAAGAGTAATTCTGTGGTCTGGACCAACGGCTTTCAATCAATAGGGTCCACTTTGCCCCCAGGAGATATTCGCCAATGTCTGCAGACATTCCTGGTTGCCGTGATGGGTTGAGGGAGAGTCGGACATGTGGTTAAACATCCTACAATGCCCTGAGAATCTCCCACACGATAGAGAATTATCCAGTCCAAAGTCAATAGCGTTAAGGTTGAAACACGCTGTAGACCTACATAGACCAGCTAGGAACTTAGCTGTTGGCTTATTTTTGGATGTAGGTCATCAGATATTGCCACGGCATAATGGAATCAAGTTGTAAATATACCCCTGCGCTGTGTGTAAGTCACATTGTCCAGACTTACTTGGTCTTTCCAGGTTTGCATAAGATTTCTTCCTCATTAAACTGAAGATCAGATGAGCAAATAGGCTGCTTATGCCCTCACATTCTAAAGTTGAGATTCACACCTTCCCATTCCTCCAGTGCCCTTACCAGAGTCCTGCTTCCTTCCCAGCCCTTAAGCCCTGGGTCCCCTGTCCATCGATCCAGAGCTAAACAGGTACATTCTCCAATATGCACAATTAAAGAGATTGATGACCCATTAATAGAGGCACCTGGTATCAGCTCATCTGAAATTAAGTGGGAGATAGTGTGTTAGGGCTGTGTTTTGTTAAGCAAGCAAAATGTAAAGCCTTCGTATCTTTACTGATTGATTAATGACCTTTTAAAGGACCCTGCTAAATGGAACAATTGAAGAATGTGGGAGCAATTAGGAGGCTTTGCAAGGCAGTTCACTTATCAAAATGACTGGACAAGATTTCAGCCGGATCACTGCCCCTTATACCTTAACTACTGTCAAATGGCAGCCAACAGCCCCAAGAAGACTATTTTAGGCACATCAGCAAAATGTCACCCTGAACTTTTGGCAGCAATTACAGCCGTTACAGATATTGGCCACATCGAGGTTGGACCGCACCTCCCCCCCACGAGCTTCGATCTGCACACCCCGGCGGCCCGGCAGATCCTTTCCCCACCACGCGTTACAGGCCCTTGCTCTTCCATTAGCTTTTTCCAGATAAAAGTCACTTTCTGGAAAGGGTAAAAGCGAGGCCAGCTCGAGCGATGCGGCCCTTTGTTCCAGTAAGATTTCCTGTGAAACGGCAATTACGAACGTGCACCAGGTAATTCAGGGAAACCAAGCTAAAAACAACCACCGCACTTTGAACAGAAATCTCGTCCCAAGGATTTCCTTGCCTTTCCTTTTTCCTCCTCCGGCTTTTCCGTTTGATAAAAACATGCCTGTTCCTTCTGAGGCTGCCCAGACCTTTCTGCTGTTGATGGAGAAAGGCCCTTCTCAGCGCAAAACATCGGGCACGTGTGCTGAGTGGTGTCCGAGCAGAGCAGGGGTCCCGTGCTCAGGCTCTCCTTGGACAGAACGATGCTCTCCGTTTCTGGACCAGCCCGGCTCCCTGGCCCGCAGCAGGAGATGGGAGATTAAACGCTCCCTCAAATGTATTTGCCACAGAGGTCTGTTTTTAAAAGCACCACATGCCAAGGACATCACCAAATTTGATCTCTCCCCTCGGTATGATAAAAGTGAGTGAACTCACTTCTGATGGCTTGTGATGGCAAGATTTTCATTTTTTAAATTCATGGACCGCTTGGGAGGGTTGCGAATCAGGCCGTATTCAGCATTTATCTTCGCTGATGGCCTCTGAGTCTGTCCCAGGCAGACAGGTACGGTAGATGAAGTCCCCCGCTCCTGCCTCCGGCCCAGGGCCATCCTCCACTCCAGATTAAGCAGATGGAATTCTATATTGGCGCACCAACAGAGGCTTCAAGAGCCAATGCCAATGGGGCTCAGAGCACGCATGGTTTCTGTAGGCTGTCCGACCCTTCCCCACTCCTCCCTCCAGAGCTTGCTGCTTCTGAGAGCCCTCTCCCCCACATCGTGTGGTTTGCCATGTCCTCTGGATGCCTGGGATCTTTAAAAAGTGAGGGGAGACGCTTCATCATGACATTGGTCTTGGCAACAATTTCACGGATATGATACCAATCATAATTGCTCATAAGCCACAAAAGCAAAATATTGAGTGTGACCGCATCAAACTAAAAAGCTTCTGCATGGAACAGGAAGCAATCCGCAGAGCGAAGAGCCAGCCTACGGGATGCAAGAACGGATTTGCCAACCATGTCCCAGAAAGGCCTTTATTTCCAAAATATATAAGGCACTTCTACAACACAATAGCAATACTACTACTACTACTAATAAATCGACTACAGTTTTGAATAGAGATTTTTTCCAAAGAAGGCATCCAACTGGAGACCTAGTGCATGAAAAGACAATCAACGTCACTCATCTTCAGGGAAATGTAAATCAAAACCACAGGGAGGTACGGCCGCACACCTGTTAGGATGGCTACTATCAAAAAAACAAAAGGCAACACATATTGGTGAGGAAGTGCAGGAGTGGGAACCCTCTTACACTGTTGGTGGGAATGCAAGCTGGTGCAGCCACTCTGGAAAACAGTACGGAGGGTCCTCAAAATTTAAAAATAGAGCTACCCTACGATCCAGCAATCGCACTACTGGGTATTTACCCTAGAGAGGTGAAATCAGGATCTCAAAGAGACACCTGCACTCCCATGTTCATCTCAGCCTTGTTCACGATAGCCAACATGCGGGAACAACCTCAGTGCCCATCAGTGGGGAATGGATCAAAACCATGTGCTGTGTACATAGCATAGAATATCATTCAGCCTCGACTCTCCTCTAGCAATCTCCCTGCTATTGGTTCCTTTTCAGAATCCTCAGATAGTTGTTATTTTTCTAGAGTTTTAAGTGAAGGCAGTGGGAGACGGGGGCTGTATTGAGTTCACTCTGTGAAACTCCTTCCTTCCTAACTTGGGTCTTTTAAAATAGAACACAGAGTTATTTTAACACCCCCACGATCGACACCATTAATAGGCCAGTGACCCGCTTCCAGTGTTAAAAGTGATAAAGAAAATTTGATAAATGCTCTTGAGTGAGAGCTGCGTTCTTTTTTTTAATTGAAAACAGTGTAGAAGGGCCATTCGCTGAATCACTCTTTCCTGAGGAAGGCTAACATCCAGATCATGTCTGCTTGGGGAAGCAGAGGAAAATACCCATCCCCACGTTTGTCTTTAGGGCTGGTCTTTGGTCCCTAGACGTTCCAGCCAGCTAGCGACATAACATGTGTTAGAGAGGACACGTACTTAATATGTGAGACACAGCTCTACGCTGCCAAAATGGCACTCGATTTAAAATATGTTTTCAAAGTGACAAAATTGCCCTGAGGACATGTACAAGCTGATAGAAACATATCAGAAAACATAATAAATCTGGAAGGGTAAGGAAGGTTGTTGGGCTCTGGGCTAGAAAAATAGATGCTCCCAATCCCCAAATTTAGGATGCTTAATTTTTGGCAACAGATCAATTACTGCTAGATATAGACACGCACGCACACGCACGCACGCACACACACGCACACACGCACATACACGCACACACGCACACACAATCGCTCCTAAAATCCATTCAATACAAAACGTTTTAAAATAAAATGTCAATAAAAAGCAGAATTTGGTGGATTGTGCACATAATTATTCCATTCAACAGATAATAAAAAGCAATTAATTAACAGAGGCGAATAAGCCAATGAACAAAGGGACTTGCCTCGTGGCCTTTGTTTCAAAGCGAAGGTTGGAAGGAGGGGCTGGGAAAACACAGCAGTCCTCCACAAATCTAGAACCACAAGACACGAGCTTCTGCTCCTTTGGGTTCTCCATCCGTCGCAGGTGCAGGCTCCCTAAGCCCAGGGAAAGCCAGGGACATGGCTGTGCTCTGGAGGCCAAAGGACTAATGAATTTAAATGTCTTCCTGGGACATTAGAACAATACAAACATAACACACACACACACACCCCACACACAGTGTTTAAATCATTATTGCACAGCAAACATTAAAAATAAGCTGCCCGTTAGTAAGAAATAAATATCTCATTTTCCTCTTCCTGAGATTTTAAACATGTATTTTTCAAATTGTTTTATTTTAAATAAGGCACATGATCAAGAATTTTAGATGGGTTTTAAGGAAATAGACCCTAATACCTGAAAGGGACACTTGCCTGCTCTCCTCATCGAGATGTTGGAAAACTTTGGGGGAGAAAAGTACTTCTCTGGGCTAGCTCAGGGGGTCCACTAACAAGCTTGCCCTTGAAGGGTACTAATGAGGGTCAAGGACTGACCTATGAGTTGAAACCCACAGAGTCATGTTAGTTCTATGGTTTCAACTCTCTGACCTTTTAAAACCTTTTACTTACACTGCTCAAAAGAAGAAAAATGATCCAGTTCTCATTTTTTCTTTATTCAAACAGCTCATTATTTCAGCAATAAAATTTATAAATTGCGTGTTAGGTGTCTGGCACAGGGATCCCATAACATCAGAGAATTTCTGGGCTCGGGGATCTAATAGGAGAGACAGATATTAAAAAATAATTAGGCAGTACTTAACCTAATTATAGTAGTGAGAGGTCACTAGCAAAAGAATGCATCATGGGAAAAGGAGACATAATCGGGAGCTTAACCTAGTTCAGAGGTCATAGGTCAAGGAAGTCTTGCTTGAAGAAGTGAGTGCCTCCCAGGACTAGTGGGGGTGTGGACATTATCCAGCTCCAGGGGTAGAGAGACCATTCCAAGTACAGATTATTGCTCATGGTGGGGAAGGCAGCATGCATGAGCACACAGAGTAAGGCCAAAGGCTAGAAACGCTCGGAGGACCGTATGGGGACTTCAAGGACAGATCCATCAGAAAATTACTTACTTTTCTCATTCATCAATATTAATTAATGTTTTCAAATGTCTCAAATGCTATTTTCCAGCCATTATTCTGGATTCTATCCTATAGCAGTCCACAGGCTGCCATGGTCCCGCTATTAGGAAGTTCACATTCTCATTTCAAGCTTGCCAGTAGGTTCCTTAGCCAAGTGGGATCTTAAAAGTAAGAGAAAACTTCTCAACATATTTGTGTGAAGAGTCTCGGCTCAGTCAGCATGGGTGTGTTGCTGCTCAGACCTTTCCCCATTTCTCACTCCAACCCCCCGGCCGCGTTCATGCAGACTCTGCCTTGTGACTCTGTCCCTTCTCCCTCTTGGTCATACCCGGCTCGGCACTACGTTTGCAGGTCTGTCCATGTAACAAGCTGTGCCTCGAATCTTGAACGAGGTGTAGTCCTCCACGGTGTGCACCTGCCACATCCTACCTTCCATCCCCGTGTCCGGTTATGAGCCGTGTGAGGACTTTGCTGGTGCACGTGGCCATGAGTAGGATTGCCGGTTCTGAGCATCTTCACGCCATCGGCTTGACGGAGTCACGGTTGCCTGCTCATCGGGTCTTTGGGTCAGCAGTTCCTAACTATCTTCCTGTGTGGTCCCCACATCCTTGCTGGCAGGGCTGACTGGGACCAGCAACTCAACATCTCCCTTCCTCATACAGAGCTACCCCACTTTATTTCCCATTTCTCAGATTGCTAAGTGCTTGGGAGACTGGGACTTCTCTTTTGTAAGTCCAAACCTTTGTCCTTTTTTCTAATGGAGTTGCTTTTTAGTTCATGCTGTTTTGCCAGAGTTTCTTTCCATTCTCCGTCAAAATGTCTCATTACAACATTGCGATATCTGCTGTCACTTTTCTTTCATGTGGGGTCTTTCGTCCACAGACAAGCCCCTTTTTTCTTCTATTTTATGCCATAAACCTTATCTCTTTGTTTGTCTTACAGATTGCAGTTTTCAATTTGGTTTAAAAAGTGCTTTCTCCCCCTAAAGCCAACATTCTTTCGATAACTTTATAGCTTATTTTTCACACTTTGGGCTTTAATCCATCTGGCGTCAACCTTTTAATATGATGTGAGATAGGGATCTTTTCTTTTTTTTTTTTTTCTTTGTGTTCTCCATAATGTGAGCTACTTTTCTCAACAGCATCTACTAAATAAAGCATTCCCCGCTGATTCATGCTGTCATCTTCGTTGGGCATTAAGTTTCCGTGCGCACACGGGCCTGTCTCTGAGCTCTAGGCTTGCTTCTGAATATTAAAGACACATTCTGTGAAGCTTCCTTTTCCAGATGTTCGGCTGCTATTCAGCAACCACCTTTGGTGCTGGGACCCCAGGACATGACGAATGGCCTTTGGTCCCATCCCTTGGACAGTCACTGTGGGAGTGGGCATGGTGGGAGACCTGTGTTTCTGGAAGTCACTCCCTCCCACCTTGGAGCTCCAGCAATAACTTCACTCCACCCAGAAATGGCTTCATCATAGAACTTTATTCCACTAAACTCTAGCTGCATTTGTTCCCAAGTCAACCTCCCTGAAGCTGGATTCCCCAGATGGCCCATGACCCTGCTCAAATATCACCAAAAAGATGGGAAGTATGACCGAGCAAAGTCAGAACAGGAAGAAACTGGAGCCTTAACTAATTATGGTTAAAATATCTTCCTTTTGGAAACTTCACAAAAATGGGTAAAACTTCATTATGGTCCCTTCCAAAGCCCTGGAAAGAACCCATGCCCCCAGTGTCTGACCACATACCCACCTGTCTCTGACTCACCTCCAAGCTCACTCCCTCCTTGTCCACACCCTATAACGTAAGTCCCCTGAGTACAGATCAGCATGCTCTATCCCATCAGCACCACCAGCCATGCCCAGCACAGGTGGACAGGAGTCGGTCTTTGTGAAATGAGTGGGAAATACATGTGTATCTGTCACGTGGTGAGTGCTCAATCGATGCTTCTTAATATTATTACTTTTATATCCCCATCATCACTGGTGAGAAGGAGATTTGAAAAGAGAATGGAGAGAGTACCTTTGGCTCTGTAGGCGGCTGCCTCCCTCCCTCCCTCGCCCCCACATACCATGGAAATGATATGATATTAATAACCACTGTGCATTTTCCACCAAGTAGATTCAGGTGGGCGATGCTAAAAGAAAATCTTGAACTAAAGGCTCCGTGGGTGTCGAGCTCCAGTTCCTTAGCAGGCTACTGACTAAATAATATGTTGGCCCTTAGGCAAATATTCAAACTAAAAATCCTTCAGCGGGGCACCCTTGTGTTTCCAATCTCATCTTATCTCCAAAGAAGGAATGTTACAATTAGCAATTCAGAAACTCCTTTACATCTTAGTAACCATGCATAAAAATTAATTCAAGCAAAACCTAATTTAGAATAATAATAACACAGTTTCCTAATGTTTCCTACATTAATCACGGTTAAGACAGTTACTATAGCAGCACTGTTGGAATTTATTGAAAATAATGTAATTCACTATAGTGCAAGTTCTCTTCTGAGAATGCTACTATTTGTTTAAGCAAGAGAGAAAAAAACAGGAAAGTACCCTCTGTTTCCTTTGAAATAATTTAAGGTTCAATGGCAGACACACACAAAAGTAATGAAGTGTTGTTTGCTCTGAGGGGAGGTGGTGGTGACCTCTGTTTTTCATGATTAGATTAGTTTAAAATCTGCTCTCTCTGCCCCATCTTTTTGCTTAGACTCAGGGAATAAATATATATGGGCTTGACAGGGGAAAGGAATACTGTATCTTGTGGGCAAGCTCCTCCCTCCTGGGGACCAGAATGACATCAAGCTCGCTCTGTCCCTCGAGGTTTCCCAAAGAGCAGAAGCCAGATCACAGCAAGCTGCCAATGGGGGGGGGGGGTGGTGAAGTCTGGAAAAATGTGAAGGGCAGGGGATCCCGCATGAGCTTCTCCGTGCGCTCACCTCTAAGCCCTTGCGTGTGGTGTACGCGGCCCCCCTGGACCCGCAGCTCTGATACCCAGCGCCGTGCAGGTGCCAATGCTAAGCTTTCCGTGCAGGGCCGTCCAGGTTGCTGATGCTATGAGTCCCCCATGGCAGAACGCAGCGAGAGAGCAGCGGGACAGACCTGGGTTCAAATCCGTGCTCTGCTGCGGACTCGCTGGCTCACCTCTGGAGATAAGCTGACTTCCCAGCAGCTGTTTCTTCTACGGTGACACGGTGTCTCTGTCCTGGCAGTAGCGACTTTGGGGGCTGGGTCACTCCCTGCCCTGGGGCCGCCCTGTGCATGGTGGGCTGTTAGCAGCATTCCTGGCCTCTAGCCACCGGATACTAGGAGCACCTGTCAAGTCAGGACAATCAGAAATGTCCCCAGCTGTCACCACGTGGGCCCAGGAGGACAGATGCACTCAGTCTGGAAGCACAGGACTGTGAAACAGAGACGGTCAGAGCAGCTCCCATTACAGAAGGGAAATGAGGGGCACCAGCCCCGGACGGGGCCCCCGTGAGGGCAGGCTGCTTCTGCAGTCCACGCGTGTGCGCTGAGTGCATTTAAGGAAAGCCCTCGGGCGTGGAGGAGCTCCTCTAACATGGTTATGACAATTCCTCCTTGACTGATTAGAGAAACCGGACTTCTCCCCCAAATACTTAAACACCCAGATGTCTTAGTTAATAAAACGGAGAAGCTTTGTCTCCACACACTCACCACCATTTCCACATAATTGAGAGAACTTTGGTCCAGGCGATACGAGCCGTGTTTCAAGTGAGACGTTCTCCAGGTGAACAGGACAAGTGAGGCTGATTATTCCTGGCAGATGCATCCGGGCCAACACACTCAAAACAACTCTTTCTGTAAGGTATTTTCCCTTTTGCTTTTGTGCTCACCTGGTAGATGGCCCTTTCTCCTTTCCTGAACTTCTTTCTTTTTTCCCTTTTAGGTCACCAGACAATTAAAATAATTTTTTTTTAATTAAAAGAAAAAAAAAAACAGTATTTGCATTTTCTAGTTCCCTGGAGACACACTTTAGCCCTGCTGGGAATGCACATTTCAGATATTGGCTGGTCCCACATACAAACCAAGTTCTATCTCTTCTTGGATTCTCTCACTAAAAATTCTGCCTACACTTCATACGAGGTTGGGGTTCAGACATGATTTTTATTTTTATTTTTTTTTTTTAAAGATTTTATTTATTTATTTGACAGAGAGGTAGACAGAAGAGCACAAGCAGAGGGAGTGGCAGAGGGAGAGGGAGAAGCAGGCTTTGCACTGAGCAGGGAACCCGATGCGGGACTCGATCCCAGGACCCTGAGATCATGACCTGAGCCGAAGGCAGACGCTTAACCATCTGAGCCACCCAGGCGCCCTCAGACATGATTTTTAAAACCCATTTAAAAACCCACTATATCAGTGATTTTTTTTAACAAACTTAAATGTTCTATTTTGACACGATGGTGGATTCACACCAGGGTATAGGAAATAACACGAGATCCCCTGTGTTCTCTGCCCACTTTCCCTCAATGGTGGCATCTTGTTGAACTGCCGTGAATCTCACCCCTGAGATGCTGACGTGTACTAAGGATGCAGAGTGTTTCCATGGCGGGGGGATTCCCTCATGTCATCCTTGATAGCTGCACCATCTGCCCACCCACCCCTGACCCCTCCTCAGCCCCTGGCAACCACTAACCCTGTCTCCATTTCTGTGACTTTTTGTCATTTCAAGAAGCTTCTATGGTGGAGTAGTGTAGCATGTAACCTCGGGGGGTTCTTACTCAGCACGGTTCTCTGGAGATTCATCTATGTTTTTAAGTTTCAATAGTTCATTATTTTATTTTTATCACCAAATGGTATTCCACAGTCTTGTTAAAACGAAAACCACAGGCCCCAAATGGAGTCACTTAGTCCAACTCGCCAAACGGGGCCTAATACCTAACCTGACTACAGCTCCAACCTCCCCCCGAAATGCAGGTCTGTCAGGAATTTTCTGGTCCACACCGCTGAGGCCACCTGTCCCAGGGGCTTCTCCTCCAAAGGAAAATGAGGTCACCCACATGGTAAGACCCCCTGCTCTTCTCCCTAAGGGAGGATGACTTTGCCTGAAAAAAGGCTTTCTTCCCTTTTGCCAACCGTCCCATCCTGTCCCATCCTGTTTCTGCCTGTGAAATCCTTCCGTTTTGTCCAGCTCTGGGGAGCCCCCTCGACTCGCAAGGTGGGATGCTGCCTGAGTCATGAATCGCTTAATAAAGCCAATTAGATCTTCAAATTTTCTCGGTTGAATTCTGTTTTTCAACAGTCCAGATGAGCCAAAGTTTGTTTGACCCTCACCCATGACAGCGCATGTGGGGGGTCTTCCCTCAGTTTTTGGCTATTACGAACCAAGCTGCCATGCACATCCATACACAGGATTTGGGTGAACAGAGGTTTCTATTTCTCTGGGATAAGTGCCCACGAGAGCCATTGCCGGGTCATATGGTAACCGCATGTTTCGTTTTATAAAAACAAAACAAAACAAAAACAAAAACAAACCTGCCCAGCTCTTCCAAGAGCATCTGGCCCATCTTAGATCCCCAGCAGCAACGTTGGGGGGTCCAGCGTCTCTGCACTGCTGTTGTCACTTCTCATAGCTTAGCGGTTCTAATAGGTGTGTGGTGATGTCTCCTTGTGCTGATCTCACGGTGGCTTCAAAGTGCATTTTCCTAATGGCTTGTGACGGGAAGAACTACGTCCCATGCTGCGTGTTCTCTTGGCTTAGATGTCCCTGCACGCCTTTCATTTTCTAGTGGGATTATTTACAGCTGAGTTTGGACAGTTCTTTCTATATTCTGGATACTCGTCCTTCGTCAGAGATGTTTTCTGAAAATGGGCCCCCCACTCAGAACTTTTCATTCTCTTTAAAGGGCCTTTTCAGAGCAAAAGTTGTTTTTTGTTTTTTCTTTTTATTCTTTTTTTGGAGGAAGTCTAGCTGTCTTTAAATGACTTTTGCATTCATGTCAAGAATCAGTTGGGCAAATTTATGACATTATTTCTGAGTTTTCTGTTCTGTTGATCTTTAGCTTTACAATACATCTTGAAATCAGGTAGGCTGATGCCTCCAACTTTTTTTTTTTTTTCAAAATCGTTTTAATTATTTTATTCCTTTTGCCTCTCCATATGCATTTTGGAATAATCTGGTCTATAGCTACAAAATTCTTGCTATGATTTTAATGGGAATTATGTTAGACCTGCCTATCAGTTGGGGAAGAAGGGACCTTGTCACAAGGCGAGTCTTCCTGTCCATGAACATGGTATGTCTCTCATTTATTTTGATCTTTGATTTATCTCCACAGTGTCTATACTTTTCAGCAGACAAGTCTTATACATGCATTGTTGCATTCCTACGTATGTGTTTTAGCAGTTGCAAGTAGTATTGTAGTTTAATTTTGATGTCCACATGTGCGTCATTAGCATTGTGTTCTGTATTATGTATAGAAATAAAATTGATTTTTGAATGTTTATCACATATGCTGCAACCTCAACTTATTAGTTTTAGGAGATATTTTGTAGGTTCTTTTGGGATTTGCTAAGTGAACGATCATGTCCTCTGCAAAGAGAGCAAGTTGAGGGGTTCCTGGGTGGCTCAGATGGTTAAGCATCTGCCTTTGGCTCAGGTCATGATCCTGGGGTCTTGGGATCAAGCCCCACGTTGGGCTCCCTGTTCAGTGGAAAGTGTGCTTCTCCCTCTCCCTCTGCCTCTCCCCCTGCTTGTGTGCTCTCTGTCTCTCTCAAATGAATAAATAAAAAAATATTTTAAAAAGAGAGGCAGTTTAATTTTTTTGTTTCTTATCTGTATGTATTTTATTTTATTGCATTATTGCATTGGGTGCTACTGCTAGCAATATGTTGAATGAAAGTGGTGAGAGCAGATATGTTTCCCTCACTCTAAATATTAGGTAAAAAACATTCAGTCTTTCACCATCAAGTACAAGGTTTGCCATAGGGTTTTGTTTTGTTTTGTTTTTTTCTGTACATTATTTTTTTCATGTTGAAAAATCCCCCTCTACCCCTGTTTTCAGGGGTTTCTTGTTTTTCTCCCCATGATTAGGTGTTGAGCTTTGCCAAATGCTTTTTCTTTTGAATTGTTATCATTGTGTGGTTTTCTCCCGAAGCCTGTCAATGAGGCAGGTCACATTGAATGATTTTCAGACTGTGAACCAGTCTTGGGGTGCATTACAGCCTATGGGCCTCTCTGCACCTTTGCTGGCATTCATCGAGGAGCTGCTAAAGGTTTTCTGTGGTCTGCAGTAGAGCCCTTGCTTCCTAAGTGTTCTGTCCTCTGCTTTCCTGCTCCTCTGGTCAGAGAGAGCAGACCTTGATGGGAGTGGTTTCGTTTGCACTTGTTAGTGCTTCCAGGATGCTGGCTTCTCAAGCACTCAGTCTGGGATACGTGAGGCCCAGAAAAGACCCAGAGAATCATTTCTGACCCTGCTGTTCCTGGAGGTGGCTTGGTGGTCTGCCTCAGCTCTCCATCTTGCAGAGCTTTCTTGTGTTTGAGATATGTGTATATCAGGGTTTTTACTAATTGGAGCAGGAAGAATGGGGGCAGAATACAACTACTCCATTTCCCAGAAGCAGAAGTGTGATGATACCACATCACATTCAGTGAAAAATGCAGCCAGATATACCCAACCCGAAGATTAGCTGTGCCATGAGCTGCTAGACACGTAACTTGCTCTCAACCTCAGTTCCCACATCTGTAAAGGGGACACTCCTAAAGCTTCCACAGGGACAAGCACCAGGTACCAAGACTCAGGTCCATCCTGTTGGCCATGATCCACCATGACCAACATCCTCTCAAAACCAGGATGCATCTCCTCTCTGCAGAGCATGTTGTTTCCCAAAGCGCTGCCCAGCAGGAACATAATAAGTACGGGAGTGAAGGGTGCTGTCCACCAGGAGGCCCACATTGCTCTCAGTATAAGCACAATTGGGTCAGCAGACTCAGGGACAGAGCAGGATAGCAGAAGTACAGGAACTCGGCATGGAGGGAGGCACCCCGGGCCTGCTGCATGGGGCTCTGCAGTTGGACAAGCCCCCCCCACAGGGTCTTCACGTGCACACTGGAAGCTGAAGTGTGTTGGGTGTAGAATTTGTAAGAGACTTTGGAGATGAGCAGGATGGGAGCTTCTGGGTCTTCGTGGCAGCCTCAGTCCTCCCTCAGAGCAGAGAGCCACTGGCCAGCGCAACTTGGTCTCTGGCCACTGGGGAGATAGGACAGCAAAGGCAGAGGCCAAGGCAAACAGCCAGGAGAAGAGGTAGGAGAGGTTCATGTCAAGTCTCAGAGTTGGAGGGGGCGCCTGGGGGGCTCAGTCGGTTGAGCATCTGCCTTCCACTCAGGTCATGGTCCCAGGGTCCTGGGATCGAGTCCTGCATTGGGCTCTCTGCTCCGCAGGGAGTCTGCTTCTCCCTCTCCCTGTACCCCTCCCCCTGCTTGTGCTCTCTCTCTTACTAGCTCACTCTCTCTCTCAAATAAATAAATAAGAACTTAAAAAAAAAAAAGACTCTGAGTCGGAGAAAGGAGGGCAAAGGCCCAGGCACCTCGCTGGAGCAGGTGTGGGACAGGCTCCTCCCGCCCCGCCCCACAGGCTGTGTCTCCCCTGCCCTCCCCCTGGACTCCCCGTTCCTTGGACTCAAGGACACATTTGTATTCACTCTCTTTTCTACCCACTGCCTACTGTGGGTTTGTTTGGCAATTAGTTCAGATTCATTTTCCACGGTGGGAGCTCATGAGTGACGTTTAGGCTCGCCCACATTTGCTTGTGGCTTGGATGTGAATGCGAAGTGAGTGAGTATGCACAAGGAGCTGCCCCACTGGGGAAGCAGGAGCCTCCCTCTGGACAACACAGTTGTGGGGGGTCACGTCATTTGCAAACCCCAAAGAATGCAGGTGAGTCACCCATCAGTCTGGCTCACCTTGAAAACAGAGATGGGAAAACAATCAAGGAGGCAGACAATCCTCCCCGGCGAAGCATCTCACATAGTGAAACAGAGCCCCCTGCCCCCTGCCCGGCTCTGGAGCACGGAGGCCCGCAGCCTCGCTCAGACAGCCACACCCAGACCTTGCTGGCTCCGGGAGGGAGGCACTCCCGCTCTTTGTACAGAGAAGAAGGCTGAGCCCACCCAATGGAGAGGAAGTACTCCTTCCTTCTTCGTGGGAGGAGGTGTGAGGCTCACAGACTGGAGAACAGCAACCTGTGCGTGGCCGCAGTCAGAGCATCCCGGACCCGGGCTGATGTCCCGGGGATGCGGACAGCGGTGGCCAGGGGGAAACGCGTCCGAGCGACCTTGCACCCTCTGGCCCGGCTTGAAACCAGCCACCTGTGCAAAGAGCAGAATGGAGCGACTGGGACATGTGCCAGCTTCCTTGTGCGAAGCAGCTTTCCTTTTTCATCAGGAACGTGAAGACCCTGTCTACAAAATAGGAAAATAAGACATGAAAGCAAGAGCATGTGTCGAAGACAGGTCTTATAACTAAATAATTTAGTTATTTATAAATAACTATTTATAAATTATTATAAATAATTTAGTGTTTAAACCCAGGAATTTCCCCCCAGAATTTTTCCTTCCAGTTATTCCCCGGGCATCGCCTCTAACGAGTTTGTTGGACCGAAGGCACCAGCAGCTGAGAGTTACCACCTGTGGTGTGGGACCCAGGGCCTTGTTCCTTTGATGTCCTTGAGCTTCACAGAATCAGGTGTCCAGGGGGCCTCCTCTGGTTTGCAAATTCAGCTCGTCCAACGAAGCTGCATTAGACTTCAACCATTTGGAAGTTGGAACTGCAAATGAAATTGTCAATTCATTATTCATAAGACAGAAAGTTAATATTCAGAGAACATAAATCAGCACAGAGTGCAGTGAGGAAGGGGAATTCCCTGAGTCAGTCTGTCCCACGGCTGCAGTCTGTGGCGGCCCTTTCAAGCCTCCAGGTTCTAAAAGAAACAAAGAAGAGAGGAAAGAAGACATTTGAACTGGAGAGGAAATCTAGGAGGAACAAGAGGGAACACACCCCTTCCTTGGCCCGTGTCCTGGCTTCGTTTTCCCAGTTGCCTCCAATTTGTAGTCTGTGTGTGTTTCTGAATTCATGGGTAAACACGACAATGGCGCACACCCCTCCCATTATTGTCCGCATTCGATTCATGAGAAGAGACACCTCCTGTGACGGGCCTCTGTTCAGCGCTCCTCTGTGTCCTTCCCTCTGGCAGTCACATCGGGAACCATTCTTCACGACGCCGGGTTTGTGAACAGGAGAGCAGTTTATCCAGCATCTCTGGAAATGGCTTCCCTGCTCCGTGTGACTCGGCAATCTCTCCACCTCCTACCTCTCCACAAGATCGCTGTGTGGTCAGAGCGTTAAAAAGAGATGACAAGAGCATTCTAGAATTTTCTGTGGCAAAAAAAAAAAAAAAGGATATTTAGCCAAGAGAAAGGAAAACCTATAGGACTATCCCCAAGCCGGAAGGAAGACTGACAGCCCCAACTGATAGAGCCCGACGTGTAGGAGAGGTAAGCCCACTCCTCGACAGCCCTGGTAAGCCCAGCCTTGGTCCCCCACGCTCTGAAGTGCTGGGATTGGCACAGGGACTTCGATCTGAAAGCAAAGCTTTCACGTGAGCTCTCCCTCCAGGACACCGCACACATGATTAGAAGCTCCAGCTTCTGCGGATGCTCTGGCGGTGCCGGGAATAGCTCTCTGCACCTCAGCCTTATCTGAGTTATGGCCAAATAAAATAAACACAAACCCCCTCAAGAAGCCCAATGCACACCTCACACCTACCAGGGATGGCCACTTTCCAGAAATAGAAAACAAGTTTTAATGAGGATGGGGAGAAATTAGAATCCTGTGTGCTGTTGGTGGGAAGGCCAACTGGGGCCGCCATTGTGGAAAACAGGATGGATGTTCCTCAAAAAATTAAAAATAGACCTACCCTATGATTCAGTGATCCCATTTCTAGGTATATAACCCAAAAAAGAGAAAGCAGGCTTTCAAAGAGATACCTACACACTCATGTTCACAGAAACATTATTGTATCAGCCAAGAGGTTGAAGCAATCCAAATGTCCGTAGACAGATGAATGGATAAAGAAAACATGGTCTATCCATACAATGGAATATTACACAACCTTAAAAAAGAAGGAAATCCTGACATTCACTAAGTCATGGATGAGCCTCAAGGACCTTATACTCAGTAAAATAAGCCAGACACGAAAAGACAAACACTGTCTTATTCTACTTATATGAAGTATCTAAAGTAGGCAAAAATCATAGGGACAAAAAGAAGAACGGTGGGTGTCAAGGGCTAAGGGCAAGGTGGCAGATTAGTGTTTAATGGGGACAGAGTTTCAGTGTTGCAAGATGGAAAGTTCTACAGGTCTATTGCACAATAAAGGGAAGCTAGTTAACACCACTGAGCTATATACTTGAACATGGTTAAGATGGCAAATTTATTCAGCCATCAAAAAGAATGAAATCTTGCCCTTTGCAATGATGTGAATGGAACTAGAGGGTATTATGCTATAAGCAAAATAATTCAATGAGAGAAAGACAAATACCCTATGATTTCACTCTGATGTAGAATTTAAGAAACAAAACAGATGAACAGACGGGAAGGGAAGGAAAAATAAAATAAGACAAAAAGAGAAAGGGAGGCAAATCATAAGAGACTCTTAACTCTAGGGAACAAATTGAGGGTTGCTGGAGGGGAGGTGGGGGGGGCACTGGGGGATGGGCTTTAAGGAAGGCACATGATAGAATGAGCATTGGGTGTTACATGCAACTGATGAATCACTAAATTCTACCTTTAAAACTAAAAAAAAAAAAAAAAAAAGATGGTAAATTTAATGTTATGTGTTTTTAAACACAATAAAAAAAAAAAAAGTATGCTGCCAGTTTTACCACAAGGTCTTTAGGCTCAGATACACCCAGGTCCAAGTTCTGCCTCCTAATTGTATAAATGTATGTAAATATGGGTAAGTCACCTTTTATAAACCCACTGATTTTAGTGCGCCTAGGGTCCTGCCCCTGTTCCTCTGATAAAAACACATGCTTCTGGTTAGGGGACTACTGTCCCCATTCCACATGGTCCTACTTGGCTAACGATCAAGATTCTGAGCCACCGCCTCCAGGCTTAAGGCCAAGTGCATGTTCCAGGCTGGTGGTGGGACAGACACTTGGATTCAGGAGCAGGCATGTCAAATCATCACCTTCCCCAACAGTACACTGGAATCTGGGAAGAGAAGTCCTGTCCCCTTCTCTGGAATCCGAGCAGATTGGACGGTGTGAGCATGGAGCTCTCTGCAATATGAAGTCAACAAAGGTGGACTGAGTCAAGGACAATGGGAGACAGCTCAGGTGATGGACACGCCCCAGGGACCTAAACCAGCCCTGCTCTCCTTGCATTTTTGTTCTTGTTGTCGATGCTGTTGTTTCATTTTTAATTTGTGAATGATTCTATCCTTTGTAATCAAGAGATTTCTCCCTAATAAGATAAGGCTTTGGTGAAAATTCAATGGGAAAATGCAGGAGAAACTCTCAGCACTGCTTGGATATTCTTGTTTTTGCTTTGTCATTCGAGCTAAATTGTGTGAGAAAAAGAGGTTACCTGGGAAATGAGAAACAGGGAAGAGGAGAAAGTGGTTTTGTACTGCAGAATTAAATAACCAGGGAGAGAGAGGAACTATTAAAATCCTGGCTATGGTAGAAAAGAGGTTCTCAAGTCTGGGCAAGGAGCAGGCAAGTGGGACCCATGCCTCCAGCTGGGTCGGGCTCCGTTCTGGTAGGTGCACCAGTGGGCTGCAAAGACAGAAAAGCAGTCCTGACCTTCACCCTGATCACTGTTAATGTTTGCCTGAGCAGGGAAAAGCAGCCCTTCCTGAAACACCCACCACTTCCGTCCATCTGATGCCTCTTCTCCCTGGCACCCCGGCCCTCCACGGGCTCCACGGCCCCTAGGGATGGTCTGCAGCTACCGCCAATCAGAATAGGGAAAGTCGTAAGGAGCCCTTCTCCTGCGTTTATCGGAAATTGTCTTTCTCCTGACACAGGTTTTATATTTACACTGTACGGATATGCATCCTTATGGACTATATAGGATTGTTCAGCATGCCTCTAAATTGTGTACAGATGACTGCACACCTCATATTCTGCTGTTGCTTGCGTTCGTCACTCATCATGATCTGTGTTGCTCTATGTGGATTAAGTCTCTGTTCATTTTAATTTCTCCTTAGTATTTCATCATATGAGCACACACTGCAATGTAGTCTCCATCCTCTGGCTGAGGGACTTTCCCTTCCCAATACTTTGTGATCACAAACAATGTACAATAAACACTCTGTTACTGTCTACCTTGTGGATGTGGGCCGTTCCTGTTGGATGGGGAGTCCAGGAGCAGAGCTGCTAAGGGACAGGTGTGTGGGAGCTTGCCTTCGGTGGACGTGACAGCCAGCCGTCCAAGCTGTGGGCACGCGCTTCGACTCCACGCCGGAGCACGCCTTCAATCTCACCAGTATCTGGCATCATCAGACCCAATAACTTTCTGTATCAATCTGGAGAATATGAAATGTGATCTATTTATTATTTTAAATAAACAATTAAGTTGATTGCTAGGGAGTCTGCGCATCTTTTTACACTTCTATTGGCCTTTTTTGGGAATTCATAGCTTTGATCTACCTCATATTAGGGTGTTTTATATATTCTGGGTATTAACCATTTTTTAGTATGTTCATTGAAATGACCTTTCAGTTTTGGCTTGCCTATTATTTTCCTTATTATTATTATTATTATTATTTTGCTCTTTTTGCACACAAGTTTTGTTTTAATTTATCCATCTTTTAGCTACAGAATCTGATTTTTTTCATATTGTTTAAGGATAGGTCAAAAAGCTACTTCGCTATATTTTCCTCTAATACTTAGGGCTTCTTCCCCAGAGTTAGGTCTTCAGTCGCCTGAAGCTGATTTTCGCGAGGGACATGAGGCCAAGAGCTGCTGACTCAGCCTCTGCCCCAGCACACAGGACCAGCTGCCCCGACCCCTGCTGGGCGGTCTCCTTCCCTGTGACCTGTTGTCACCACCTCTGCCGTTTCGCACATTCCGTAAATAAGAGTGTCAATTTCCAGACTATTGATTTACGTTTTTAATCCAGCTCAGGCCCGATTGGAAGGACTTTGTTTCTTAAGCAGGAGATGAAATGGGAGGCATTTGCTGATGATCCCAGATGGGGGCCTAAATTGAAGAGGCAGGAAGGAAGCACGTAATTATGGAAACGTCATTTTTAAGTAGCGAAGAGGGTACAGGTGCCCACGTGGGGCTTTACGTAGCTAGACATAGCGCGGCAGGCCAGCAGTGGGGATAAATCACTTCTCTTCTGCCCGTTTCCACTTTTCCCTTGGAGGACCAGCAAGGTCATCGACTCTGAGCCCAGGGGCGCGTTGGAAGTTGGAAGACAGAATGGTCAGGAGGAGCGCGTTACTCTGGGTTGTTGCTGAGGGTTCACCTGAGAGTTGTAAGCCTTACATTTCCGTACCTGTTGGCTTTTACTTCCAGGTCACGCACCCGTGACCCTTTGTCCAGCCCCATTCATGGGGTCCCTTGAGATTCACTATCTCACCATCTGTTTTACTTTCTCTCAAAAAAGAGGCAGGATTTGCGAATGGTGATGGCTTTCTGACATCTCAGCCCGTAGCTGCCCTTTTCTCAGAAATACAAAAAATAAATACAGATCTTCCTGGATGCACGATGGGGTTACATCCCGATAAACCCATCCCAAATTGAAAATATTGTAAGTCAAAAATGCACTAGTGCACCTCACCTACCACACATCACCGGCTAGCCCGGCCGGCCGTGGATGTGCTGGGAACACTCCTGTAACCTACAGCAGCGCATCATCTCACACAAAGCCTGTCTGCTAACAGAGTATTGACTGTCTCACTGTCTCAGGTAATTATTGAACACTGACCTGAAAGCGAGAGACAGAATGGCAGTTCGGGTGCACGGCTGTGGTCCAAGTACCCACTGTCTTCGCTCGTGGTGGCATGGCAGGCAGGGAGCGATTGTGGCCCAGCATCACGAGAGAGGATCAGACCACACATCGCTAACCCGGGAAGAGATCCAAATTCCAAATTCAAAGTACAGTGTCTACTGAATGAATAATGCTTTTGTACCATCATAAAGTCAAAAGATCATAAGTCAAACCCTCATAAGTCAAGGACCGTTTGTTTCGACCCAATCCCTGAGCCCCTTCGGGGATCACATGGTCTGCCTTCTCTTACCAGAACAGGAAAAACAAGCCAAACTCTGCTCGTGTCCAGCAAATCAGAAATCCTGATGGGTCACTAGGGGCTCCTATCTCTGTATTTATAAAGCAAGGACAGTGTTCCTGGTCCCACCTTCCCTCGTGGCTGTCTCTGGGCCGTGCCTGTGGGGTCCTGCGTTGGGTGAGCAGAAGGCCCTGTGTCTCCTAGAACTAAGAGCCACCCTGGCTCAGAATCGCACTTTGGTGGACAGACAGCCAGCAAGTAGTGGGGGGATACTGAGTGCCATTGAACATGGATACCAAAGAAGGGCCTACAGATCTCTGGTTGGTCTTTGTCTCTGAATGTCCCTTTCATTCGCATCAAAGGAGCCAACATATGGCCTAGCCCAGAATGCTATTGTGCTTAACTGGGGTTTGTCCTAAGAGACCCAAATAATTCTAATGACCCTGTGGATTTCAACCCAGTGATGTTTAGTGCTGGGTGAAACCCAGAGAGGGTGAGGTCTGCTCCTTCTCTAGATGCCACTTCCATAGCCCTGTCCCTTCCACGGAGCCTAAAACAGAGTCATTGGCGACTGCATTGGTGGGCACATGTCGGCCTCAAATACCCCTTGGCTCTCACAGTAAGAGTTGGCACTAACTATACCCAAAAGTTGTGGCTCACGGTAACCAGGACTCTTGTGGGATCGAAGGCTGCCTGTTTCACGTTTCCAGCAAATTCTCTATTAAAGGTGACACGTTTGTTATCACACTTTTATGTACATGCTAAAGAAATATTTTGCTACTCTTTGGTTTTCAGAATAACTGCCTTTCAGATGTTGCTGAGGAGGTGAATAATCTGAGATTTATTTTGAGCATGATATGCAATAATTTTAAGTTGTGTGCCAAATCATCTCTTCCTATTGACAAACTATAATCAGCCTTCAAAATAAATAAGGGCACACACCTGGACAGTGAAGTGAGATGCAAAGCCTTAATTTCCCACAGCTAGTGAGGAATGGAATCTCACTCAGATATGAATAGGGAAACAGAAGGGCCATTAAACCTATATATTTAGCTCAGAGGAACATGGAAAAAATTGCCACACAAGATAACCGCCCTTCTCACTTCCCACCTGCATTTGTGAGTCCCTTTTCCATTAATGGGGAAGAAAAAACATTAACAAATATGTTTCTGCAAGCTGTACACAAAGTTCTGAAGTCTTCAAAATTCACTTATAGCGCACACTATCAGAGAAATGTGAGCGTGGAAAGTAATGGAATGACATCATGCTATCAGATGGAAATGCGGCAGCAGACGGGGGCGGGAGGGGAGTGTGCGGCCCAGGGAGCAGGCGTCCTGGGGGAGGGGAATCTCCCGGGGAAAGCTGTTGCTGGGCTCGACCCAGCCGGGAGCTAAGCTGAAGGCAGGACCTATGAGGAACCCTTGGCTGCTAATTTCCATCTTTCCCTCTTCCTTTGGATCACTCCAATTAAGACAAAATGCTCTCTAAGAAAGCTTGTCCCCCAGGACCTGCCATTCCCCCAGAGGAATTAATCAGGGCTTGCAAACTCTCTGCAAATAATCATCATTCAAAAAGACTAATGGTCAATCAGGGAGCCCTGCAGTCAGAACATCCTCTCCCTTCTATCCCTCTGTGGTGCTGGTCGGGAAAGTGGGGATGTTGTGTAACCTTATTGGAAAATTCAAGACCATATTCACTTAGTGCATCACCTTGGGGTTGAATTAACAAATGCACAAAGAAATTCCCTCACCGGGTTCCTGGCACAGCTGTCACGCCCAGTGTGACTCCCACCCCAACCACCTCTCCGTGTGCAAGGGCCCATCCTGGATTTGGAAGGATTTATCTCCCTGGGAAACACTGCCTTCTATTCCAAAGCAAGCCCTCAAAACGAGATACACCATTGTCACGCTCGCCAAAGTGACCGTCCCTCTCCCCTTCATGCATTTATTCCTTAACATACACAAGTTTTGTCTCCGATAAAGGAAAGGTCACTAGCACATAAACAGTTTATGTACAGCGAATAATGGAATGAGAGATAAGGCCAAGAGGGAGATGGGCTTTTTGCTGCCGCTTCCTGCAAGGTAACGAGACACATTAAAAATGCATTTAGCCCTGATAGGTTGAATTCATTTTCACTGGCATAAATAGGACAGATGAGCTATTCACATGTCTGAAGAGCACCATATAGTGAAATATTGATCATCTTCTAATGGCTCCAGCAGGAGGGACCCACCATTTGTTTTCTCAGAGCACTGGTGTTTGGTGGCACCAATAATGAATTATATATTGCAGGCTCATATTCTGGACCCGGTTGTATTTACCTATCCAGTCCAAAGTCTTCTTTATCGAAGTTTAGAGGGGGAAAGAATATAGCTTTAAATTCATCATCTTTAGTAAACTCTGCACCAATGATATGTATATTCTTTGGGTACTGGTGATTAGAACCCATGTTTGAGTCTTCTAGGATTACCAATCATAAATAATGTTTATTTGTGGTAATTTTTGTTTTTTAAAAGCAGGGATATATGGAAGTTGGCCGCTCTTGTTGTTTACCTTTGAAGTAGACTGTGGAGTGTTCAGCCCAGCCTCGGCTGCTGCGGGACTGGGTGGGGGGTCCCCCACCTAGTGGAAATTCAGCGAGCGCCCCTTCCTGGGCAGACGCACACCTATTGGTGTGGATTTCACTTCCTGGAGTTCCTTCAGAAACCCAAATTCAGAAGATTTTTCTTTTACTTCAAACCAGAGAAAATGCATCTTCAGATGAAGGATGATCCCAATCTCCAAAACGTAACGTGCAGATGTGTCTGGACTTTGTGGTCTTCCACTCCAGAGAACTCTGAAGCTCCTTCTTGGACGCTCCAGATTTTCAGTGCACATAAAAGCAACCCCCCAGGGAAGGGATCGAAGCCTCAGCCGAGGCACCACGATCTCTGCCCCTCTGCTGACTCCTCTCCACAGCCACGTCTCCCCTAATTCTTTGGGCGCCACTCCGAGGCTCCCCCCCACGCCGTGGTCTTGTTCCCTCAACCGTGTGACTTTTACCCTCTTGAACGTTCCCTCCTTTTCTGCCCCCTGTTGCTGCTATGGGGCCGGCACCCCTGGATAACGGCCTCCCAAATCTCCACACTTGAACCGCGTCAATCTGATGACGGTATCGTCCTATAACTCCCCTCAGTGACTTCCAGAGTTGAAAGTCCTCCCCATGGCACACAGTCTGCCTGTCCGCCGGTCTGTCCAGGCTCATGGGACACTTCTTCCGGTTCCT
Organism: Phoca vitulina; assembly: GCF_004348235.1. Classification (NCBI taxonomy): domain Eukaryota; kingdom Metazoa; phylum Chordata; class Mammalia; order Carnivora; family Phocidae; genus Phoca; species Phoca vitulina. Next base: position 2,650,468 of record NW_022589753.1, on the reverse strand, counting down.
CCAATAAGCCATGGATGCATCCCTCCCACCACACCTGTTCCCCTGAGGCTCCCATCGTTCCTGCTCATCCTTGGGATCCCAGCATCACCCTCACCTCCTTGAGGAGGGAGGCAAGTCTTCTCCAGAGCACTTACCATGCCCTGCCCTACGCTCTAGAGGGCCTGAACCCCGATGGTATTTCCATACACCTGTGCCCTGGCAGCCCCATACTGAGGGACAGTGTCCGCCCGTTCAAAGCTGAGCTGTCCCCACACCCAGCGCAGCACCAGGTATTTGCTCAGGACACTTCTGCCAAGTGTAATAGACATGCTCACTTTACACTGACCTCTGCCCGTCCCGTCCTCAAAAGAATCTAAATGAGCATAGACACCTTATTAGACATCTGCTAAAATTCCATTTTTGGCCCAAATACATGTTCAAAATAATCTAAAATCTACCAAGAATGATTTCTCTCCAAAGAGCTATATAAACAAGTCATCAGTTGAAGAAAGAGTGGGCACATAGTAAAGAGAAGAATAAACAATGTTTTCTTACCCAGAGATATTTAAAGAAATGTGCTAATTTACAAACAGGACGCGCCCGGGCGTAGTTGAACTGCCGCTAAGACCCCTCCCGTCTGCTCTCAACCATTACGTTAGCATCCCTCCGAAGTCTTCCTGTGAAACCGTTCTGAGCATTTTTCATTCAACTTGCTGACACCTTTCAAGTCTTCAGCCTGAAAATGCTCCCAAGCTCCTCCTTCACACAGGACTGCAGATTTTGACTCATGATTTTATAGCTCATTGTTTACCTGCATGCTTTCTGTTTTGATAGCAAGTGCAAGAGAGATTCTATCGTCTCTGTTCCAGCATCTATAGCTTGCCCCATCATCCGATGCTTAGGGGCCAATGCTAAGAGTCAACAGGGAACATTCCAGGCAAATGGTTTGATGTGTAAGGCAGTGAAGACTTCTGGAGGAATAGAAGTACACAAAGGGAAGATACCACAGAGATTCCCCTGGGAGATGCACCCAGAAATACAGACAAGGACCACAGCCCCAAGGGCCCTGGGGCCATAGAAACACTGTGGGTCTTATCCTGATGTCAGTGGGGCCCATGGAGAGTGTGAGCAAAAAGAGTAACACGATCATATATGTATTTCAAAAAGATGATTATGGTTGGGGCACCTGGGTGGCTCAGTCGGTTAGGCGTCCAATGCTTAACCTGATTCAGGTCTCCATCTCACTGTTATGAGTTCAAACCCCCTCTTGGGCCCACGCTGGGCATGGAACCTACTTAAGAAGAAAAAAAAGATGATTGGGGTCAAAATATGCAGAAAGGACTTTGAGAAATAAGGATAAATGTATGAAAACCAGTGTAGTAACCCTTGTATTCAGTCATAAAATGTTAGGATGTTAGTCTCTCTCTCTCTTTCTCTCTCTCTCTCAAATGAATAAGTAAAAAATCTTTTAAAATTTTAAATTTAAAAGGGGCACCTGGATGGCTCGGTTGGTTAAGCATCTGCAGTTCGGATCATGATCCCGGGGCCTTGGGGTCAAGCCCTGCATTGGACTCCTTGCTCAGAGGGGAGCCTGTTTCTCCCTCTGCCTGCCACTCCCCCTGCACATGCTCTCTCTCAAATAAATAAATAAATAAATAATCTTTAAAAACAAATTTTAAAAAATGTTAGGATGGGAGTGGTATGGCGATGGAGGCGTAGGGAAATGGCCCAAGCACAGGTGACAGGGAGAGTAAAATCCTCATCACCATCACACCCGTAGCTAATACTTCCAGAGCACTCACTCAGAGCCAGGCACTATTTATATCAAGACGATTTCCAGATTTCCGGCTTCTGCGTAAGTGCGTAGCAATGCTGGGACTGTGCGGGGAGGGAAAAATCTGGGGCTATAGGCTTGGTTGGGGAACACTAAGCTTGAGACACGTTGAGCCTTGTCAACAAGTGAACATTCTAGTAGAGATTTCAGAGTTGTTGGTGTACAGAAGGAGGTTGAACCCATGCAAGCGGGTGACGTGGAGGTGATGAGCCAGGAACATCAGGGATGCACCCCGGGTCCTGGCGAGGAGCCACGTGGCTTCAAAGGACGTGGCACAGTGGCCTCAGATGTGCAGGAAGTGGGAGTCAAACCACCCTTGGCTCAAACCCCAGCCCTCCTTCTCATTTTGTTGTGTGACATCAGAGAGGTTACCTTCCCTTTTCTGAGACAAAGACATATTTTTATCTGTGAAATGGGAGCAATATTATCATGAGCATTACCATCTACGGAGCACAGGGTCTCCCAGGACTCTCTACACAAAGTTATTTCAATCCCTCACTAACTCTGAGCATAAGTATTCCTGTCCCCAATACACAGATGAGGAAATCAAGGCTCGAGATTGGACTGGAGCCAAAACTTAATCTGAGCCTCTTGCTACTTGAAGCCCCTGCTCTTAGCTTCCACGCTGTCTCAGTGACTTAACCAAAGGAAAGTAGGATCCAACAACTCTCGCAGAACAATGTAATACCCAGTTGCCTTAGCTAAAACATTGGTTTTGTAGGGTTGCTGAGAGGTTTAGAAACACAATGTTGAGCAGAGTGGCTAGCACACTGTAAGTGTCCAATAACTGAAGGTCATCACCATTGCCAAAAGACGAACCATGAGAGACGATGGACTCTGAAAAACAAACTGAGGGTTCTAGAGGGGAGGGGGGCGGGGGGATGGGTTAGCCTGGTGATGGGTATTAAAGAGGGCACGTACTGAATGGAGCACTGGGTGTCATACGCAAACAATGAATCATGGAACACTACATCAATGTAATGACAATTACAATGATGTAATGTATGGTGACTAACATAACATAATAAAATTAAATTAAATTTAAATAAAATAAAATGAAATAAACACAAGCTTGGTAAAATGCAGTGATTTCATTGAGAAGGTAGGGTCAGGACCGGAATTCATCATTTCCTAATACCGGCAGGAAAAGTCAAGACGGAATAAACTTTTCCTGGAGCTGGGTCTTTCCAAGCGTCGGAACTGAGAAGTGAGAATTAAGGCCACCATCCCATTCTTGTGGTCTCAGCCCAGTCCAGACGCCCAGAAAGGGAGCATGAGCCGGGGTGACCGCACGGGCTAGACTTGCTGGGTGTCCACACTGAGAAGGTTTTGCAGATGATCATGAATGTGGACATTCAGGACTTCATAGAAGAAGGACATTCCAGGGCTAGAAAAGATGCCCGCAAAAACAAAACAGATAAAATCAACCCATGCCCTGGGGAGGGATGGCTTGTTACTCAAAAGTGCAAGTTTGGTGTTTTCTTCTATTTGTGGAACCAAAGCCAGCTGGGTTTTCCATAATGAGCAGGGCAGACTCAGTGTCTAGCCGCATGATGCTCAGGCAGAATAGAAGTGACCCAATTCCTCCTGCAGGGCACTTGAATCCCTGTGGGTGGGGATGCTGTGGTCAGGTGTCCGCAGCTCTCGATGCAGAAACAGCTGGGTCTGCTTGTTGGCCCGCAGGGAGCATGATCTCTGGGCTCAGCTAGCCTGGCCTCCATGCCAGATTGGGTGGAAGAGAGTTTTCGCTCTTCTTTCTTTTCTCCTGGATGGGATGGTGACATCAGAGGCCACATGTGGGTCAGAAAGCCCAGGCTTTTTCCCTAACGATGATTCATTAAATTAAAAGTAAGAAGTCAAATTACCTACTGAGAAGCTCCCAAGTTAGTAATTACAACGTATTTTTTTTTTTTTTTTACCATTTTACTTGGGCAATGTGAGAGACGAAAGTTGGTGAAAGACTGTTTGATATTTTAATAGAAGGACTGAACACACATCTCAGTACGCCATGTCATTTTTATCTTGCTTGTGTAAACTCTAAGTGCACAACCATTAATAAAACATGTAACGAATGAATGGCTCATAAAGAATAGAGTTTGTTTGTTGTAAGGCTAGAGGCGAATTCCCACTTTCACTTAAACCAGCTCCCTGAAAGAATCTCCCATCTCCGTTCTTTTATAAAGAGTTTTCCTCTGGTGGGGGAGGGGCGTGCAGATGGAAAGTGCGTCCCATCCCGTTCTTGGACTGATGGTTGACAATTAGTTCTCCGAGGGAGGAAGATTCATGATGGCTCCTCTGGGAGGGGTCCTGTCCTTGCCCACTGCCGGTCCTTCCCTTGGCACACCTTCTTCCCTTGTCAACCTGTCAGTGGTACCTGTCCCCTAAGTGGGCTTTCCAGAACATTCCCAAGCAAAAGGGCAAACTTCAACCAGAGTCCCAGCAGATGGCACTGTTCCCTCTGACTCGTACCAGCCCAGAAGAGGGGCCTGGCTGGGAGGGCAGCTGACTCCCAGGGGTCCACCTGGGGCGTAGTGGCCCTGGGCTCAGCCAGCAGAGGAAGGAGGTATGCATACCGCAGCTGGGTAAAGAGCTCGGGGATATGGTATGCTCGCTGGCCTGACTCTAGCAGGCTCATCAACTCTGTGGGTCTCGATTATATTGCCAACAAAGATCAGAAATTTTGCCCAAGGGCAAAAAGAGAAATTTCAGCAAAGCCTTCATTTGCATCCACAATTTTCTGGAAGATCATCCAGATGAAGTGAGAGAGTTTAAGTTAAGTTTTCTTACTGCCCAGGAACACTCGGATGGTGGCCCCCTGATCTAGCACGTCACCGCTCTTGCCGTTGTTATGACTGTGGTTATTATATTCCTTCACGCAAATGCTACTCGGCTTGCTACAGGGCCAGGCTCTGGAACAGGCACGGGAAATCACAGATATTTATGACACGATCTCTAACTTCAGGAAATATACAAATGATTTTTCTTTTTTGGAAAAATAAAAGTAAATATAACAAAAACATCAAAATGGCACAAAGAGGGTATGAATAAATACCAAATGAAGGATGCAGGCAATATTCCTCCAGGGCTGAGGGACAGAGAGGCTGGTGAGTCAGAACAACTAAATCAGAAAAAAAAAGGGGGGGAAGAATTGACCTCATGTGTAGAGAGGAGTAAGAAGGGTCTGTGTGGCTGGGGACATAGATGGGAGAAGATGAAGCGTGAGTACTAAGCAAAGGAGTGAGGCTGGAACAGCAGCTCGGACCCTCCAAGGGGCTCTAAGCTACCCCGAGGCTATGAGCTCGTCTCTGTGCTCACCAGTGAACGCCAACTTCTGCACAATTTCACACCAGTCCTGCTGGAGAGGGAGAGGCAGGGACAGAGGGTCCTGGTCCACCAGCAGGAAGGGGACTCTTCGCTGGTGGGACCACAGTGGGGCAGAGTTGAGTGTGCAGCTTGGGAGCTTGCTCACTGCCTGTGTCTCTCTTGCTGAACCAGCTTCAACCTCACCCTCACGGGCTCGGTGGCGAGAGGACAGACGCCCAGACGGGCGGCAGGGATGGGAGACAGGAACTGTGGCTCAGGGAGACGCCGCCGCTGCCGGGGCAGGGGAAGGGGCTGTCGTCTTGCAGGGCAGGCTGGCCACAGGTGGGAGCAGCGGACTCGGCAAAGAAAAGACATCGAAGAAGTACAAAGTACAACACTTGGTCACCAATAGGTTCAGAGTCAAAGATACAAAGGTCAGAGATGACTCAGCAGGTCCCCCGGCTCCTCACAGTGGGGTGGGCTTGTGAAGACCTACGCACTGCTCCGCTCTCCTTACCAAGCGCTGACCCCGAACAGCAGAGGACGGGCTAAGATAATGCGTATGGGGACACTGCCTGCCGGGGTGGCATCAGAGCTCCGTCTGCAAGGTGTCCCCAAGGTCACGCCCCTCCCGTTCTCCCCATGCCACCGCTGCCCTACAGATTCTCACTTAGTGAAACATTTTCCTTAAATCAACCTTACACTGACTATTTTTAAAATATGTCATATTTAAACAGATTTTTAAAAAATGGCCTTGTCTTGGGGCACCTGGGTGGCTCAGTTGCTTAAGCGTCAGCCTTCGGTTCAGGTCATGATCCCAGGGTCCTGGGATTGAGCCCCATGTCGGGCTCCCTGCTTGGCAGGGAGCCTGCTTCCTACTTTCCCTCTGCTCCCCCCACCCGCTCATGCTTTCTTTCTCTGTCTCTCTCTCTCTAATAAATAAATAAAATATTTTTAAAAATAAAAATAAAATAGCCTTTTTTTGATAAATGATATACATAAAATAGTGAATTTGGTAATAATAGGTAAAACTTTTTTCTTTTTTTTTTTAATTTTTTTATTGTTATGTTAATCCCATACATTACATCATTAGTTTTAGATATAGTGTTCCCTGATTCATTGTTTGTGCATAACACCCAGTGCTCCATGCAGAACGTGCCCTCCTCAATACCCATCACCAGGCTAACCCATCCTCCCACCCCCCTCCCCTCTAGAACCCTCAGTTTGTTTTTCAGAGTCCATCGTCTCTCATGGTTCTTCTCCCCCTCCGATTTCCCCCCCTTCATTCTTCCCCTCCTGCTACATTCTTCTTCTTCTTTTTTTCTTTCTTAACATATATTGCATTATTTGTAGGTAAAACTTTTTTCTAATACACATCATAATGGATACGTAACTCTTCATTAAAAACTTGCTTTCTCACGTGCCACCTCCCCCCCAAAAAAAAACCCAAAAAATAAAAATAAAAATGGGTGGACCGCTAGCAATCGGCATCCCAGACCAGGGAGACAACAGAGCACAAGACAGGAGGCCAAGGTTCACCGTTGTGTGTCATGTCTATAGGGATGAACAGTCAGGATGTTTACATTGTAGCAGCAGAAATAAAACCTCACCTTGTGGTTTTACCGCTTCTGGAGATAAAGCTGTTTACTGCTGGGGTTCAGAGGCACCACACCCTGAACTGTCACAGCTTGCTTTTCACGCTGACCCCCTCATTCCCAGGCGCCTCCAAACTCCCGGAGTCCCGACCCCAGCTGCCTTCCCCAGACACCCCTGAACCGGAATGTGCCTTGCTGGCTGTGGTCTGCGCTCGGGTCGGGAGCCCCCGGGTCCAGAGCGCCTCGCGGGGCATCATCTGCCGGAGGAGAAACACCGTGCCTGCGTCTTTGCCTGCAAGATCATCCCAACCGAGCCCGCACCCATTCTTTCTCGTTAGCCTCAGAGCAAGCGCCTGTCCTCAGACCAGCAGTATTTTTAAAATAACATTTGCAGATAGAATCTTCAGACTAGAGAAAAACAGAATCAAAGAAGCCTTCGTGTCACATTTGAGAGACCTGACCCCAGGGTGGGGCCATGCAGCTCACGGTGCAGGGAAAACATTTAATCCCAACCTCTGTGTTGAGGTCGCTTTAATTATAAAGAACTGAATGTAGAGGCCACTGTATGAAAATAGCTTACGTTAAAAAATAAAATAAAATGGCAACTCCCCAGTGCTAGTAAGGTTGCAATGAAATGAGTTTACTACTTCCTGGTGAACACAGAATACGCCCTTTGAAAAGAAATGGGCTCTCCAAACTGGCAACTCTCAGGATTATCAGAACCTTTGAGGCAGAAATTCGCCTTCTCAAAAATTACACACAATAAATAATTCAACAGCACAAAAAATAGAGATTTACACAAAATTGTTAATGGCAGCAGTGCTTTTAAAAGTAAAAATTATAAATAACTGGAATTTTTAGGGGACTACCTTCAGAAGCTATACCCATTTCAAAACGAGAAAATGTACTCTGTCCATTAACATGACCATTATAAAAACTATAAAAAAGCAGAAATGCAAGACGGCATGCCTATACTGACTTCAGCTCTGAAACGCATACATGCGCCAACTGCCATAGAGCCGGAATTGAAAACAAAGTATCCAAGAGCAGAGACTCTATTGATGAATTACGTTCTATCGGCTGGATGCCCCCCCGCCCCCCGCAACCTGTAAGAATAAAAGAACAATGTTGATTGCAGAACAGGTTTAGCACTTATCACTAATGAACTAAAACAGGCGGCCGTAAAATAGTGTGTACACCCATCTTGTAAGAAAAATGCACACGCACACAGAAGTGTATGCTTAACTCCCAGAAATGAGCCTGGTTAACATATTGGGTGCTTCTCTTTCTTTCTCCTCTGTGTGTGTTCTTTTCTGTGCTTAATTATCTCTGAATCAAGCCTATGATTATAAAAATATTAAAAAAATAAATAAACTGCCGTGAGAAAATTTTGATAGCTATTTATCTTTTAAAATATGCATGCGTGTAAATCCCAAGATTGGAAATGAAAATATTTGTGCTAATTTAATTTTTTAAAAATCGGGAATAGTGGATTTAATATTGCTTCTTTAACTTGTATTTTTAATTAAAAGTAAGAAATGGATTATACACATTGTCTTCCCTCTTAAAAAAATAGAAAGCCTTTCTAGGAGTTCAGATTATGCATAAACAGTGTATGTGCGTACATGTGAAGTGCAGATAATTTTATTTGAATTAATGTGGTTAGGAAGCTTCCTTCACAAATAGCTATCACACCACAGTGGAAACATTTAGAGCATAAACGGCATAAATAAGCAAAATGAAAAAAATATTATTGTACTGTTTACCAACAGATCTATAATTACAAAATAAATTAACCATGAAATGAAACACTTTGGGTTTTCTGCAATATTGTTATGAGAGATTGGGTATGTGTGTGTGTGTGTGTTTTCAAACTTATTCTGGTAAAGCTTAAAAGTGAAATATTGCAAAGAGCGTTATGATTTTTTTTTTTACCATAGCAGCAGATATCAGTGCTGTTCAGAGATGCACATTTTCATTGGCAGAGTCAAAGCGGCAGGCCGGATGGTCACTCTGAAGAAGAGGCTGGGAGGGAACGAGAGGAAGCATTTCCGGAAATGCAGAGTCCCCAGCTGTCTGCAGGTGACAGATCAAGGTTTGAAGAGCATCACCTTCTTAGTCTCTTGTGAAGCCAGAACCCGAAACCTCAGCTCGGTTCCATGGAAACAAGAAGGCTAACCTGTTTCCTTTCAAACCAAATTCTAGCATCCAGCCAAGGAGAGTGGGAAAGGAGTCTTTGGGTGAGTTTACGTGGTGCAGCAAAGGTGCTCCCCATGTCCCCGTGTGCTCTCCGTCTGCACCCAGAGGAAACTCAGAGTGGAAACAGGCAGAACCTGCTTCTTTGCTCCTAAGAAGAAAGTACACGAAAACAAAATTTCATGGGGAAAGAAAATCCAGCCTCCTCTCTGAAAACTCTCAGTGCCTGCCACAGAATTTGTCATTTAAATCTGTTCAGGGTTGGCCTTTTTCTCCTCTTCTCCTACATAGATTTCGGCTTTTATTTGGTGTCAAGCTTTTGGCATTACTACACACATGATTTTGTCAAGCTTTTGGCATTACTACACACAGTGATTGAACCCACTGTTAGGAAGAAAATCAATCCACGGATAATACTCTTACTTATTAAGGAGGCAAGAATGTGTGCCTGGAGCTCAGTTCCAAGGAAGCCCCGGCTTTACAGAAAGGTGTTGAAGGGGTTCACGGTAAACACATGGAGGCTGCGGGGAGCATCCTCACCACCATTATCGCAGATCCTGAAGTGCTCCTCTGAGGGGCGCTGAGCTAAGTGCTCCTCCTAGATCACCTGATTTAATTCTCCGGAAAGCTCGAAGAGAGGTCCTACCCGGCTCTTGCCCTCTTAGCTGCCTCTATAAGGAACAGTTGTGAGTAGGTTAACTGGAAATGTCAGTAAAATGAGAACTCATTAAAAATTACACAATCTAAAAATATTTATTTTAACTTGAAACATGCAAATGCACATTGTTTTAGCCAATCTTTTAAAACTAAGACCAAAGTCTTTTCTTTAAGTACAGTTCCCCTGAAGCACCACTCAAGGGCTTCTCTTCCATAAACTTCTAACCACCACCGTGATGCACGGTTCCTGCTGCACGATGCAGTTTCCTCTGGCAGAGTGATAACTTAAAATCACATGCAAATCAATGAGAGTGCACGTCCTTCTTTTTAACCCACGTCCCCAGATCTTTGACGGCTTTTGCTTCCATGCCTGATTAGACAGCATTTTCTCTTTGGCAATTCACTTTCTAAAACATTCAACTTAGTTTTCATAAAAACAACCGTCTCCTTGCATTCTCGTGTCATTGGCTTGCACAGTATGTAGTCAAATCACGTAATTGTGACAAGAGGCACAATCGCATAAATTGATTTGGGAGCACACTCAAGTGAGTTTGTGAGGCAGACACGTTTGCCGGAGGAAGCAGCAGCGCCAGGATGATGACTGGACTGCGGACTGCCAGCTGCGGGCATCCAGGTGGGGCTCTGTCCCTGTGTTTACCAGGAGAGGGACAGTGGAGTCACCTGGCAAATCAGGTCATGGAGAGCAGATTCACTGCTGAGCCTCCACGGACACCCTGCACCCCCAGGTGGGAGCCCAAAGAACCCAAACCTGCTGCACCCTCTGCACGGGGCTGGCTAACACTGGCCATCGGGCAGCTTGCATTTTTCGGTTCCCTGAATCAACCCCCCGACCGCACAGTCAGGGCTCGAGGCCCCCCTGCCCTGGGTACCACCACGCCCAGGGCAGCTTTGGGGGCAGAAAGAGATTGAATGACAAGTTGCCCTGTGGCCATTTTTTGCCTCAGTCTGAGCCTTTTCTATTGTGTTCCCCCAAATTCATATGTTGAGGCCCTGACCCTCGGTCCTCAGAATGTGACTGTATTTGGAGATAAGGTCATTAAAGAGGTGATGACGTTAAAATGCAATGGGCCTTAAGTGGGTCTGACTGCCATCCTTATAAGAAGTGGAGCTTAGGACACAGACCACAAGGTGGGAAAGTTGTGCAGGACACTGTGGGAAGGCAGTCATCTGCGAGCCAAGGAGAGAGGCTCTAGAAGAAACTAGACCTGCCAACACCTTGATCTGGGACATTTAGCCTCCAGGACTGTGAGAAGTAAATTTCTGTCATTGAAGACCCCAGACTGTGATATCTTGATATGGCAGCCTTACCAAACAAATACACCCCATTAACCTGCCTTCAAACCAATCTTCAGGGGCTCTCACCTCGATTCCAGAGCCCCACCTCCCAGGTGAACAGACGTGAGAAATGGGGTTGCTGAGAGGGGGTTCCTCACTCCCTCCTGAGTGGAAATCACCTGGGGTGGTGGTTCAAAAATGCAGATTCCTGGGAGCCAGTCTGACTTCCTGAACCTGATCTCTGGAAAGGTGCTCAGGACTACTCATTGTTGGAAGCTGGCTGTGTGATCGCTGGGGATGTCTAAGTCTGAGAGCCCAGTCCACACCCCTGATACCCACTCTTTCCACCTCCAACTGGATCATGGACATCACTTACGGAATCAGCGTCAGCTACATGGGGATGCCATTTCTGGACTTATAGGCCAGGTGACCTCAGCAAGCTTTGTGACCTTTCTCTGTCTCAGTTTTTTAATTAAGAAAAAAAAAAGATAGTATCAACCCAATGTGAAGACTGAAAATAGACTCCATGAAAAGCACTAGCAGAATGCCTGGCATTCAATAGGCACCTGATAAATAAACAGATTTATATATTTATGATTAGAATACATGTTATAAAAACACAGTGATTGCCAGAGTTGATACATAAAGCATAAGGACAATAAAGTACAATTCAAATAGCTTAGGAATAAATGCTAGTATACATAAAATACCTTATTTGATAGTAGAAACTGCTAATCTGTACAGAAAAGCCTGGTCTGGAACAAAAGACTAATTGTAGGGGGCAGTATGCAGCCCATCCTAGTTTACACCAAAGATGTTCCAGGTGGAGTTAAAAGTAAAGGCAGAAAATGGTTACACAACTGTAGAAATTAGGAGGTGTGCACGTCTCTTCGGGCCAGGCAGAATGCTCAGAGCAGACCAATGCTGTCACTGGCACCAGCTATAAATGCTGCGTAGAAGCCTTTAAACAGGAGGAAGGAGGCAGGCAGGGAGGCAGGCAGAGAGGGAGCGGAGGAAAGGAAACTTTGACAACAACAGAAAACAACTAGAACTCAAAACACCAGGCAGCTGGACGTGCCTGTGGGGAGCCCCGCACTGGCCTCCGCTACCTCCTAGTCTTTGCTAGTGGCAAGGACTGCAGGGCGGGGAATCACAGACTGAGACTGGAGAAACTCTGCATGCAAGTTGCCTTCAAGATGTTTATCAATTCCCTCTGGAAGCGGGAGCTGACACACTTAGAAGCCAGTTGGAAAGCAGCAGCTCAGAGGCTAACAAGCCAGACAGAGTTTCTGAGAATCCCACAGCTCTGGGAAGAAGAGGTGGAAATGCAGGGCCCACCATGGTTTGGAGATCCAGCTAAGCTGTGCCAAGCACATACGAAGACACGTATGTGATATGCCTGTATGGTTATGATACGATGCATGCATATATGCACACACATACATAGACAGGCAGACCAAAGCCACAGATTCCTGCCTGGGGAAAATACAATGATCCACTTATAGTTTTGGACTCTGTATTATTTACATAGATGGCAAAAGGAAGATTAGCCAATGGTTCCAGCCTCTGTGGTCTCCATCCCTCACATGAATCTGGATGTCAGTGGAGGCGAGGGGCCAGAAGATCCCGGTTAGAGTGTGGGATAGCCCAATGTTGATGAAGATGGAGCTATAAATCAATAACAAGGAGATAACTAGAAAATGACCAGATATTTGGTGAAAAGAAAACAATTTAAAATACTGTCAATAAGTCATGTGTTCACGGAGATATCACAATACAAATTATAAAATATTTTGACCTGGATAGTGATGAAAATATGCATACCAGATCTGAAAAGCAACTAAGGCCATGCATAGAGGAAAATTTATAATGTTAGATGTATGTATTAGAAAAGGAGAGATCTGAAAATTAAGGATTTAAGTTGGTCTCTGAAGAAGCTAGAAAAAAACACCATCTTAACATAAGATAGAGAAAGAAAAAGTGAAAATAGGAGTTACTACCATAGAGAAAATCTTGATAAAGCCAAAAGTTGATTAATTAAAAAGAATAAAACTATCACTAATAAAACAGATATATCATTACTCAGACAGTTCAAGAAAAAATAAGGTACTCAGAACTGAAAAGAGGGGCTTTATCAGAGCATCTATAGACACTAATGAAGATGGCAAGATTGTTAGAACAACTTCTTGATAATAAATTTAAAAATGTATGTGAAAAAATCCTTAGAGACCACAACTTAACTAAAATTGACACCAGAAGACATAGAAAACCTGAATAATCCTTCACATAGTAAATAAATACAATCTATAATTTAAAACCTTCTGTAAAAGAAAACTCTAGAACCGAATGTCTTCACCAGTTTTTTCTATCACATCAGTCATAATAAATTCTTGATAATTCATTATGGGCTGCCACAAACTTCATACAAAACTTGACGAGCACATTGCAACAAAAGAAAATCACAGACAAGTTAATTTCATGAACTTAAAGGCAACATTATTAACAAATCATTAGCTAATGGAATCCAGGATTTATGTCAGGAATGAAAAAGATTGGTTTCACATTCAAAAATCAATTACTACCAGCAAAATTTGGGGGAGGGGAAAACTATGTTATCTCGACAGACGTCAAAAAAGTATTCAAAAACTAGCACCATCCACTCATGATGAATATTTCTGTAAACTAGAAAGAGGCAAACTTCCTTAATCTGATAAAAAGTATCTTTTTAAAAAACTATGTTAAAATCATATTTGGTGGTGAAATACCAAAATCAGAAACAAGGTAACGATACTCATTAATGTGATTATTATTCACATTGCACTGAAGCTACAGTGGTGGGATAAAATGAGAGCATAAATTGGCACAGCAGCTTTGAAAACTTGGAGTACCTACTAAAGCTAAACACGGGCATATTGGTGTAACCAACATACCTATGTGTTTGTATAAAGCATATGCGCAAGAACATTGAAGTCAGTACTATTTATTACAGTAAAAAACTGAGAACCATCTAAATAATTGCTATCAGTGGAGAAGTTCACACTGTGCAGGATATTCATGTGGCTGAACAGTACAGAGCAGAGTCAATAAGCTTCTTCTATAAATGGCCAAATTTTAGGTTTTGTGAGCGAGTAGGCAAAACCAAGGATAACACAGCTACTAAATTAATCACTTAATACTATAAAAGCATTCTTAGTTTGTGGGCCACACAGAAACAGGTGGGGGGCCAGATTTGGCCCCTGGGCCATAGTTTGCCAAACCCTGCTGCAGAGTAATAAGAAATAGCACCGTTACGTACAACAGTATGGGTAAATTTCACTCCACATGGTCTTTAGTGAGAGATGCCAGGTGCAAGAGATTATGTACATGACTCCATTATGAGACTTTGAAAGCAGGCAGCACAAATCTTTGGTGGGAGTCGGAGGAGAGGATACTTGGAGGGGTCATCAGTGAGCGGGGACACAAGACAGCCTTCTGAGGTAACTGTAATATCTTATACTCTGATGGGAGCGGTGGTTACACAGGTGTATTCATTTGTACAAATTCATCAGACCCTAAAAACAAAGGTTGTACATTTCGCTGCATGAGTATTTAACTTCAGTTGAATGGCTCACTGCAGAAATTACAGGTAAACATTTGTTCATTTGTATATTAAGAACAGGCTTCATAAGCACAGAAGAAAAGAAAGAAAGTACAGAGTAAGAGACCCCTCCCCCGTGTTCTGTTACCAGGAGACCGCCATGGAGACACAGTCGAAGGTGCTCACCAGGCTTTATGTAAACAGGTAACTATTTCCACATCAAATAACATAGAAAAAACAGGGAGTAACTTAGGTGTCCCCAAACTTGAGTATTATTAAATAAGTAGTGGTATGTGCATATGATATTATACTTGTGTTAGAAACAATGCTACGAAGAAGGTTTAACCATGTGGGAGAATTCTTACGTTGGAAAATACCACAATGTCAGCTGTGGTTATCTCCAAGTGAGAGAGGGTCACAGGTAATCCGTCTTTGTTTTTCCTCTTTTAAACTCTTCTGTGTTTCTTCTTTCCTAATTGTTACAATGATATGGCATCGATAGTCTGGAAAAAAGAAAAATATTTGTAAAGAGACTAGATTAGGGCAAACTTTAAAAATTATTATTATGATTTATAGGCTTTGCTTGGGAAATACTGTTTCATACCCTGAAAGAAAAATGCAACCATCCCAACCTCTTTTTAGGGAAATGAATTTTTAAAAACAAATTTTAAACATCCTTGTGTATAGAACACTTCTCACTATCCCACGATTGGACAGCAAACGTGGATCTGCAGACTATCAGTATAGATGTGTATGGTGCATAAGATAGTTTTGCTGATAAAGATTTTTATACTGGACATTCTTTCAATGAATACACTAGCGCCTATGCTGTGCCTGTCACTTATAGGAGGCAGGTATAGGGGTTGAATAAAAGCAGCTAGTCATGCCCTAGAGGATCATACAGACCACTGGGGAATATAAACACCATCAGATAATCACATAAATAAAAATAAAACTCCTACTCTGATACATGCAAATGAGAAGAGACCAGGTCTTGGAGAACAAATGACAGGCTTCCAGCCATTTACCTAGATCCACGAAACTGTCTTTGAAGTGCCGAATACACCTGCCGCCTTGCAGGTGAATCTTACACGTGTGTTGTACACCTGGCCAATTGCCATATTTCTAGCTGCACTGGGTTGGGGACTGGATAGAAGCTCTATTGTGAAGCTATTGACTCCACACCAGTGCTCTGCACCTGCCAGGGGCTCATGAGGGATGGATTATTTTCCTTTATTATTGGAAAATGAGGGCTCAGGGCCAGAATTCAAGAGTAATGGTCTCCTTCTGCCTGGGGGCTGGGGGGCAAGACTAGAGCACTGGGCAGAAGAAGCCGGTGGGATTTAAAGCCCCATGCCAGAGAGCAGCAGGCCAACTGATGGTATTGATCCTGACTCCAGATCCAGTAAGTAAACAGATATATACACTTGATTTCGTTAATTCATTGGTTCAAGTATGCCAGGCGTAATGCCATAATGCAGTGTGCATCCTTATGGATCTCATGGTATAGAGAGAAAGAACTTCAAAAGTCAAGCACGGTGGAAGTGATATGTAGGTAAAGGTCTGTGCCTGAGGGGTAGGGACGGCTGCTCCTCTGTGGGTGGCAGAGTCCGGTCAGAGAGGATGGGCTATGGGCCTTGAGGAGTAAATGAGGGCAGCGTGGAGAAGTCAGTCGGCACCCACCACCATACTGGATGTAAGCCATGGATCCACGAAGCCAGGCTTGACCACAGTCCTCTGGGTTTGGGGAAAAGACAGTTGATCATGTTCTCTTGCATGAGCTCTATGGCATAGCTTCCAAGAGAATGAACTCTGATTAGCAAGGCCAGCTTCAGACACCAAGGGAAGTGATGAGGAAGTCAGCAGTATGCCCATCACGGACAGGCATGGGGAGAGAAGTGGGCATTAACTCACTGTTTTCTTAGAGGCTTGTTCTGGTCCCAGTCTCGGGAATGGCCGCTCATTCCCAGGTGGAGGTGTCCTGAGATTCTCGGCCTCCCTGGGCACCCCTTCTTGAGTGTCTCCCCCACGACAAGCTGACTCCCACCGCCCTCCTTCGGTGGGGCCAGAGCCCTCTCTTTGACAATGTCCTCTTCTGTGACTTCAGCCTCCACAGGTGTGCCCTGCGTCTCAAATCACCTGTGACTGTCACCCCATGTGGCAGGGCAAGAGAAGACACCAGAACAGGTTGTCTCCGTTACTATAGTGACTCTGGGCCTCTGCGTGCATCGGAAAGGGAGCCTGCCACAGGCCACGTTCCCAGGAATCATCCCCTTCGGTAACACAGAACAGGAAGTGCCAAAATTGGAGGTAAATTATTCAGTTTCTTCTCTTGGCCTCTGAGAGGGATCCTGTGCTGCATGGGAGCTCCCTGCATTTGTCCTGAACCACTCGCCCGAGGCTGCCCCCTCAGGCTGACTGACAACCGTCTAACAGAGCCCTGATCTGCGGCAGCGGGCGCACCAAGCCCGGTGTCGACAAGCAAACTTTGATTCCACTTTAGCTAATGTATTTGGAGCCTCCTCCAAGTGTCAGGCCAGGTGAGCCCTGCCCAGCAGGCCGGTGAAACCGCCCCTGATCCCACGGAGCAGGAGGGGTGCCCAGGACAAATGGAAAGGTTGCACGCTTGCATGAGCCTTGCCGGGATGTCTGCTAAGGAGTCAGATGGGGGACACCCTCAAATGTGGACTCAGGACCCCATGAGTGTCACCTAAAATGGGGGCATCCAATCCTCCCAAGAGGCCAAATGTGGTGTTAACCACAATGAGGTGATTTGGCCCTGGTTCAAGGGCCACGGGGATATAGACCTTCTCCAGAAGAGCCTCCCCTGGGGAGAAGGGCAGGGCACATGGGGGTGGGACTTGTCACCCAGGGGGCACATCCCATCCACCTGAGAGTGGACACAGATCCGGGACGGAGGCATGTGAAAGGCACAGTCCCCAAGCAAGGGCTGGGGCAGGGGAAATGAGGTGAGAGGACATCAGCAAGGACCCAGTTACTGAGGTAAGAACCCTTTTCTTAGGGAGCCATCCTATCCTTCATTTGTGGGGCCCCGTAGGGTGATAGGGATGAGGGAATGAGATGCGATTATCGTGCTGATGTGTCTGTGAGTGCATCCCAACATCAGCTGGCGTCTTCTTCCCCCTTACAATCTGGTTAACATCGGCTCGCACCCACATCCACACCAGCGGACCCCAGGGTCCCGCTGTGGTGTCTTCAGGTCCCTGGGGGAGGAAGGGTCATGGCACAGAGCTCCCGCAGCACAGTGGCCCCGGCCGTCCGTTCCCAGCCCTGCGGGGGCGGCCTTCCCTGGCCCACTCAGACGGGCTCTGGCTCGGTGCACACGCACATGGCATTTGTGAGGGCAGCCCCTTGCCAGCGAGTGGTCAGGGGGTGCAGATTACATGCAGAAAAGTAAATAAAAATGGATTATTTTGAATATTAAACTTAGCTATTCTTAAGAGACCCTCGATCCTTACTCCCCCGTCTCCTCCATGTACTCCTTTTCCTCCCGGCTCCCCTGACGCCCTCCAACCTCTTGCGCTGCCGATGCAGACAGAAGCTTCTGCCGACTGCAGTTAGCGTCCAGCTACAAGTCTGAGTACTCACGTTTCACTGGGATACTGGCAAACGGCCTTGGAAGGTGTTGGACCCGGCCCTACATCTCCGCTTCCCCGCTCCCCCCGGGGTCACCACAGCAGGCTCTGTCCGACCGCGGACCGCCCCCCATGCCTTCCCAGAGAGAGCAGTCCCGCCGTCCAGGACGGCCCCCGGGCCCCTGCAGGGCCGCGCTGCTGGTGATGCCTCGGAGGGGAGGGTGTCTGCATCATCCCGAGCCCAGCACTCCTGGGGCACCGGCGGCCGCGGAGACCAGGGAGGGGCGGAGGGAGAAGCCGCGAGCTCGGTGGCCACACTGCAAGGCCGTGTGCTGCGCTTGGGACGTGGCGGGGCTCCGAGCCACTCGGTTCACCGACCGCGGACAAGGCGTGGCGGGCTCAGAGGCCGCCCGAGCTCGCAGAGGCTCTTAACTGGACGGTCCCCAGCCCGGCCCGGCCACCCTGAGCCTCTCCGCATCCCATGCCAACGCTCACCATGTGCCATGTCCTGCGCCCCCCTCGCCCCGGGCCTCAGGCAGGCAGCTCAGCCTGACAACAGGAAGTCGTGTCCATGAAGCCTGAACCTTCCCCGAGAGCAACGGCACCCGACACAGGCCATCTCCTGTTTCCCGAAGACTTTAGTGCTCCCTCCACTGAAGACTTGGATGCACAGTCCTCTGTCACTGACCTGGATGCCTCCTGGGACCCACAGATGCCCACGTCTGGAGAACAGGTGTGCAGACCCGTCCGAGTTAGGGTTTTGAAATTGCTGCTGAGATCCTCACTTCGGTGAGTCTCTTATATAAAAACCACGGATTGGACAGTCAGTGGACATAGACTCAGGTCCCTTGAAGGAGGCCGTCAGGTCCCGGGCCCCACATTCCTTTGGCAGGTGCACGGGCAGGCAGGAGGGAACGCAGCTCCAGGAAGGCTGGGCCGGCTCATGGGGAGCCCAGCTGGCCGGGCCCTGCTCCTTGGGCCTGGCTTCTCCTCCTCTGCTCTCTGTATAAAACACAAAGCTCCCCGGGGTTAACTTGCAGCCCCTCGCCGCCAGTCCTGCTTTGTGTTTCGCCCACTCCAGCCCGCGGTCAGGGGCTCATTTTCTCTAGAGGGATCGCTATGGAAACCTCAGGAAAAAGTAACTCGGAAGGATTTTCACAGCATGGAGAGTCACTTAATTTTTCCCCCTCAACGGGGCTCTCGCATGTTCAGAATAACCCTTGGGTAAAAGCCCGGATTTGTTTCCTTAAGAATAGGTTCCAGGGACAAATGTGAATGAGAAGGCTGATAGAGAGGGTGACAAGGCCTTCAGGTGGCTCCACCTGCCTAAAGGTGTACCCTTCGGTCTGTCAGAGGACCTAGGGTTCCTGCATAGCTTTGCCATCCTGACCGCTGGCTCCAGATGAAAAGCAAACACCCCGAGTTTATTGCCATGTTAACAGAAAATGGGGTTCTTCCAGGACAGGCACGCATGTCAGGAGTAGGTGTAGAGGACAGGCATGTCCTAGATGGAGGGCAACCAGCCTGGGGACCAGCATCTCGAACTCACTGGATACTCGGTGGAAGAGAACTCTCTGGAAAACCAGTATGGCGAATGTCCATGAGAGTCTGCTCCCTACGTGTCCAGCACGGTGCTGAGGCTTGGCATTTACTAACTTACCTGATTCACATGCTCGAATATGCCAGTCCTGTTATCATCTGCATTGTTTAGACAAGGAAACTGAGGCTTAGGGAGACTGCTGACCTTGGCCACTGCCATAAGCCAGGGAGTCTGAGCCCAGAGCACCAGGCGTCGAAGCCCAGGGCTGCAGGCAGTGTGCTCTTGAAAGTAAGCAGAGGATACACAGCAGGGAGGACTTTAGATACATTTTGTATCAACCTCGAGTTTATTCAAACTAACTGCGAGTTACAGGTTGTATCCGGAAGATCCAAAGTGAAATGTCCCCTGCCATTGTTGAACCAGGTGTCCTAATGTTTGGTCTTAAAAATACGGTCAACATAAAACTGTGCCTTAGACGGGCCATTCCATAATCCAAGACGCTCTGTGCTAACAGCGGGGACCAGCAGGGCTCTGTGGAATTTAAAGTCTCAGAGACTCCTTTTCAGAAATGTTAGCCTATGTGCCTGCCACTCCATTGTGATTGCTTCATTCTTCTGAGCCTCGAAGACATTCTGGTCTTAAAGTCTTCCCCATAAAATTACAAATGCCCCTGGTGCGCCTGGGTGGCTCAGTCGTTAAGCGTCTGCCTTTGGCTCAGGTCATGATCCTGGGATCCAGCCCTGCACCGGGCTCCCTGCTCGACGGGAAGCCTGCTTCTCCCTCTCCCACTCCCACTGCTTGTATTCCCTCTCTTGCTATGTCTCTCTCTGTCAAATAAATAAATAAAATCTTAAAAAAAAAAAAATTACAAATGTCCCATGGAAGGATCCCAGTTTAGGCCCTGTTGGTTAATAAGATCACTTAAACCTCTTAGGGACAGTGACAAAGCCAGGTACTCAAATGCCACTGGTGTGCCCTTGGGAGATAATGCAGGTGTCTGTGAGGTAGGCTTCCCACCCAAGCCTTGTCACCCTCTCTGTCATTTCTCATTCACATTTGTCTCTGGAACCTATTCTTCCTAAGAAAGCAAATCTGGGCTTTTACCCAAGGGCTATTATGAATGTATATGAGCCCCACTGAGGGGGGAAAAGAGTCTCAGCACCATTTGACTACCTTCTTTCTTAGGGTATGTATTAATTTCCAGTGGCTGTTGAAACTAATTACCACAAACATCATTGATTAAACACAAGTTTGTCATCATACAGTTCTGGAGCTCAGAAGTCTGAAATGGGTATCTCTGGGCTAAAATCAAGGTGTTGGCAGGGCTGTGGGATCAATCTGGTTTCCTTGCTTTTGTGGCTCCTAGAGGTGCCCTCACGCTCCCTGGCTCACAGCCCCTCCTCCAGGTTCAAAGCCAAGGTGGTTCAACCCCTTCCTACATTGCATCACTTTGACCCCTTCCTCTGTCTCCCTCTTTTAAGGACCCTTGTGTGACACTGGACCTGCCTGGATGATCCAGGATAATCTCCTACCTCAAGGTCTTTAACTTAATCCCACCTGCAGAGTCCTTATTATACTTGTAGGATAAGATACTCACAGGTTCTGGGGATGAGAGTGTGCACATCACTGGGACACCATCATCCTTCTACCGTGGAGTATTTTATAGTTGTGTGTGTGTGTGGGGGGGGGGTGATAGTGAGGCAGAGATGACATTCTTTACCTTACCATTATTTATTATTAGAATTTATATAATCTTGGATTTGGTTTATCTCCTGCTGGCAGACATTAAGAAAAATTCTTATGTCCTGAATCACACCTCTGGGCCAACAGTTTGGGAGACGTTGGCCCACTTCCTATTAGTGATGCTGATTCCTCTCCATAGCGAAGACCCGTGAGATCAATAGATGACATGAGCTGTGAATCAGGTGTGAAGTCTGCATCTGCAGACTTAAATTTCCAATTAGTTTTACCTAAACACCACTATTGCTCATCACGGAGTGGGTAAACTGGAAGCGGCGAGGTGAGAACCTTACCCACACCTGCTTTAGGACATGCACGCGAGATGTCCCACGAGCCACTGTGTTATGAGCATACCGTCTGAGGCCAGAGCGCCTCCTTGGTTCTGAGACAAGCGCTGTGGACTCCTGTCCCTGGGGGGCCCTTGGGAGAATACAGCCAGGCCCCTAGAGGCCATGCAGGTTCTCCTGAAAACCATCCTGACATTTAGCAGGAACTAACAAGGATAGAACACAGAATTGGTCCAGAGACGAAAGGAGGGAAGCAGAAGGATGGAGAGGAGGAGGGGGAAGGAAGCACACTCTTCACTGATGACACAAAGACTGCATGCTGACAAATCAGCTCGGGGCGCAGCCAGCCCCCGAGAGCTTCCCAAGCTGAGCCCTTTATCCAGGAGGCAGACGGCAGCGTCCCGGAGACCCTCTGTTCCCTTTGACTGCTGATGTATTAACACAATTCTTTCAAGCTCTTTGCTTTCGGAGGACCCACACTCTAGGCATAGCCTTTACCTTGTTGTGTAAGGTGCTTAGAACAACTGCATCTGCTCCAGCTAGCCAGCCACCGCTTATTCACTCAACAAACACGGAATAACTTCTAGTGTGGAAATAAGTTTCCACAACAGTCTCTGCTCTGCAGGCACATGCAACAATTTCACTCCCGATCTCACCAAACGTCTCTTCTTTTAATATTTCTATGACACTTACTGTGATTTAAGGAGCTTCTTTTGTGTTCATTTCCCATAATTGTTTTGAGTGTTTTATCTCTTATGCTTAAGCATATTCTTTTTTTTTTTAAGATTTTATTTATTTATTTGAGAGAGAGCGAAGGAGAGACAGAGAGCACGAGAGGGAAGAGGGTCAGAGGGAGAAGCAGACCCCCAGCCAAGCAGGGAGCCCGATGTGGGACTCGATCCCGGGACTCCAGGATCATGACCTGAGCCGAAGGCAGTTGCTTAACCAACTGAGCCACCCAGGCGCCCAAGCATATTCTTAAATGTTTCTAGTTAGAATGATTGTTTAGATCGTTGTGGACTGAGGCAAACAGTAATAAAATATTTCTTGCCCTTGTTCTTTTTCAAACTTTTTTTTCTTTGTAAGAATACATTGTTATAGTTTCACAGGGATTAAGTAAAGACCATCTTTTATGCTGTTAGAAAACTCACATTTAAATAATCAAAATGGAGTTTGTCAACATCTCCAAGCCCTTGAGGACCTATAGAAATTCAGATGTTTAATTCCAAGACTATGAAAGAAAAGAGGAAGGTCTCACTTCCTTCAGGACGATCAAGCAAAACATTTTACTAGGTCTCAGATTCCCATAAGTCCCTCAGTGAAATCCTGCTAACGATGTTGCAAATTCAATACAAATTCCAATCACCCAATATCATTTGCATTATCTCATTAAAATAGGCATTTAAAATAATGCTTTAACAATAGGAATTCTGATATGCAACTAGGGTCCAGCTGGTCCAGTTTGACCTTCACCGCCGCCGGACGTCAGGGGCCGGGGCTCTGGTGAGGGCGCCACAGATGTGGTGAGCCTCGTGGCGCAGATGCTGCCGTCACTGACGTGTCCGCAGGGACGTCGGCGCTGCAGATGGAAGCTGAGAGACCCACCTTCTCCAGCTAACTTCCAGCAGTGGGTCCGTGCACAAAAAGATGCAGCAGCTCCGATCCCCACAATCACTTCTCTCAAACAGACACTGTTCTCCACTTTCATCTTATGCACATTATTTCTGAAAGCCAATCTCCAAATTCCAGAAATACATTTAAAAAGCTGGTTTCAATATTTCAACAATGAAATTGAGTAACATGGTGGGGACTGGCCTGGAGCAAGGACCTGCCTGCTGACCCGCATCCTGGGAGCAAAGGGACTCCTCCACGGGGCAGGGCTTTGGACCTTCGAACCCCCCGCACCCCATCGGGAATGGCCTCCGCTGGTCCCGCACCTGCACTTGCTACGGACTGCCTGCTGGGGCCCAGCTGGAAGGCAGCCTGGTGGCTCAATTCCGTGCTCCTCAGCGCACGCCTCACCCTTCCAGCCAGGGCCCCGTGAGCAGCTACACACACCCCCTGGTCCGTGTCCGCGGAAGCCTCGTGCCTTTGTTCTCTCACAGTGGGCCCCCATCCCAGTCCCAGGGGGTCTGACATCTCTGCAGAAAGTGACGTAACAGAGCCAGTTACCTCAAGGACATACCGGTGCAGCCTGACGTCAGCTCAGAGTCTCGTCAGTGTTCCCAGGGGCTCATGTGAATTCTTCCCTATCTCCAGAAGCCACGGCCAGCCTGAGCATCCTCTGGGTAGGAAGACAGAAAGACTCAAGAGAAGAGACAAGCTTTCTGCTGCCCAGGAGAAGGTGGAGGATTGTCTGGAGAGCCCGACTGAGCCAAAGGTGCTGGCAGTTTGCGTGTGAAGGGACAGGGCAGCCAGGTAGGAGAGCCACGTGCAGTGGGCCACGGGGACACTGAGAGCCGTGGTGGGGGAGCCCCACCTGACGTGGGAGGTGGCGCAGTGCCCGAGAAGCCACATGGAATCCACTGGGGGACATTCTGTAGTCCCCAGGGAAGAGAGATTAACCCTGAGGTGAGGAAGAGAGAAGAACCCGAGGTGGTGGCAGGAACTTTGAACGTGACTGGTTTTAAACCTGAATTAACCGACACATTACATTATTGGACAGAACCCACTTACAAGTGACTCCATTAATTTTCTGATATTAGGAAAATGTGGGCTTATGATAGATTCAAATTGAGTCATGGAAAATGTAATAAAGTTACCCTTTTGCACACCCACATTCTATAAAGTTTTTGACCCTGAGTAAAATTCATATCCACAACACACCTAGACTGGCATATTTTCAAAGCCCTTGGCCTGAGGTTTTTGAAAATTCAAGGGTTTACAGAGGAGCGAGGAATTCCCCCTGGGGAACTGACACATTTTCGGGATAAGAATCAAAGTGATTCTTCTTTTAGACTGGGTCTCTGGTGAAACAGGTGCAGGCCCCTCTCCGAGGGAGTGTCGAAGGAGCTGGATCTCCTTTTCCTAGGAGTCGCACAAAGCTGACAAATGCTCTTTTCAAATGATTGATTCCCCAACATGCGAGAATCTGAGTTAAATCCGAGCCTCAGAGCACATGTTCAGAGCGCGAGATAAAGAACTTACATTCAGACCCCGCCTGGCCTTCCGCCTGGGTTTGGGAGGGTCTGGTCTCCAGTCTGGAGCCGGCTTTGTGGACACAAGGAAGCAGAGGATGGTCTTTCTGGCAGTTCACACAGTGGCGATGGGCCCTGGAACCGTGAAGATAAATGATGTTTACAAGCTATTTTAGCCTCAAAGTGCTTTCCAACATGGCAACCCACCCATTGGAGAACAACCCACTTCACCCGCGCTTCCTCTGGTGAGGAACACATTCGCACACCAGTGGTGTGGCTTCCCAGGGCTGCATGGGTTTGAAGCAGGGGCTCCAATGTGGGGGAGTCAGGCTCGAGTGTATCTCAGTGAGAGGACCCAACTCAGAATGAAAGGCGGGGAAGGCTCTGTGACCCAAACATGTCATAATCATGCTTCTCCGATAGTGGTTTCCCCAAGGCAGGCTGGTGTCACTGCGGAGCTCGGGCCCTCTGACCCAGGGCCTGTGAGGACCGGATCTTGCCTTACCTGGTGCAGGTAGGGGCCTAGTGATGACATGCAGGATGGACGGCGTACGCGCGCATGCCGGAGTGCACCCTCCTTCCACACGCCATCCTTAGCCCCTCTCAAGGTAGCCCCACCGTTGTTAAGCAGCTTGATAATTAGAAAATCCTTCTCTAGATTGAACAAAAATAAAAACCCACAAGGGGCAAAGGATGGACCAATTGTTCCAACTGAACAGAAACTAAGAATTAAGTACTAATGATAATGCTGTAAATGGTAAGAAATATGCAAGATGCACATATGGCTTTTGTTTCTAAGGAAGGTATGCCCAAGGTCCCTGCACCCTTTCTAGGTGAAGCTGTATTTGCATGCAGGAAAACGCATAACATATATAAGGTCCTTGCTTTTGTTGGGGAATCTTTCTAATTCAGCTGGAGGTCATATTTATTTAAGGAGAGGACCGCCTCTGCATTTGGGGCTAATAGGCTTTGCCTCCGGGAAGACATTGGCAGGGTAAGGTCTAATGTGGTGGCTCTCGGACCTGGCAGCACATTAAAATCACCTGGCAACTAGTTTGGCTCGCATGCTGAGGACTCATCCCAGAACGACTAAACTAACACCTCTGCAGGCAAGATCTGGGCATCTGTGTGCTTGAAAGTTTCTCAGGTGACCACAGGCTAGACAGGGCTGAGAGCCATTGTCCTAATAGAAGGGAACATGGGAGAAGTTGTGAGTTAATTTTATCTCCAGCACTGCCCTGGGAAATTATGGAGGAGATGAAGGGCTGGGAATGCATTCAAGCTGGAGGACAAGGGCCTCGCCTCCTCTGTGGATAACCCCTCACACGGGTGAGTCACGGCTGCTCGGGCTCAGGACCACTCATACAGTCAAAGTTTCCAACATCGGACAGAGGGCTGGGGCAACATGCACAGAATCTAAATATTATCGTATGCTCATTTAGAAGGGGATCACATAGAGTATGATGTCTTTATGGATCTTCAGTTCTCGATGCCCTGAAATTTTTATGTCGTGTTAAAAATAACTGGAGAGTGGTCTACTGAACAGAGTAGGGGTCATTCCTGGTTTTGAGTATATTCCAAAACACACCTGAAAATCAAAATGTTCACAAATGCGCTCACTAGGACCCTGTTTCACCTGTTCCTCCTCCTGAATTCTGTCTCAGCAGATGGTACCATGCTGATCTTCACAGAGAAGCCAGGAACCTGCTCCCCGCCCCTCCCAATGGCTGTGCACCACTTCCCCACCGCCCCCCACAACTAGCCTATGTCCTTTCCCCGGATCCACCCTCCCTTCTGCATCCCCCACCATATTCTACTTCTTGTGTGCCCCCTTGCCCCTCATCCTGCCCCCAAGGCCATGTGTCACATTAGCGAAAAATACCCCACTTCTGTCATTGCCGGCAGCAAATGCTTCCCAACTTTCTAGGTAATGGAAGTCTGCTGGGTGCCCATGACAGTTCCGAACCTTTGGTCTCAACACAGACCTAGTGAATCAGAATCTCCAGGGAGGGTGTCTGGAAATCCGATTTTTTTTTTTTTACACCCTGCCCCAGGTAATCTGATAACCATAGCTTTTGAGGAACTGTGCCCTGAATGACAACGGGCTGGAGAAGGTGACCCACAGAAGCATGGAGTCCCCAGTCCCATGTCTGCTTCTCTGCATCATCTCTCTCTCCTCCCTGGATTCCCACACGTGACAGGTGTTTGGATGGGTACTGGTTCCATGAGTTAATTAATGAATCACAACTTATGGTCCAGCAGCATGGATCTATTTTTATTTCTCCACATACATCACTCTGTGGCTTTGAATCTTCGCCCTCATGACTTGTTCTCTGTATCCCATGCATCCCTAGTAACTGTACTTGGATAAGTCCTCCTCTGTGCCCTCCTGATACGGAGCTGCCTCATGCTTCCTGGTTATGTGACCACTCATGTGGCATTTGGTGTGAAAAATGAGCTTCCTCCCAACAGGAGTCCTCTCCCCACCAGCCCTTACTCAGCAGCTATCATGGCGCCCGCCCACAGCAGCTGACCAGTAAACAGTAAACACATGCCTGGATGGGAGGGTATCCAGTGATGCCCAGCCAGTTCACCCCTATGCCCACACTTTCCAGAGGAAACTGTCGCCCAAACTGGTTAAGGGACTCGCAGGTGGGACATCGCAGAGGAAAAGAATAACCAGCATTCAAAAAAAAAAAAGTGGGGTCTTTTGTGGTTTCCGTATGATGGTGATGAGAGTGACAATGATGGTGATGGTGCTCCACTGATGACAATGACCATAATGGAGGTGATGGTGATGCTGTTGCTGGTGGTGGTGGTGGTGATGATGATGGTGATGATGGTGATAATGATGGTGATGATGGTGATGATAATGGTGATGATGTTGGTGGTGATGGCGATGATGATGGTGGTGATGGTGATGATGGTGATGATGATGATGATGCTGATGGTGGTGATGGTGATGATGATGATAATGGTGATGGTGATGATGATGGTGGTGATGGTGATGATGGTGGTGGTGATGATAGTGGTGATGGTGATGATGGTGATGATGATGATGATGCTGATGGTGATGATGGTGATGGTGGTGATGGTGATGATGATAGTGATGGTGATGGGATGATGGTGGTGGCAATGATAATGATGATGATTATAGTTCACATCTATTAAGCACTTACTTTGTATTGGGTACCATTCTAAGCACTTTAAAAGTGATAACACATTCAGTCCTCAGAGTGATCTATTTTTGTTCCCAATTAGAGATGAGGAAACTGAGGCAAAGAACATCTATAGCTTGCCAAGTTTACACAGCTGGTGAGTGGCAGAGCAGGCATTTATACCTAGGCTGTCTAGCTCCAATGCTTGGTTCATATGTTGTGCTACATTCCATCTCATAATTTGAATATAAACTAACAAGTGATAGGGAAAAATAAACTTAAAACACCCTGGTAGAAAGAAACATAGGGAAGAAACTCTTTTATGTTGGTCTTGGCAATGATTTTTTTTTTTTTTTTGGAAAGGACACCAAAGCATAGGCAAAACAAGAAAAAAAAAAAAACCAGTATGTGGGACTACATCAAACTAAAAAAGCTGCTGCACAGCAAAAGAAACAACCAACAAAATGGGGAAGGCAACCTAGAGAATGGGAGAAAATATTTGCAAACCATGTATTGGATAAGGGCTTATTATTCAAAATACAGAAAGAACTCTTACAACCGAATAGCAAAAAACCATATGACCCAATTTTTTTTTAAATGAGCAGAGGCCCTTAACAGACATTTTTCCAAAGATGACATCCAAATGGCTAATAGGTACATGGAAAGGTGCTCAACATCACCCATCATCAGGGAAACACAAATGAAAACCACAATGAGATATCACCTCACAACTGTCACAATGGCTACTGTCAAGAAGACGAAAGATAACAAGTGTTGGAGAGAATGTGGAGTAACGGGAACGCTGGTACACTGTTGGTGAGAATATAAATTGGTTCAGATAGCACGGAAGACAGTATGGAGGTTCCTCAATATCTTAAAAATAGAATGACTATATGATCTAGCAATTCCATTTCTGCATCCAGAGGAAATTAATATAGGACATTGAAGAGATACCTGCACTCCCATGTTCACTGCAACATTATTCACAGCAGCCAAGACGTGAAAACAGCCCAAGTGTCCATCATGGATGAATGGGTAAAGACGATGTGTTGTATATATACAATGAACTATTGTTCAGCCGTGAGAAAAGGAAATCCTGCCATTTGTGACAACATGGATGGATCTTGAGGACATAATGCTAAGTGAGGTAAGTCAGACAGAGAAAAACAAATACTGTGCAGTATAACTTAGATGTGAAATCTTTAAAGGCTAAACTGGTAGAAACAGATTGTAGAATGGTGGTTACCAGAGACTGGTAGGAGGAGGAATTGGGAAGATGTTGTTCAAGGGTACAAACTTGGAATGAGAAGATGGACCCAGACATTCAATGCACAGCATAATTACTATTGTCAACAATACTGTATTATAAACTTCAAAGTTGCCAAGAGACTGGATCTTAATTGCAATTGTTCTCACCACAAAAAAGAAATGATAATTATGTGATATGATAGAGATGTTAGTTCGCACTGTGGTGGTAATTATATTGCAATATATAAATGTATGAAATCAACACATTATACACCTTAAACTTACACAATGTTATTTGTCAACTATATCTCAATGTAAAAAAAAAATCGTAATAAAATGTATAGGCATGAAACAATGGCTGATCTGGAGAGGAACTTTTCCAAATGATTAAGAGAGGGTCCAGACCTGGAGAGCACACAGCTGGTGGTAAGAAGCTTCCAGGAGAATCTGGAGTCTGTGAGGACTGCCTCTCAAAGAACACTGTGGGCCAAACCCAGAAGGTCTGGGAAGAGCTGGGAAACAGAAAGGAAATTGTTCTGTTCCACCGCTCCTTCAGAAGTGGCCTTTGGGAAGCCCAAGCTGGGGCACTTTTCCCACAAGGCCTTGCACCCAGGCCAGTGTGTACTCTGCTCCCGGGTGAGGCAGTGACCAATAGGCTCCGTGGTGTCAGAGGCAGCTGGCAGCCCGGAGGACCCAGCCTGGTGGCTGTCTGCTCCATGCACCGCTGGGGTCCCAGACACCTGCCCCTGCGGAGATGAGCGAGCCCAGGCTCCAGCCCAGGGGATGAGCAGCACAGCCCAAGAGTAGCGTGGCAGGTGAAGCCGCAGGGAGGAACTGAGAAGAAAGCGGAGAGCGTCCAGGGCAACCACAGCCATCCCGCCTGATCACGGTGCTGACCGAGGCTGACAGAACTCCTGGGCACATGCCTGGACAATTCTCCAGGTGGCCACTTGCTGCCTATGTGGCTTGAACTAGAGGCAACACTGGTGTGTGTGCGCACGCGTGCATGCCATGTGCATGTGTGTGCATGCGACGTGTGAGTACCACACGCCCCAGCACACACATGCAGCTGCCCAAAGGGGGCACTACCCGGTGAGTGTTCACATGGCCTCCAGCTCTGCAAAAGGTCGGCAAAAAAAAAAAAAAATCTTTTTATATTTGGATTAACCTGGAGATTGAGGGATAGGATATGGAATTTGCTGGTAAAAGAATTCCGTTTAAAATAATGGTTCTCATTCTACTGAAAGTTTTCCAGACTTTTATGGTGTTTTAAACAAAGTAAAGTAAAATATGGTTAATAAACACATTTCAGGAGAACAAAAAAGGAAGAAGATGAGAATGTAGAAGAGAAAGGACAAAAGAGAAAGACAAACAATGAAAAGAGAAATGTGAAGCTGGCAGCACAGCTAGGAGGGTCCCGGGCGTTTGGGTGCTTTCTCCTCCCGTCTGCTTTCCGTTGGTTTGGTTTAACAGCAGTCGTAACCAGCATGGACATACAACTGTGCACCAGGTTCCTTTCATTAACATATTGCAAGTATTTTCTAAGATGTTATATGCCCCATAAATATTATTTTAGCGCATTCTATCTTTTCATTATTATGCACGTAATTTCATATTAACTCTAGAGAAACTAGGAAACCGTTTAGCAAAAGGAAAAAATACAACTGAATTATAATCTCAACACTTAAAAGTAAATGCTATTCCTGTTTCTGCATGTTTCATTTAGTATGGGTGGGAGGGGCTAATACAGAGATCCTCACAAACACAGCCACAGACATGGACATGGGTTTTACCATGGTGGGTATTTGCTATACGGGCAAAATGAACCCATAAGTCATACACTCTCTTAATCCTATTAAAATACCATTAAATGTTGATTTTTGTTTAATGGCTAAGTTCACTTCCATTTCTATCGGGGAAGACAAAAAATGAATGAGGAATTAAGGAGTGGCTCATTTGCTCTATCTATCGTGTATCATCTATCTGTCTATCTATCCATCATCTATCCATCTATCATCTATCTGTCCATCCATCCATCCATCCATCCATCTGTATTATCTATCTACCTGTCTATCATCTATCTGTCCATCCATCCATCCATCCATCTGTATTATCTATCTACCTGTCTATCATCTATCTGTCCATCCATCCATCCATCCATCCATCTGTATTATCTATCTACCTGTCTATCATTTATCTGTCCATCCATCCACCTACCTATCATCTATCTAAGTCTGTCAGGCTCCAGTGTTTTTATTTTAAATATCAGTTCTCTTCCGCCTCATGCTAGAGGTAAAGGAAGACAAATGTGTGCTGTATAGAAGGCCCTACGGTATGTGACATGTTAGCTCTTTGCTCTCTGGGTACCCCCCGGGAGGCAGAGGTGAAATCTGAGGTCAGCATAGATGAGGACCCTGCCCTGGGTCACTTAGCCAGGCAGAGGCCAAGCTAGAGTTGATTTATTTTAAAAAGGTCTATTTCACTTCCAAACCCTGCTTTCCCCATGAGGGCACTCTGCTTCTCCATTTATTCTCTTCATCCTGTTTGCTCACTGAAGGAAAGGTGTATGGAGGATTTGTTCTGTGTCCCTCACTCAGAAGATGGAATAATGGTTATCTGAACTTCGGGCTTTACCTCTAAGTTCTTTTTATCTTATCTTTTGATGAATAAATATTTGACACTGTAATTTACAATGTAAATAACTAACAAAGTATCAGTATCTAGACTACAGAGGAAACTCTAGCAAATCAGCAAGAAACAGGAGAGAAGACCAATAAAGAAACACATGTTTCTTTATCTCCTAACAGAAATGTTAGGAGAGCACCTGGATGAAGAATAAGCCTGGCTGACAGGGCTCGAAGGGCTGGGACCCACTATTGAAGAAACACTGACGCAGCATGAGGTCCCACATCTACCCAACCTGCAGAAATGAGAGGTCAGCTGAGGAGGATTCTGGAGGAGCCCTATCAGCTGCACGGGGCTGAAAACTCTTGCCCCTTTTACGGAGACCAACTGAGGAACACAGACAGTCAATGACATTGAGAATATCCCTTCCTTCAGACCGAGACTCGCACCCCAATGTCTGCTCTCACAGAGATCCAAACAGCAAATAACCGCAGGGATGTCCCTTGCAGGGAGTTTGGTGACAACTGGAAGCCTTCCCGGCGACCGTTCGAAGTGGAGGGATGAGCTAAGTGTGGAAGAGACAAGCAGTCGGATGCTCTGTGCCAGGGAGGGGGACGGGCGTGGAGCGTGGATCACTGCGGAGTATCTCAGAGATGCACCAGTGAAAGCAGGGCAAGCCGAATGAGGTGCACGGCGGAATGCGCTGGACGGTATTTAAACACACGAGGAGAGGAGCCTCTCAGGAAGGAATCTGGGATTCAGGGCAGAAGATAAAGAGATGGCGATAAAAGCTGGTCCTTGCATGATGGCAGTGCTGTGTCACCCCCCAAAGACTGTAATCAATCCAGTCCTGTGTATCTAAGGACCCGGGGAGGGGATCAATACTTGATACGAATTTGTTGCCTCTTTCCTCACCTGCGGCTACAAAAGCCCACATGCTCGTGTGGGGAGGCGGGGTGTCCCGATCCGTCGCCTGCTCCTGGGTGATGAATTCTGCTCAATTGACATTTTTCTGCCTTTCTCAACAACCGCATTTGAAGTTTCGACTTAACCTATTATGCTTCCAAAAGAACAAAAAGGAATAATAAATGCCAGACTGAATTGCAAGCAGCTCCCTCAACTTACGTCTAGACGCTCGTTGCAAAGACTCTGAGGCATCCATTTGAAAAGAGGACCAGGAGCTAATGACTATGATTTGATCCTGCCTTTGCAGGGCCTCGTTATTGGAAGGATTCATCATGCATAGTAATTATTTGGGCTTTCGCTGGAGGCCAAATGCTCTGCACTCAGCGCTCGGCAAGAAGCACACGGACACCGTTTCTACTCACTTACCCAGGAAATAAATGGCAACATTACTGGGACAGATGCAGTCTGTTTGCTGGCTTCCATCTGGTTTTTTGAATCACTCAAAGAAAGCTCTGTAGACATGTTTTTAGGCTGCATAAAACACACAGAGCAGAAAAGGGGCTTGGGCTTCACATATTTGTTATTTTATTATTTGTGTTGCCTTTATAAAAGAAAAATCATGAAGTCGTTTCCCAATTCCTTTGACCTCTGAACATTCATTGCAACCTCTTAAATTTGATGTCTTCTTCCTAAATATCCTCCCTGAAATTGCCCGATAATTCACTCTCCACGCAGCTCTGACAGGGAACTGGGAACATTTCTGCTCCAGACAGCTCAGGGTGGCTGAGGAGGGAATTCATGAGAACAGGCACTGAATCCGTTTTGAGAAGAAAATGCAGGGGTCCTGGCTAGCCCCGCGCCGCCCACAGTTTCTGCTTCAGCCGAGAGTGGAGAAGGCAAGGCTGTGGGCTCACACTCGTGCCCCCTGGTCTTCATTCATGCTCTTCTCTAAACTCTGGCCCCCCTCCGACTGCCCCACCCCTGGCCCGGCCAACTCAGTCATGACGTCCCAAGCCCTTCGACAAAGACTTACTGGGTTTCTGCTCTATGTTTGGGTCACCTCACAGCTACGGCGATCCAGCTCTGAGCAAGGCAGCCTTCCAGGGCTCTGCTCTCGTGTGTGCCTCTTGGAAGGGTGAGACACCTGAACAACCAAACAAACGAGTGAACGAGATAATCATCACTAGCGATAACGCTGTAAGAGAATGAAGAAGGCGACGTGACTCACAGTGGCAGCTGGGAGAAAAGAAGCAAGAGGTGAGTGAAGACGTTTTTGATCAGGTGGTCAGATACGGCCTCTGTCAGCGAGAACTATCTGAACTAGAGCCTCACAGATGACAAGAACCCACACTTGCAAAAACAGGGGAGAAAGTGGATTCAAGCAGAGTGGTGAACAGCAAGTGCAAAGGCCCTGAGGTGGAACCAAATTGTCATGGTCAAGAAACAAGAAGGTCAAAGTGGCTGAGGTGTCGAGTCCTGAGTCCTGTGACCTCCCCGGCCTAGGCAGCCCCCCGGCATGGTTTGCTGAGAATAATAAAGATTGTTCACACTGTGGAGCAATCACTGTGTGCCCCACACTGTACCCTAAACACCATTTTCTTCTTTGATCCTCACTATCACCACTCTGTCACAGAGAAGCAAAAGCCAGAAAAAGCAAGTGATTGGCCTAGAGTCAGCTAGTAGGGGCTGGACTCTGGACATGAAGCCAAGTTTTCCTGACTCCTAAGGCCATGTGCTTGATCCTACACCATACCTGGAAAGCATCGAAGTGTCCAAGTGTGAGGAGAGGACCTGTCTGTCAGGGTGGGGAGGCCGGGAAGCAGCCAGGGTCAGCTGGGTGGTGGAGAAGAATGGTCTAGAGCATGCTTCTCAGCATCTGTAGTCAGCTAGTTTGAACTTGGCTCCTGGTCCTAAAGGTCAGTGTCCTGTGTGAGGTTAACACCAAGAAACGCTGGGCCCCTGAGCCCATGGGGCAAACTAGGGGCACGTCCTTGAGGGCCAAACCCATTGTCCTCATCCTGATGGCAGATAAGTGTGTTGTCAGGAGGAGGGTTGTTCCCTCTCTATGCTCTGGAAGGCCATCCGCAAGTCACTTACCTCCCATGGTCCACCCACGTCTTCGCCCCTCACCCCGCTTCCCTCCCTGTCCACCCCTCAGTCCCATTGTCCCCAGGGTCTGAGAGTGGCATGCAGGCAGAATTAGTATCCAGCTCCCATGCACGACCCTTCACAGCCCCACTGTGATTCCTCCTTCCCACCGAGGACTCTGAGGCCCCAGACAAGGGTTTTTTATTTTGTTTTTCTGCAAAGGACCAAGAAATTGTAATAACAACAGCAAACAGTAAAATTTAATAGTAGTAACAGTAAACAATTTAGGCTTTGCATACCCTTCAGTCTCTATTGTAGCTGCTCGGTGCTGCTGCTGTGTCATGAAAACCACCGTGGACAATGTCACCTGCACGCACCGGGATGCACCTGGACGTGTGTGACTGGTTCCCGTACAACGTGGCATGTGTAAACTTGCTGCGGGTGGGATGCGGCTCTCAGGCCTCAGTGGCCTGACCCAGCCCCGGCAACAGGTGTCCTTCTGATAGGGAATGCTTCCGGACTCCTGACTTACCTTGTGGAATGCCACCTTCCCAACACCTACCTGCAGGGTAAGAAATAGCTTTCTTGGAGTTAAGACACTGAGATTTACTATGGAACACAGCCGACCTTAACTAGGACTTTCACTCTTTGAAGCCCCATTGTACTGTTCATAGCTTTTTATTTTCCTTCACTCACACACACTTTTATTAATTTCATTCCTTGAGATCTGTTGTTTCCTGAAAGGGCAGTTTCCATTTTAAAAATCTGCCTTATTAGAAAACCTTTGATTCCCAGAACTTTCTGAGACTGAGAAAATGAGGCTCTTCTTCTGCATTCTTCCCTGCATCAGCTGGTAACATCCCGTACACCCCCTCCTCTGAAACCCTCATGTTTGTCAGTGTTAGCATACCCAGTAACATTATTATAATTAGGACTGAAGAATAAAAACCATTGCTCCAACTTTAATTAAATTTGAATTAAATGAGTTTGTTTTTTGCTGAACTGTTCATTTCTGCAAAGGGTGGGGGAGTTTCTGATATACCAAACTAATGAGCACCCAGGGAGTCAGCAGGGAAGATCCTCTGATGATGTGGGACCATTTCCACCAGCCATAAATATGTCTCCTGGCTTAAGAAGCAACTGATAGTTCTCGGGGGATCCCCAGTATGCCTCAGGTAGGAAATGCGCTTCCATTAGCAAAATCGACCAACTGCAGAAGGTCTATCATTTTCCTCATTCTCCAACTCAATCCCCAGAAGAGACTGTGCAATTTACACCCACTCAAATGCTGGGGCACACAGGGGCTCATGCAAAAAAAAGAGAAGCTGAGTAAAAGAACACAACAT
The DNA here is from genome assembly GCF_004348235.1 of Phoca vitulina. Lineage (NCBI taxonomy): Eukaryota > Metazoa > Chordata > Mammalia > Carnivora > Phocidae > Phoca > Phoca vitulina. Next base: position 2,614,360 of record NW_022589753.1, on the reverse strand, counting down.
AAGCACTTGCAGGAAATGAGTCTTGTGTGTTGCTTTCATGGACATGGATTCCACGTGACCTCTGAGCCTAGAACTTTGGGGCTCACTTGTTTTCCCATAAATCTCTGCAAAACCCACACAGGTGCAGAGGGAGACCCAGGATCCATGGTCCAAAGACCTGCAGCTCCTTATTTAAAGCTCCTTTGTGTCTTTTGCAAAGCGCATAGTTATGGCCTTTCTCTCCTCTGTTTTTCCCAGCCACCTATGGTGGGGATCCTATGGGTGGGCCCCAAATGCAATCATATGTGTCCTTACAAGTGAGACACACAGAGGAGAAGACAACGTGAAGACAGAGGCAGAGACTGGAGGTGATGCCACCCCAAACCAGTGAACGCCCGTAGCCACCAGAAGCTGGAAGCGGCAGGAAGGATCCGCCTCCCGCGCCTTCAGAGGGAGCACAGCCCTCCTGACACCTCGGTTTTAGACTTCTGGCCTCCAAACCATGAGAGGATAAATATCTGTTGTTTCAAGCCACCCCCTTTTGTGCTTACATTTATAGCAGCCCCAGGAATGAATGGACTCCCACCCCCCAAAATACAGAAAATTGCAAGCATTTGATCAACAAATGTGTTGTTGCCACTGCTCCCAACAGGCCTTGATCTGTGCTGGGCACTGCCCTAGGAGCTTCCTGACTGCATGTCCCCCTTCCCAATATACCCCCAGCATTCCCATGCTGGTGCCCCCATTCCACTGCCCAGGAACAGAATTCAGAAAGGGGGTAAGAGGAGCTCAAGGTCACACAGCAGAACCAGTGTTCACCTCAAAGCTGGGCTCTCTCCAAAACCCCATCCTCACCACTGCACTACAGCTCTGCTAGGCTCCGAGCAGTGGGTCTCCAGGATGGGGTTTGGAGAACCTGTTCCCCGGCTGGAGCTGGATCCAGGAACCCTTCTTGCTGGTTCCTTCGCCTCCAGCTTGCACCCTACTTGGTTCAAAGGGCTACTATGGAGCCAAAGGAGACAAGAACACTCAAGAAATGCCTACTGTGGACAGGAAAGATGAGGATGGTAGAGATGGTCGAGATCAATCAACTTTTCCTCCCTCCTCTTTTTATCAAGTGTCTTCTGTCTCTTGGATTTTTTTCTTGTCTGGTCAAGAGTCACATTAGAGAAAAAGACTCAGCAATTGCTTCACTAGTATTGTGGGTGTCTGGGGATAGTGTCAGGGCAAAAATTCAAGGGGGTTTTAGAGCTCACTGGTCCAGTCCCTTCCTGTGAGCTGGAGTCCCAGGGGCTGGTGAGGAAAGGAACATGGGCATCACAGAGGGAATGCATGGACTCTGGGTGAAGGTCCCCGTGGCATCCCTCTACTTGGCTGGGTGAATCTCCATAAGCTTCAACAAAATGGGAACCATAATAGCATCATGTCCATCAAACGACTGTGTGCATCTCGTGAGAAAACCTGTGGAAATACTCCACACAACTTCAGCACAGTGAGTGGTTAAGAAGCATAAGTTTCTTTCTCTTCTGGGCTTCCAGAGAACCTAATTAATGTCATTTACATTTTTTATTGAATTTTAAGGGATCTGTATTCATTAAAAAGTGACTAGCTCTGATTCCTGAAACTGTGCATGGGTGATGGGGAAAACCTCATGGGAACAGAGATCTAATAACGCCCAGATCGTTGATTCTCCTCTAGTTGTCATGGCAACTGAGAGTACCATGGTCCTCTCCACAAATGCACACGCAAACTTTGGTGAGTATGTAAAATTAACCAGATTTACCTTTTTAGAGCATATCCATTGAGCAATATTGAGCTGGAGGGTCAGGTTATACACTTATAGTGATGCTCAAATTACTGTGAGCAAGAGGTAATCAATCGCAAGAGAACCATTAAGCAGGCACCACAGAAAGATGGAATGTAGAAAACTGCCTGATGAGTATATAAAAGAGCACAGTCAGGGAAGTTAATCTGTTAAAACAGCAATAATACTGAAGGGCTTTCAGTCCAATGCTCAGTGCTGGTATAGATCACGTGAGGCATTGTTGTATCATGGTGAAGACCCCATTTAGTGCTTTAGTGAGGCTTTGAGATTTCAGTTTCTTCCACTGAAGATACCAAAAGCTTCCAGCCCTCAAAAATTATTCCTGAGGGGAAACTCTTTGAAAACCTTTAGCCCAGATTTTGTATCATCTGAGCTGAGGGAGAATTTTCTCTGGCCATGTGCCAGCAGGAGACATGAAAGGGCTCAGATGTGCTGTCTGTGATGGGGATGGAGTGGCTGATCCACCAAGAAAAGGCCAATGTGCAACTTGAATTAAATGTCTATTTATTCATTCAAAAAAAAAAAAAAAAAAAAAAAAGGACAGACTAACTCCTGGAATGGGATGGGAGCTGAGGCTAGGGGATTATAAGTGAGAGACAAGATGATCATGCTCAGGGAGTCCCTCCAAACAACCCATTAGATAGAATTTGACATGTAGGCTCAGAGCATACCCCACATAATGACACGAACAGAATTTCCTTGAGATTTTTGTGTCAGATCAATCTATGCTTTCCAGATTGAATCTTGTGGCCTTGAAGAAGATCTTCTCATCTATTCAGAGTGGCTGACTACAATTTGCAATGGGTGGCAAACAATTTACATATCACAGAAAAGAAGATGACAACATTCTAAAAGACCTAGAGGAGTATCCCAAGCAAGAACAGTAGCAGTGAGCTCTAAGAACATGCTATCTCCACTTGGTGCAGTGGCCATTACTGAACACGGATGATAATTGTAGATGATGGTGATGCTGATGGTGATGCAGATGATGGTGATGGTGATGGTGATGATGATGGTGGTGAGGGTGATGGTGCTGATGATGGTGATGATGATGGTGATGGTGATGATGATGGTGATGGTGAGGATGATGGTGATGGTGAAGATGATGGTGATGATGAAGCCGCTGCTGCTGTTGATAGTGATGACAATAATGATGGCAGTGATGGTAACGACAATGATAATGTGATGATGATGATGGTGGTGATGGTGATGATGATGATGATGGTGATGATATGAAGATAAAGTCCATGTGAGGCTGCCTATAGAGTAGGTGTTGGCAATCTATGGCCCATGGGCCAAATCTGGCTCACTTCCTGTTTTTACAAATAAAGTTTTATTAGCACACAGCCCTGGCCATTTTTTTTTTTTACATATTGTTTTTCTCTGCCTTCACACTACTACAGCAAAATAGTTGCAATAGAGACTGTATGACCTGCAAAACCTAAAATATTTACTATTTGACTCTTTACAAAAGAAGTAAGACAACTTCTGCTGTAGAGGAAGGAAGATTAGACTCTGTATTCACCAGCCTAGTTTTCCTCAATTTACTATACTTAAGAGCTGCTTAGGGGTCTCGTTATGATCAGACTCCTGGGCAGGTGGTCCATAGGCAAGTCATTGATAAACACTTCATGGGGTCCATATACAGGTCTTCCAAAACCAGACATGATTTTAAAACAGCTTTAAGCATCTCTAATCCTCTAGTCTATTAAGTGAGGATTATATTTGATCTGGAGGTGTTGGGAAGTAAACTGATAAAAAGTATAAAGATTCAACATTACATAAATTTGAGCAGAATTAAGCCAGTTCAATCCTCCCTAACAAAAAAACATCTTCAAGCTTCCCGCACAGATCACGATATGGTCTTTTAAGTTTGTCAGTCATTAAGTAGACCCACTGGAGAAAATTTTGCCTTGCCTTTAAGTGATTTATTGCCGTGATTTTGGGGAGAGCTTAAGTGCTCACTATTGTCTTGGGCAGCTAATGCTCTGATTCTGAAACTCATTCTCTCAAAGAACTACTATTTTTGGTTTATGGTTTTTTCTGGGATTTTTCTAAGAAGATAAAGCTAAATTAAATTCTTCTTCATACCATCCAACATGAGTGATGGTCTCAGTCTAATTTAGCAACTTTCCCAATTTATCACCATTAAAAATGGTCCAAAAGGGCTTAATTTAGGTAATAGTTTCCTTTGCTTCAGCATCTGCTCCGTCATGATTTGAACTTCTTTCCGTGCCACGGAAAGACATAGGCTCTCCCTGAAACAGATATTACTGATTCCCAAATAATGTTCCTGATGTCTGAGCTGACTTTTCATGAAATGAGACAGATGCATGGAGCTAACACCAGCCACCTGTGATGGCTTCAGATCCGCATTCTAAATGAGAGAGGGGAGGTGTTAGGCAGAAATCCCTCACCATTCTCTGGGGAAGAGGAATTTTGGCCAAGAACGCTATACCATCTACTTTCCCAGGCTTCTGTTACCACCAATCCACAGGCAAAGCGGAGATATCATTCTTGGATTAGTCAGCAGTAAACGCAGAGATAATGAGATGTGCATAAGACCAGAAAAGGTTGGTTTTGATACTTCCATCAGAGTTGACAGGTGCTGAAAGATGGCAGACGTGCTCGTGGAAAACATACCTCAATTTCATAAACAGCTTTATGGCAAACAACTTCAGTATTTGAGAAGACAGACACAGTGCAGCTTACAAGAAACAGGCTTCCCAGAATGTTCTCTTGCTCTGTTTTCGGCTAAAATGCCCATCAGTGTGTCCTGTTGCCACCCTTCCCAGTCATACATGGAGATTTATTTTCATTTAAAACATGTGTCATTTCTGTATAAAATCAAGGTGTTTATTGAATACAGAAAGTTATAAAAAAGAAAGTAGCTAGATTCCCAAACCCCGAAACACAGCTGTGACCATGAAAACTTTTCATTTTTTATACCCCTTTTCCTGTTTTCCTGTGTACAAATTAATACCTAGATAAGGGTGTGCATAGATTACAAAATTAGATCTTGTGCTTCTTAGCAATTTACTTTTTATCTGAACAATATTTCATGAAATAGTTTCTAATCACTAAGTATAGACTTTCATGATCATTTCTGAATGGTGGCATGATGTCGCATTAGATGAACAAAGTCTAATTTATATGATCAATTGCTTATTCGGGACACTTCAGATGTTCCCAAGTTTTTTTGTTTTTTTAAGTAAAGCACTGATGAGCCACCTGACATGTGCATTTGGAATCCTTGCCCCCTCCTGTCCTGGTTAGAAACATCCATCAGAGCAGGTTCCTGCTGCCTCCGGTGCTCGCCCTTCCAGCCCTACTGCCAAGTGCCGGCTCGCTGCTTCTGTACAATGCGGGAAAATGCCAAGCTAGTTAGCCCCCATCCTGCTTGGCTTGCCCATGTCTTCAGCACATCCCTCCAATTCAAGACACAGTAAGGCAGGGAGGGCTTCCTGCTCTTCCTCAGTTTACCTCCTGTGCTGTTCGGCTACCTCCTGAAGCCTCCTCCTTCCACTTGATCCTGTGTGCGTGTTTCAGGAGAAATGTTACACCCTGGATGCACAAGATGACCCTCCACAGCTCTGTGAGTCAAACGAGTCCCAGCTGTCTGCAGGCAGAGGATCACATGGCTTGCTAAGGTCACACCTTTAGCAGGTAAAACTGCACCCAGGGTGTGCAAGCTCATTATTCGGTTCCCAAATGCCTGCCAAGGTGTGAGTCTGAGCTCCCTGTGAAGGAGAGCAGGTGATCTCTGGCTGCCACCAGGAGCCTAAGGCACCCAGGACTCTCCTCTTCTGGTCAGTCCTCCATCTCTCCAACATGCTGGCCATTCTCTAAGGAGATGTCATGGAGCACGCCAGGATGCAATTTCCCCTTTGGTTTTCAGCTTTAGACACAAATGGGAGAAGAACAGTTGGTGATTTAGGCTTTAGACCGTGGCGTGATTGTATTTAGGGAAAACACAGAGGCCCCAGCAGAACAGTTGACAGTGTTGTTTGACCTGATTTGAAGGCAGCCTGAGAACTTTAAAATAGCACTGGGTGTTATACGAAAACAATGGATCATGGCACACTACATCAAAAACTAATGGTGTATTGTATGGTGACTAACGTAACATAATAAAATTATAAATAAATAAATAAATAAATAAATAAATAAATAAATAAATATTAAGTCCTTTACAAATGATCCAAATACAATCATGGAGGTGGGAGGGTGGGCACATGGGGGTTATTAAACTATTCTCTCTACTTTTATGTATATTTTAAATTTTCCATAGTAAAATGTTAACCAGAAAGTAATCTAGATAAACTTAGCTATAAGAATGTAAGTGCCCTAATGGATTTAAGAACAATCCTACTTTAAAACACACACACATACACACACACATCGAGTTTCAAATTGTATCTTAAAGCATGTGAACATTAATTTCTGTTCCCCATTTCATCACAAATTATTCAAAATTTTGAATTGCAATTTCCATTTTCCTTCCCTTGTGGGGAAAAGCCCATTCTGTCATCAGTCCAGGGAATTAGGATTTCTACAGTTGCTTATGTTTCCTGGAGAGGGGGAGAGAAAGCACACTCTTCACTTTCATGTCCCAGACAAAGCCAGGGAGCGGGAAGGAAGGAAGGCGGATGGGGGCCAGAAACACAGGTGTCCCTTCCGGGGGAGGGGGGAGGGGGGCAGCTCACCCAGCCGGCACATTTCTCCTCCCTTGTAAACTCTTCTCACACTGAGGTCATTAAAATGCTTCTGATTTATGGCAAGGTCATGGTGACTTCACTGAAGCTTCACAAAGACTTCCATTTGTGATGTTTTCAGCAGAGCGAGTACCAGGGAGCCACGTGGCCGGGCTTCCATGAACTGCTCCTCCCCCAGCTCCGTAGCTTGCTGGAAGGTGGATTATATGGGAACTGCTGTGGTTTCACAGCAGGGTCGAGAGTGGGCTGTGGCCAAGGCGGCTGCAATCCAGAGCTGCTTTATGAGACAGCGTCTGCACACCAGACAGCCCTCAGCTCCCTTTGGCTGGAAACCAGGAAGGCAGGAACTTGCGGGGCTGATGGCCCCCAAGCCCCTCTGCCTCCTCTGTGCTTATCAACAGCCTCAGTGCTGTCCAGCTCTGGCTTTCCCGAAGTCGGTGGTCTTTTTTACTCCCCTCACAAGGGATCCCTTCCCAGATTTCATGCTGGAAATACATCACTGAGCCCTAGTTGTTCCAAAGGTGGATTTCAAATGCACACCTGCATTATTTGGAAGGAAGGTGGGAAAGAGGTGTGCGTGGGAGGCGGGGAGCAGCCCTTGCTGTGCATTATGTGATGAGGCATCTTCATCCAAAAGAAAGATGGATTGCCAACCAGGCACCAGCATCTGACATGCAATTACGTCTATGCACCTGCAGCTTGCCCCACATGCAAAATCCACAGGTGCAAACCCCAAGTCCAAAGACGGCCCTCTAAATCACACTGCTCCCAATTAGCTGGTGGCTGCTGTTGGAGCAGGGAGCGCTCCAGGGTAAAGTGTATGAGAAGCTCGTTCATGATATTCCTCGCACGTTGTTGTGTTTCCTTCATCGGGGAGACCTTTCAGTGCAGAGAAATTCCCAGCCTGCCTCTGGGTCATTTCTACGGCATTTTCTCCTTCCTGACAGAAGTGGGGGGGGGGGGGGTTTGTTTTCTGGTGGTTGTTTTGAACGTCTGACTCCAGAGAGAGAAGCTGTGCCGGCTGACCAGACTTCTCTGACACTCACACCCCAGCCGCAGCCTTCCTTCTGTATCTGCTTTCCTGGGCATTCCCAAAGGGAGCCTTCAAAACACAGACACCCTCCATAGGCCCACTGGCATCTCCATGGCTTTTCCCTCTGTCTCCCTGCAGGTTCATGGGCAGCCTCGCCCGGGAGGTCTTCCTGCCCCTCCACCCCATTCCCGCTGTGCCTCTCCATCCTGTTCCCACCCTCTCCTGTCCTCTTGGCCTCTCCCCTGCTTTGAGCCCCAATTGTACTGTGTCCTTCTTTGGCACTTTCCTCATTTGGGCCGTACATCATGGTTAACCGTGCACTTCTCTCGCCTATGTGGTTAAGGATACAGTTAGCCAGGTGAACCCTCAGGATGAGCCTCTGCACTACATCTTCCTGTCTTGCCCAATTCGGTTCTCATGAAAACTCCAAGTCATAAGTGCTATTATTCATCCCACTCTGTAGATGAGGAAACAGGCTCAGAAAGACTCATACAGTCATTGAACAAATATACTTTGACCCCCCCCACTAGGAGCCAGATTCTGTCTCAAGCACTGGAGGCACAAGGACCAACCAAACAGACAGAAACACCACCCTCGTGGAGCGTATGGTCGGCTTGGAGAAGAAAAGCTGTCCACATAGAGACAAATGACTAAGATGATTTCAGATGATAGTAAGACACTATAAAGTAATAAAATACATGAACATGATAGAGAATCACCGGGTGGGGATGAGGCCTCCGGGGAAGGGCTGGGCAGGGGCAATGTTTGAGCTGAGACCTGAATGGTAAGAATGAACCATTTGAAGATGAGGAAGGAGAAGGAGGAGCGAAGGTGAAGGCTCCGAAGACCAGAGGAAAGCGAAGGCCAGGGCGAGTGGAGAGAGTGAGCCAGGGGGAGGCAGGAGGTGATGGGAGGTAGGAGGGGTAAGCCAGGTCCAAATCCTGTAGAGCCCCTGGTGGCATCCAAGTGCACATGCATGACAGATGGGAGCCGCAGGCCTGATGTTTGAGCTCTCAGAGCGAGAGCACCTCCACATTATCCCCTATGGCTTACGGAAGCCCCACAGCCACGGTGGCTCATTCCATTGGGCGCCTGTGTGTGCCTAGCTTGCACCGGCTCCTTGAGTCCCCAGACAACCCCGCAAGGTGGTCATTCTGCAGACGGGATCCAGGGTTCGGCAGGATTTGAACACATGCAGTCTGGCTGCCGACCACGCCTCTCTGGTTGGAGGCCGAGAGGGTGCAGGTCACTCCTTCCTGAGTGATGTGTAGCCTGCACTGTCCACCCAGAGGTGAGGCCCTGGTGGGTGGGCAGGAGCAGAGGCTGCTGCTCTCCACCAAGCAGTTCCAGCCTGGGAATGGTGTTTCCAGAAAGTCACCTATGAGGGGCTGCTATTTTGAGAACTAGAGCACATGCGCCCCGAGTATGTAATGCCTTGATCAAGTGCATTATTCCTTCCCAGAACTGCACAACTGGGCTCTGGAACTGAGCTGGGGGGGCAGGGAGGTGGGACTCAGCTCACGCTGTGGCCCTGGCGACCCTGCCCCCGACAATTTGCTTATCTCTTATGAACCGCATAATGATGCCGCCTCACCCTTGCTTTAGCATCCCCCGTCTCCAGATGGCCCCAGCTGTCATCCGTAATAGGTTTCACCATGTTGGCAGGGGCAAGGGGTGAGAACTCTGGATGTTTTTTAAAAGATTTTGTTTTCTTGACACTCTTCAAAAATGAGATGCCCCAGTCACTCCCTACAACAGGAGAGCGCATGTCACACAATTATTAGGTTTTATTTATGAGACAAGCATCTGAGTTTTCTGAAAGCTGTCACCATGCAGGCGTAAAGTGACAGAGGGGTCTCTCCATGTCCACCCTGGAGATGCTGGGCCGGAAAATTACAGCAACGTCGCTTCCATCAGGAATTTAAAAAATCAAAATAAAGTGATCGACAGAGAAGGCGCTTCCAGGCTCTAACTCCTAGTATCTGCTTTAAATGTTTGAGAAAATATCATTCGGTGCGTAAAGAAGAGCTAGGAGGATATATACCCAACTATGTCAATATGAGCAAGGAGGGACTCTAGGTGGCTATTGTTTATTCCTCTAAAAAAATCAATCCATGCGTGCTAAAGTTCATGATAGGAGTATAAACACATGCACGTATGAACAGACGTCTGTGGAGCACATCTATGCCTGCATCGGGACGTCTGTGTGCCCAGGGCGGGGAGGGCACGCAGGGCACTGCCCTACACGGAAGCTCATCTGTGCACTGGTAGCAACTCCACAGGCACAGAATGTTCCGGGTGCTTATTTGGCTGCCTATCAAATTCTGGTGACAATACCTCCAAATCCTTTTGAAGACCTCCTGAGTTCTGTCAGGGAGCACTGGGCCCCAGATATCTCGCTCTCTCTGGCCACAGGTCCAGCAGGAGCCCAGTGCTGGGCCAGCTGTGTGCTCCCAGCCCGGCATCTGGGTTACAAGCAGAGGAATGAAGTGGGAAGAAAGGATGGGGCATGTGAGTTCCAGCAGCGTCTCCCAATAAGTCCCTCTGGAACAGAAGGTTGCCATCCTTCCCCTGTCCGTTCTGAATTTTCCTTTGCTCTCACAAGTTCCTCCACATCTTCCCAAAGATCTCCCTCCCAGCTTGATTCAACCTGTGTTGGTGACAGGCAAAGGTCCCTGCCTCATATTGTTGCCTGTGTGTGATTCCAGGCTCGCAGGCAGTTACAAACACGGAACGGGGGGTCCCTTGAACTCTTCCCCCGGTGGGCATCTTGTACAATTGTAGCACAACATCAAGCCAAAACTTGACACTAGTGCAATAGTATTAACTACATTACAGACTTTATTCTACCCAGTTGTCCCCAGTGGTTACATGAACTCTGACAGGTGTGTGGTCTCTGCCACGATCCTGTCATGAAGGCAGACTCCATTCTATTATCCCAACTTACACGTGAAGAATCCAAGGCCCCAAAGACCCTGACAGACGGGAACAATGATTAATTTCCTTTGATGTAGGTAAAAGATTCTGTGCATCCACGCGGACACAATTGCAGAGCAGGAGTTGGGTCAGCCAGGTTGTGCCCATGCAGGGAGCCAGCTGTGAATGACTCTTCCATTGGGATGAGGCAACGGTGAGGTCTAGTGAGTATCTCATCCCTAAATCCAATTCCAAGGAGAATTTTCACCCTCCAGCCCTCCCTGCTGCTCTGGAGACATTGGTTACATGTCGCTTTGCTTTGCAAATGCAAATACTTGGTAACACCCCCCCCAGTACATCCTGAATATTGCCTATGAGATCGAAACCATGGAAGAGGAGTCTCACGGGTGTCTCAGTGATGTAGGACCAAGCCACAGGCCTGCTTCAGAGCTACACATGCGCAAGGACAAAGGAGTATGTATTTGTGCAGTGCTTCTCAAACTTCAGTAGGCTCTCAAATCACCTGTGTGTCTTGTTAAAATGCCGATGCTGATTCTGTAGGTCTGGGGTGGGGCTTGAGAATCAGCATTTACACTAAGATCTCAGATTATACTGCCACCGCTGTTCAAGGACTATACTTTAAGAGCCATAAGCCTAGATCATATTATTGTAGCTGACCTTTCTTTGAAAACTTAGCCCAAAAGAGAGGAGGATGTTCAAACTAAGTCAGAAGGGAAACCAATTCTTCCCTTATCCAATGGAATCAAGAGACTGAGATCCTCATATAACCTTGAGCAAGTTACTTCAACATTCTGTGCCTCAGTTTCTTTATCCATAAAATGGAGGCGATAATAGCGTTTACCTTGTACCATAATTATGAAGTACATGTCAGCTCTGAGCAAAACATCCTGCTCAGAGCAAGTTCACAGGGAATGCCCGCTGATAGGATGACTACTGACGAGAAGGATGATGGTGATAGCAGTGATGGTGATGGGTGTTGGTGGTAGTGATGTGTATGGTTACGACGGTGGTAAGGTTGATGGTGGCGATGATGATGGTGATTTTCTATCTAGTAGGTCAAAAGTGGTGCGTAACCAGAAAGAAGTGAGTGATTCTCTCACCTGCATCAAAGAAGAAGAGTAGATGATGGCCTTGCCACGGAAGGGAAGGTAGAGCACACCGGACAAAGATACGGAATAAAGGAATCACCCAAGGCAAAGAGAACAGTCTGCACACTTAGAGATTTGCACCAAGTCCGTGTTTGGGTGGTATGGCTGGAGCTTGTCAATCTTAAGGATGCAGACCTCTGTGCCCTTGGTTCAATGATTGGATGCGACGAAGGCTGAGCTTTCATTTCAGCCAGGTCTCCGGTCGGTGTCCCTGCTGCAGCCGGCATGGAGAGGAGCCTGCTGCCTGAGCCTCCGAGGAAGAAGGGGATATGCCTGAGATTTCTCTCCGGAGCTGTTGAGCTTGATCTATTGGTTTGGCTCTTTGAGTACATTTCTCGGAGTTGCTTTATTGAAGGTTATTTGTTCTCCTTTCTCACAGAAGTCACCTGACACCAACCCTTCCCTCCAAGTCAGGTGGGACATTCGGGCTTCCCTGGTACACACAACCCTGAGAAAATAACCTTCCTAGAAATGCAGGCATTAAATACCACGTGTGGGGCTGTTTTGGAACTCAACTCATATTTGTTCCAACCAAGTACACATTTAGATTAAAAATGAAATGCATTTCTTTTATAGAAATGAAAATTAAAGAAATCGCACAAGAATTACTGTAAGACCCAAACACTACAAACAAACTCTCACCTGAGGGTTACAGCAAAGTGAGGTTAATATGTATTACAACAATTTAATCCCATTAATGGCTAGATATTGCTCAAAACCTACACATCATTGTTTGGAAAGGGGGAAAAGTGGGAGAAACTTTGTCAACAGGAAAATAACTAAATTAAAACTAGTCAATTTTTTTTCAGTGGAAGACCACATGCAATTCAAAATGAAAGGACAATATCTGTCCATTAGCTTGGATGGTCTCTAAACATCATAGAGTACAGGGGGGGATTTTCAGATTGATTCAGATTGATTATGTAGGAGTATGTATTTTTCTATGTGAATACTATATAATTTCTATATAAATGTATATAAAAGTATTTTTAAAGCTTAAAAAATACAGAGAGGTTTTAGTTTTATTTGGAAGTTTCTCTCACTCTTTGCAAGAAAATTTATGCATCTTTTACTCATACAATTAATTTTTTTTTAAGTACCAAACTGTAGCTGAGGGAAATGTGTTAGAAAATGATCCTCCTCTGTAACCTGGTTCCTCTTTAGGGGCAGCAAGGATGCATCTTCCCATTTCAAGTACGTGATGTGGCTTAGTCACTTGGGTGTCTCTGTGAGATGAGCAGACACATTTAGGCAAGAAACCAGCACCCAGAGAAGAGAAGACAGCCCGAGAGCTGGCCTTGAGTAAAACAGAGAAAACAGAAATATGTCTCTTAATGCCTTCCAACCCAAGCAGAGCCCACCGTCTCTGATCTCCCCTTCCAGCTCTGCTGTCGCCCCCATAGCCATTTTTTCCAATTTTCAATTCTCTTAAGAGCCTTGTAGATGAAAACGCTAATTAAAATATCACTGCCTAATTCAGAACCCTTTCAGACACATACTTAGATTTAGATGGATGGTGTATGTTATGAACTGAATTGTGTCCCCCCCAAACCCAAACTCTTATTTCAAAGCCCAAACCCTCAGTATGACTATATTTGGAGACGGGGCCTTTAAGGAGATAATGAAGGTTAAATGAGGCCAGGAAAGTGGGCCCCTAACCCAATGGGGCTGATGTCCTTATCAGGAAAGAGAGAGACAGCAGGGACACATGGGCACAGAGAAGGGACATGTGACACGCAGCAGGGAGGTGGCCATCTGCAAGGCAAGGGGACACAACTCAGGAGAAGCCAAACCTCAACCTGTATGACAAAAGCTTCCAAACCAGATACCACACTGGGTGGCTTCATTGTCTCACCACTCTGGAGATTGGAAGTCAAGATCAAGGTGCGGGCAGGGTGGGTTCTCTCTGAGGGCTTGACAAAGAATCTGTTCTGTGACTATCCCCCAGCTTTCTGGATGTCCTCAGTGTTCCTTGACTTGAGGATGCACCTCCTGGACCCCCGCCTCCACCATCACATGGCTTTCTTCCTGCATGCATGTGTGTGTTCAAATTTCCCTATTTCGTAAGGACACCAGTCATACTAGATTGGGGCCCATGCTGGTCCAGTATAGCCTCATCATAATTACAGCTGCAATGACCTTGTTTCCAAATAATGTCACATTCCAAGGTACTAGAGGCTAGGATTCCAACATATGGATTTCAGGGAGACATAATTCCATCTGTAACAGATGGCCTTTCAGAACATTGACAAGTCCACTGGAAAATAATCTCCAAGAAATCATACTTCATTCACTCCAGTAACACCAGTAACTTGCACCAAATATCCATTAAATAAAATAATAAACACAAATCACACATAAAAATATGTCATCTATCATTCATAAACACATTGGGGATCTACTGAGTTCTTATGCCAGCCAGAATCAAGTGCTAGAAATGCAAAAAGAACAACATGAGTACATTCAGTATCTCTGGGACCTTTTAGCAAGAGGAGAAAATAAATAAGTACACACAATGAAATGTTATCAGTGACCTGGTACTGAAAACCTTAGGATACCATATCTTGAAATGGGAACACCAGCTGTTATTGAAATGCAAACTCTACTGAATAATCCATTTCCAGACAAATTCCTAAGGTAAGTTTTTTTGAGGGAAAATCTAACAAAATATTTTCAAATTTCATTGGGAAGCATAAACATCAAGAATGGAAACGCTGGGGCGCCTGGGTGGCTCAGTCATTAAGCGTCTGCCTTCAGCTCAGGTCATGATCCCAGGGTCCTGGGATCGAGTCCCGCATCGGGCTCCCTGCTCCGTGGGAAGCCTGCTTCTCCCTCTCCCACTCCCCCTGCTTGTGTTCTTGCTGTTGCTGTCTCTCTGTCAAATAAATAAATAAATAAATAAATCTTAAAAAAAAAAAAAAAAGAATGGAAACGCTGAAAGAGAAAAATAATAGAAGTGTCTTATCAGATCAATTTGAATGTAAAAGCATGGGAAAGTTCTTGTAGATAAAGAGTCTGGTAATCATTGTACAACCGTGTGACCTACTTAATACCACTCAACTCTATATTTTAAAATGGTTAAGGTGGGGGCAGCTGGGTGGCTCAGTCAGTTAAACAACCGACTCTTGATTTCAGCTCAGGTTATGATCTCAAGGTCCTGCGATCAAGCTCCATGTCAGGCTCCATGCTCAGCTCAGAGTCTGCTTGAGATTCTCTCTCTCTCTCCCTCTGCTCCTCCCCCTTCTCTCTCTCTCTCTCAAATAAATAAATAGATAAATCTTTAAAAAAATAAAATAAGATGGTTAAGATGGCAAATGTTATATGTATTTTGCCACAATAAAAACAAAACTGTGGCAAAGGTACCAAAATGTATAGATCAATGGAACCCGGTCCCCTTCTTGAGTATCGGAAGGGCTCTGTGTCTGGCTTTAGCAGTCATGTTAATAAAGGAGGCATCGTCACATAAGTAGTGATGGGGTTAACCAAGATTTCGGCAAATAAATAAAATTCCTTCAAAATCTCATTCCTTACATCAAGTAAATCCAGATCCATGAAACCTTTAGTGTAAAAAAGAATTATCAGGGCGCCTGGGTGGCTCAGATGGTTAAGCGTCTGCCTTCGGCTCAGGTCATGATCCCAGAGTCCTGGGATCGAGTCCCGCATCGGGCTCCCTGCTCCTTGGGAGCTTGCTTCTCCCTCTGCCTCTCTCTCTCTCTCTCTCTCTCTGTCTCTCATGAATACATAAATAAAATCTTAAAAAAAAAAAGAATTATCAAAGTGCTAGAAGAAAATTGAGTTGTATAGTATGCAATTTTGCCAGAAGAAGACCTTATTCTAAGCATGACATTAGAAATCCTACCTACAAAATACTGATAGAGTTGACAAAATTAAAAAGCATTGTATCACACACATACACATAAAAATGTTTCAAGTTAAACGACAGATTGGGAACTCACCTGCATCGTGTATGACAGCAGGTAAATATCCTTAGGTTTGAAATATCCTTAACAGATGTTGTCCAATGGAAACGTGGGCAATGACCTCAAACATTTGTGTTACAAAGGAGGAAATACATTTAACCCATTAATCAGAATTAATCAAGACAACGTTACTTCAAATAAACTGAGGAAACCCTTTTCGCTCATTGAGTTGGAAAAATTAACAGTGAATAATCTGGCAACTTTCCTTGAATGTGGCTTTGTAAAATGTTATCAGGGATTAAAAACATTGTTTTTATTTTATTTAAATACATTTATTTAAATAACATTTATTTAAATAACATCACTGTCCTTGACCATGATAGGGACAAAAATATGTGGAGATTAAAAGTAATGAATGGACGCAATCTGGAAGAACATATGGCATTTTGATCCAAAGGTTCTGAAGTCCCTAAAGACTTCTTGCCAAGAGAAAACTCCTTTTCCTGCACTTGCTTGTCTCCACAAACACACTCTTGTTTTCCCAACTTGTGCACAAGAAGACACAGAAAGAACCCCTTTTGTGCTTCTTTCTGTAGTGATTTCCTTTGAACACCTGAGAGCTTCCCTATGTACTCCCATCCTTGCCCAGCACATTCTCAAAGACTGATTTCCATGAAACAAACCTAAATTACACAGCACACAATTCCTGTAGGAATTTCAGAGTGATCTTTGTTACTGCTTCTCTGCTCTCTATTCCATTTATTTCCACTCTAATCTTTATTATGCCCTTCCCTCTGCTGGCTCTGGGCTTGCTTTGCTCTGCTTTTTCTAGCTTCTTAAGGTGGAAGGTTAGGTTGTTGATCGAAGATCTTTTTCTCTAAAAACTTCTAAGAACTGTGTTAGCTGTATCTCTTAGCTTTGGTGTGTTGTGTTCTGCCTTCATGCATTTCAAAGTACTTTCTAAACCCCCTTGAAATGTGTTCTTTGACCCACGGGTTATACAAAAGTGTGTGCTTTAATTTCCATATACTGGTGAGTTTCCAAAATTTCCTTTTGTTATTAGCTTTTGTCATCTCCACTGTGGTCAGAGAGTCTGCTTTGAAAGATTTCAATCCTTTTAAATTTATTAAATCCTGCTTTCTGGCCCATTACATGGTCTACCCTGGAGAAGGTTCCATGTGAGCTTGAAAAGTCTGTGCACTCTGCTTTTTTTCTCTTGAATGTGCTCTGCAGATATATGTGAGGTCAAGCTGGTTTACAGTGTTGAGAAGCCTTCTGTTTCCTCACCAGCCTTCTGCCCATTTGGGCTATCTGTTACTGAAAGTGTGCAAGGATCGCTGGATTGTCTATTTCTTGCTCAATTCCCTGTGTCCTTTTGAGACTCGATTGTTAAGCGGATAAACAGGTCTAATCATTATGCCTTTCTGATGGATTGACCCTTTCAGCATTATAAAATACACCTCTTTGTCTCTAGTAACAATATTTTTTTGCATTATGGTGAATTTTGTCTGATATTAGTATAACCACCCCAGCTCTGTTTCGATTACTGTTGGCACGTTAGTAATTTGCAATCTCATTACTTTCATTCTGTTTATGCCTTTGAGTTTCTTATGTGTCTCTTGTAGATGGCATATACTGGATCAGATTTTTGTCTGTTCTGCCTTTCAATTTGGATTGGAGTGTTTAATCCATTTAAATTTAATCTGATTACTGATAAGGTAGAATTTACATGGGCCATTTTGCTATTTTCCTATATGTCTTACGTCTTTTTATTCCTCTGTTCTGTCTTTATTGATTTCTTTAGAGCTAAATATATATTTCCTAGCATAATATTTTAATTCGCTATCATTTCTTTGACTATATTTTTAAATTGTTTTCTTAGTGGTTTCCCTGGAGATTATAATTAGCATCTTAACTTAAAATAATCTATTTGGATTAATGCCGAGGTACTCACAGTAGTACCCGGAAATTTTGCTCCGGGCCAGGTTTATTCTGTTTCCCCTCTTTGTGTCATTGTTGTCATACAAATTACATGTCTGTGCATTATATCCATCAACATAGTCTCGCAATTGTTGCTTTTTTCAGTTGTCCTTTAAATTAGATCAGAGATCTTAGAGGGAAAGCTTTCAGTCCTTGACATGGAACATGATGCTCACTGCGGGTTTTCACATATGGCTTTTATTATGTTGAGGCAATTTCTTTCTGCTCCTAGTGTCTTGAGGTTTTGTTTTGTTTTGCTTTTTTAAATCATGAGAGGGTGTTGAATTTTTGTCAAATGCTTTTTCTGCATCATTTTTGACGACCATGTTGGGTTTTTTCATTCGTTCTTTTAATGTGGGGTATGACTCTGATTGATTTTTATATGTTGCAACATCCTTGTGTTCTAGGAATAAATCCCACCTGGTCGTGGTGTATAATGCTTTTAATATGCTGCTGAATTAGGTTTGACAGTGTTCTATTGAGTACTTTTGCATCAATGTCCTTAAGGGACATTTGTCTGCAGTTTTCTTTTTCTGTTTGCTGTTCTTTTTCTTTTTCTGTTTACTGACCTCATACAATGAGTTAGAAAATGTTTCCTCCTCTTCAGTTTTTTGGAAAACCTTAAGAAGAATGGGTAGTAGTTCTTTAAATGTTTGGTAGAATTCACCAGTGAAGCCAACCAGTGAAAATCTTTTCTTTTCTGTCTTTCTTTTTTTAAGTGAAGTATAATTAACACACAGTGTTATATGAGTTTCAGGTGCACGATACAGGGATTTGACAATTGTATAAATGACTCAGTGCTCATCCTGACAAATGTGCTCTTCATCCCCATGTCCTATTTCCCCCATCCTCCCCAACCGCCCCTCTGGTGACCCTCAGTGTGTTCTCTGTTTTAAGAGTCTGCTTTTTATTCATCTCTTTTGTTTGTTCATTTATTTCTTAAATTCTTCTGGGGAGATTTTTGATTATTGATTCAATCTCCTAATGAGTTCTAAGTCTGTTCAGATTTTCTATTTCTTCATGATTTAGTCTTGAAGGGTCTTATGCTTTCTAGGGAATTGCTCATTTCACGTAGGGTATCAAAATGTTTGGCCCACCATCGTTCACTGCAGTCTCATAATAGTTTTTATTTCTGTAGAATCGTGAGTAATGTCTGCATTTCTATCACCGATGGTCGTAATTTGAATCTTTTCCCTTTTTGTCTAGTCCGTCCAAGGAAAGGTTTGCCAATGTTGCTGATCTTTTCAAAGAACCAATCTTCAGTTGCACTGATCTTCTCCTGTGTTTTTTCTCTTTCCTATTTCATTGATCTCTTGCCTAATCTTCATTATTCCCTTCCCTCTGCTGGCTCCGGGTTTAGTTTGCTCTTCTCGTTCTAGGTCAGGTTGTTGGTGTGAGATCTATGCTATTTGTAGTGTGAGCATTTATACCTATACATTTCCGTCTGGCCACTCTTTGCTGCACCCCTGAGTTTCAGCACATTGTGTTTTCATTTTCATGTTTCTAGGCATTTTCTGCTTTCTCCTGTACTTCTTCCTTGGTTGATTGGCTGCTTCAGAGTCTATTGTTTTATTTCCACAAATTTGTCAGTTTTCTAGGTTTTTCTTCTGCTGTTGATTTCTGACTTTGTCCCGTTATGGTCAGAGGAGAGACTTTGTATGAGATTTATTTTTTAAAATATATTAAAACTTAACTTGTGGCCTAACCTATTATTTGCGGTGCAGAACGTCATGTGCGCTGGGGAAGCGTGGGTGCACTGTTGACGCTGATTGGCGTGTTCTGCACGTGTATGTTCAGGCCATTCTGTTCAAACGATTTCTTCACTCTCCCTTCACATCTCCCATCTGGTGAGTTCCATCCATTACTGAGAGTGGGGTACTCACATCTCCAACTATTATTGTAGATCTTCTTCTCCCTTCAATTCTGTAAGTCTTTGTCTCATATATTTTTCTGGTCTGTTCTTGGGTGCATAAATGTTGATAACTGTTATTATCTTCTTGCTGTGTTCACATACACCTTACCTGGGTCTCACTGAGACATGACTTCCCATGCCTGTGACCTTTCAAGCAGGTCACCTAGTTCAGGAAAGTCAGATATCCAGAAGGATTTGGCCACCATGACCCAAGATCTCCCTGTTTGGATCTTAAGGGATGAGTCCTGGGTCCCAGTGCTCCACAGGAAGGGGAGACAGAAGCTCAGGAATCTTCCAGGAGCCATGGGATTGTTTCCACTAAGAAAGAATCAGCCTACAACTATTAAAAATAGCTTGTTCACAAAACACTACAAAATAGCTCTTCATCTACAAAATCGCCATGGCAAATATCACCCCAGTGAATTAGGTGTTTGTGTGTTTTGCTGAAAATGGTATCTTTTCTAAAAGATTGCTACCTAAATAAGAATGCTCTGGAGATCCTAATACAGAAATAAAAGGATGGTTCTTTCAACCTTGGTGTCTCTTTTAAGGAAGAGAAATGCGATGCTCTGTGCTGTTTGCACCCCACCTCTCTCTCTTTCTCCTGTTCTTCTTCCCTCCCTCTCCCTCTCCTTCTCGCATTGTTTTCAGAGCTCAAACTGTCAGAAAATCCTCCAATCTGAGCAATCAGCCTAGAGAGCTCCAGGCTGTGCATTCTACACAGAGGCTGTGACATATTTACATATTTTAAGGGGAACACGCCGCAGGTGTTCTCCACGGGGACCTGGTGGGGCTTTTAGCTTTCTAAGGTAACCTCCGCCGTTCCTGGAAACAATTAGAGCTCTTCACAATAGCCCTCATGCACACTCAACATTGACAGGAAAATGACCGGGAACGGAGCGGTAGCTCTGTCCTCTCAGTCACCGTGGACAGTGGAAGAAGATGGACCAACCACCGCGGTGAACACCTCTGAGGGGCTCACACAGGGAAGCTGCCAACCTTGCTTTCACGAAAATGGACAAAGCCGTAGGAAGGCAATGTTGTGAGGTGGGCTTTGCGTATTAATTACATGGCATTGATAAGGCCGGCCAGCTGGACCTGCCACTTCCTGCATCGGGGCTGTGCTGGGTTCAGTGCAGTGGGTGAGGAACAATGGGGTTTTGTTTTCATGTTTGGAGGCAGACACTTCTGTGGTTGCTGCCCATGCAGTAAAATCAAACCAGCATTCCCTTTTTGTGTCATGCAGAGGAAAGGTGACATATGTTGTGGTTTTGACAAGAAGGGCTGGAGGGTTTGGGAAGCAGAATCCCCTCCCGATCTCTCACGCAAGCACACTGACTGGGTAACATCCAGGCGCCAAGCACTCTGCCAGACGCTTCATGAGCATTATTACGTGTCCTTTCCACCACCCAACAGTTTAGATGGATGTTGAACTTGAAACCGGAGGAGTCATTTTTAACTGTACTTTTATTAATTATTATTTTATTCTTGTCTCAAAGCCATGCAGCTTGTGGGTGGCAGAGAGAGGAGATGAGGCCATGTTTCCCTGGCTCCAGAGGTTCCTTCCACAATGAAGCAGTATCTCAAGCAGCAGAATCCACCTGCACAAACCCTGCAGGATACCCCACGTCCCACTGCAGGTATCAGTGTCCTGTAGAGCCCTACATCATGCCAGAGGGTCCCTAGCCCATTAGCCGGCTCTCAAACAATGTGTAGCAAAGTGAATGATTGTTACCTGTGTCAGAAGCTTAGAACTCAGTGTGGGCTGCACCTGTTAATCTGTGACTCGCTGAGCCTGCTTGTTACCCCAGGAGAGGATGCTACTCCTTAAGGAGTGGAGAGAATGGTCCCTTCCCATCTGTCCAAGCTCTTGGCCCCCAGGAGCTTCCCAGGGTGCCAAGTGGATGCTACTGTTAGGAGTTCCATGGTACTTCTGCTTGTCCTGAACCTTGCCCTTCTGGCTTCCCCTGCACAATTCAGCCACCTGCCCCGACCTCTGCTCTGCCTGATCCTGGCTAATTGCATGAACTACTGTCTGGGTCCAGCTGTCCACCCCTGCTCTCGTCCCAGCTGAGACTTGCTCTCCATCTACCATTTTTCAGACCCACATTCAGGCTTTTTTGCCAAAGAAAATGCAAATCTCACAGAAGTTCGTACAGATAATTAATTCACAGAACAGTTCTAATATAGCTGGAAATGCCTCAGAACTGCACCCACAAGTGTACCCAACTCAAGGCTGACACCCAGATTTCTCACCTCCAGAGCAAGAAGGAGTCAATGCCTACACAGAGTTCATCAGAGAAGCCTTCGCCAAAGAGACAACATCTAACCCAACACCAAAAGGGTGAGAAGGAGCTGGGGCGCTGAAGGCGATTCCCGGCGGAGGGAACCCCAACACTGAAGGTACTGCGATGGAGGAGGGTCCGCGTGGTGGGGGAGGGGGCAATGTGGCGTGTCAGGTTGAGGCGGAGCCATGGTGGGGTTAGCCTCCGTGAGCACGTGGAGGAGTGGATAGGTCTGAGGGTGATAGAGAGGCAGGGACATACAGTGACCGTCCAGGGAAGGGACTGTACAAGGAAAGAGAAAGAGCAATTACTTCATCCAAGTTGCTAAGTTAGTGGTCACGGGAAGATGTCTAACATTATTATTAAAAATATTCATTTATTCACTTCTTGGTTCACTTTCTATATTTCCCAGTAGACTGAAGTCTCCACGAAGCCAAGGACATTTCCCTCATGGTCCGCCTCAATAGTTATCAAGTGAGGAAGTGAAGAGACAGAATTATACATACATTGACATCTAAATGATATCTGGTAAGCAGGTCAATCACAAAATTAAGGCATGTGGGCTGATTAATGGGGAAGATGGGGGGAGGGAGGATCATCCTGGAATCAAACTTCCCTAATCCCACAGTTCTTCCTATTCAGATATGGTCCTTTCTTGACCAGGAGGAACAGGAAAAAAAGTTAATTTGTGGGATTTCGCCTCCCCTTCCTGCCTCCCTGAGCATCTTCAATAATTTAGTGCTATCTTGCTCTTATTAGTGCAAGTTATATATGACAAAGTCATTATCCAAACAATTCACTACGTTTGGGGGCATAGCATGTGTTGAATGCCTAATTCTCCCTGTGAGGAAACTATCTGCATGCACATCATTTCCAGAGGCACTGGGCACAAAGCCACACCTTGGTGGTTATCAGTCCGAGGGGTGTGTGTGCATATATCTGTGATGTCCTATGGGGAGGAATTAGGTGCTGTCTTCAACGCCTCCTGACCCTAAGTTCTGACCTAGGAGAGTGCCCAGCACAGAATAGATGTTTAACAAACATTTGAGAAATGAAAAGGGGAATTTATTCATTACATGTTCTCTGTCAGGCACTTCTCTGGGCATTGGGACTTTGGAGCTGAGTAGGGCTCGTTGAGGTCCCCAGAATGGGTAGTGCGTCACTAGGAGAGGGTAGGGCAAACGCACAGTAGAGGTGAACACCGGGCAGAGCAACATGAGCGCCTCACAACAACATGCCAGCCGAGCAGTCACAGAGAAAACATCGTGGTATTGTGACGACTTTGTCTCATTGTTCTCTGCTCCGTTCTCAGAGCCAGAAAAATAATCAAAATTTACACCTATCAGGAAAATCTACCTGGCGTTGAGCAATGTCTATCTTGACTATTTCAAATAGACAATACTCTTTTTTTTACATAATAGACTTTATTTTTTAGAATAGTTTCAGATTTACGGAGAAATTGAGAAGGTAGTACAGAGTTCCCATATGTGCTATCCAGATTTCCTTATCAGCCATCTGAGATTACTACGGTACATTTGTCCCAACTAATGAGCCAATGTTGATACATCATTAACTAAAGCCTATGCTATATTCGTATCTCCTTAGTTTCCACATAATATCCCTTTGTTTTCTGCTCCAGGATCTCATCTAGGAAACCACATGGAATTTAGTCATCATGCTTCCTTAGGCTCTGCTTGGTTGTGACGGTGTCTCTAACGTCCCTTGTTCTTGATGACCTCAGCAGTTTTGAGGAGTATTGGTCAAGTATGTTGTAGGATGCCCTCTCTTGGGATTTGTGTGATGTTTTTCTCTTGGTTTTACTGGGGTGATGGATTTTGGGAAGATGGCAGAAGTAAAGAGCTACTCCTATCGGATCCTATGAAGGGTCTATAACATCAGCATGACTCATCCCTACTGGTGTTGACCTTGATCACCTGGCTGAGGCTGTGTCTGTCTGTGTGTTTCTCTGCTGAACAGTTACTCTCTCTCCCCCTTTTTTGTACGATGCTCTTTGTACAGCGAACACCTACGCAGTGGGGACTTACGCTCCTACTCATGAGGCAGAACTTCTATATAAATTGCTTGGAATTCTGCACAGGACATTTGCTCTTCTCTTTTATTTATTCCTTAATTTATTTAATCATTAATTTATATCAATATGGACTAATGGATATTTATTTTATAACTTGTGTTATAATCCAATATCCCCCTTACGCATTTTGTTGCCTGTATTGTCCTAGCTTCAGCCATTGGGAGCTCTGCAATTAGCTCCTGTGTTCTTGGACATACTTCATCACCATATTGCTTTGTTTGTTTGCTTGCTTGAGCACTTCCTTTCTTTCCGGCACTATGAGATGCTCCAGGCACATTCCCAGAAGAAGCACTGGGAAGTGCTGGAGAGGAGGAGAATAGTACTGGACCCTGGAAGCTGGATACTAAGGATGTTCATTTCTACTTGGGTGCATGGTTTTCAGGTCTTCTCAGCTGACAGAGGGAAAAAATAGATGTGTGTATACTAACTCGTGTGTCTGCATATATCTGTAAACATCTCTAAATGCATGCCTCTGTCTCTACGTGAAGCTAAACATGGGTTCACACCGTACCTCCAACCCTAATCCATAACCACGTGGGTCATGGAACCCTGCTTCTCAGTAGTCTCCACCTTAGCAATGGGCACCTGGATCCCTCCATCTGACACTTACATTTGTAAATTTCAGTGGAGATGCAGAATGGTATCAGGATTATGACCCCAAGCCCCCACGGGAGGCAACTTAATCCACTAGAGGACAGTGCTCATGTCCAAATCCTCTGTCTTTAGTCCTACAGACTCCGGCTACTTAGCTCAGCACCTTGTCCCATCCCCTCCAGTGAGGTCATTCCTCACTGTTGTAACACAGTGAGATTTTCCTGGGACAGTTGATTCCTTCCCGGGATCCTTTAACCTCTTAAATGATTTTTAAGTATTTGTGTATTAAGGTTTACTCTTTGTTCTGTTAAGTTTTTATAGTTTTTGACAGATTCATGATGTCATGTATCCAACATTGCAGTACCACACAGAACAGTTATATTCCCCTAAAGTACCCTGACTTCGTCTGTCCCCACCCCCCCTCTTTAACTCCTGGCCACGGCTGGTGCATTTTGCCTTTTTTCAAAATGCCATGTAATTGGAATCATACAGTATGGAGACTTTTCAGACTGGTTCCTTTCACTAAGCATTGCATCTAAGTTTCCTCTGTGACTTTCCCTGGCTTGACACCTCATTTCTTTTTATTACTGAAGAATATTCCACTGGATGCCACAGTTTATCCATTCACCTACTGAGGGACATCTAGGTTGCTTCCAGTTTTCAATGACTGTGCATGAAACTTCTGTAAACATTTATGTGCAGGTTTTCTTGTGAACATGGTTTCCCAACCGTTGGGTAAATACCTAGGGGTACGATCGCTGGGTTGTCTAGCAGGACTTCTCCTGGCGACCCCAGTGTCTTCCAGAGTGGCTGTGTTCTGCATGCCCACCAGGAATGAGTGGGAGGGCATTGTTCTGCATCCTGACCATTGTTGTTGATGTTGGTTATTTTGGAGTCTGGTCATTTTAGCAGGTGTGAGTGGTATCTCATCCTTTTAACTGATAATCTGCTGATGAAAAGTGACGCTGAGCATGATATTTTTATATGCTTATTTGCCATCTGGAGATCTTTACTTGTGAGGTATATGTTATCATCTTTTACTGGTTGTTGATTGGGTTATTTTCTTATTGTTGTAAGAGCTTTTATGCATTTGGAGCACAAGTTCTTTATCGGATATGTGGTTTGCAAATGTCTCTCCCAACGTGTGCCTCTCCTTTCACTACCTTCACAGCTGGTTTCACAGAGTCTATGGCTGTTTTGTTTTTTTTTTAAGATTATATTTATTTACTTAGAGGGAGAGTATGTGCACGAGTGAGCACAAGCACAGGGAAGGGCAGAGGGAGAGAGAGAGAATCTCAAGCAGACTCCCCCTGAGCACAGCACCCAACATGGGACTCAATTCCAGGACCCTGAGATCATGACCTGATCTGAAATCAAGAGTCAGACACTTAACCTACTGAGCCATCCAGGTGCCCCAGACCACGTGGTTTTAAAGAAAGTTGTTGCTATGTCAAAATCTCATCGCCAAACCCAATGGCACCTGGGTTTTCTCCTATGTTTTCTTCTGGTTTTATGTTTTATAGTATTTTGTTTCATTTTTATTTTTAATTCTTTTTAAAGATTTTATTTATTTATTTGACAGAGAGAGAAACAGCAAGAGAGGGAACACAAGCAGGGGGAGTGGGAGAGGGAGAAGCAGGCTTCCTGACGAGCAGGGAGCCCGATGCAGGACTCAATCCCAGGATCCTGGGATCATGACCTGAGCCGAAGGCAGATGCTCAATGACTGAGCCACCCAGGCGCCCGTGTTTCATTTTTATTTTAATCCACTTTATTTTTAGACCTATGATCCATGTTGAGTTAATTTTTGTGAAAGCTATAAGGTCTGTGTCTTGACTGATTGATTAATTTCTCACATGTGGGCATGCAACAGTTCCAGCACCATTTGTTAAGGAAAAAATCCTTTCTCCATTAAATTGCCTCTAATTTTTTGCAGAAGGTCAGTTGACCACATTTCTGTGGGTCTATTTCTTGGCTGTCTATTCTATTCCATCAACCCACACATTTATTCTTTTATCAATACTGTTCTGTCTTGTTTACTGTAGCTTTATGGTAAGTCTTGAAGTTGGGTAGTGTCAGTCCTCCTGCTTTGCTGTGTTCTTCTTCAGTGTTGTGTTGGCTGTTCTAGGTGTTTTGTTTTTCATATAAACTTTAAAATCAGTTTGTCAATTTTTACAAAATAAAGAAGTATAAGTTAATAATTGAATAATGGAAGGAAGGGAGGAAGGAAGGAAGGAAGGAAAGAAGGAAGGAAGGAAGGAAGGAAGGAAGGAAGGAAGGAAGGAAGGAAGGAAAGACAAATGTCCTGTGTGGAAGAATTTTTAAAATATATATGTTGATATTCCACCTTCAAGCGAGTGGAGTGTAACTCCCCACTACTTAGGTCTAAACTGTGCATAGTGACTCTCTTCCAAAGACTATGAAAACCTGGAGGAAAAGCAATTTACAGAACCCCGACAAACGCCACCTCAGCCAGGTGATCAAGGTCAACACAGACAGCCATCAGTCAGGTTGGTAACATGTACCCTTGATGTGATGTGAGGAGAAAGGCAATTTACCTCCGTGGTCTTCCTTCTAAAAACCATAACCCCTATGTAAACCTGTGAAAACAAAATAGCAGACAGACCGAAGTTGAAGGACATCCCAAGAGATGCCTGAGCAGAACTTCTCAAAAAGGCCAAGTCAATCAGAATCCAGGAACATCTGAGAAATCATCTGTCTTGTGGAGTCTAAGGAGACATGATGACTGAATGTAAGGTGTTATCCTGGATAGGATCTGTGAGGCAGGAGGAAGGACACTGGTTAAAAAAAGGAAGAAGATCTGAATAAAACAGGGACTTTAGTTAATAATGCATCCATATCAGTCCATTGGTTCTGATAAAGGTAACCAACTCACATAAGATGTTAACTACGTGTGGGATATATGGGAATGTCCTACTATCTTTGTCACTCCTCGGTAAATAGAATGCTATCACAAAGTAAAGAGTTTATTTAAAAATCAGTGTGTGAGCAGCTGGGACTCAATCCCACGGCAAACTCCAGGATCCATCAATAAGCACACCTGGGGATGACCTCACCTGCGGGGCTAGGAAGTTGGGACATTTACCTCCAGTCACATGTGTCCGTGGCTGGGGGCTGCCCGGCACCTGCAGCCTGCCCCCCATGTGGGCTGAGAGGGAAGGCTGCTTCCCGAGTGCCGGGCACGTGGATGGGGCTCAGCATCTCAGCACTCTCTGACCTGGAGTGGCCCTGGCTCCTCTGGGGTCGCCTTCCTCCTTTCCCACTTATGGAGCAGCCCTGCCATTTCGGAAATCTCCACCAGAAAGAATTTTCTGAAGACAACTGTTTCCATTTCTTTTTAAGCAGTGCATCCAGAGAAAAGTTGACCCAAATTACAGCTAGGTTTGTACCTTGTAGAAACTCTCTTGTCATGATAATTTCAAACCCACACTGTTCAACTTTCTCCCAGGAATTTGAAATAACTCTTGTGCCCTCTTAGCAGACAAGTGGCCCTCCCACCCAGCTCGGGACTTGGGGAGGGAGAACCTTCTTGCACATGGGCCCCGCCCTGGGGAGTGGAGCTCCTGGCCCTGGGGCCACCTGCCCTGTCTATAGGCTCAAGCAGGAGAGGCAGCAGGACTTCCCACACTAATTATCACCTGGCTCCCCAGCAGGTGCATTACAACGTGGAGAGCAGGTGCGGTGTCAGTCCTGCTGATGTTGTACGTGGGCGCAACTGACTGCTTGCTTTGGAGCAAATCACAGCATGGCCGTGGTCGAAAGGGCACCCTTCCGCTCTTTAGGGGACATAGTTCCAGCAGGAAGAACAGCCTCATTCCCAGGAAAATGTCAAGTGACTATTTTGAAAGGAAAATGGAAACAAATCTTAATTTTCAGAAAAATGAGAAGGTTGGAAATGCCATATTCTTCAGGGTATGTGAGTCTTTCCCTCTGAAATCCTACTTGATCTGTGTATGGAAACAAAGTGATCCATAAGCCTGGTTCTCTGGCCACTCAAAGCCACTCCCCCAGACTCTCTCTTTCTGACCTGCCTTTAATCTTTCTAACTTCATCTGTCTTCTTCAACTTGTTCCTAATTCACGCTACAAGGTCCCCAAATCTCTGCTTACCTAACCCCTCCCTCAGGCCACCAACTTTATCTCAAAGTCATGTTTTCTTGCTCAAATTGTTCCAGTTTTGGCTATTGGGAACTCCTCCATTTGGTGCTTGTGTCTTTCTGACTTATCCCCGTCAGTGTGAGGGGTCTTTTTTTGATGATTTTCTTGCTTTCTAGCACTTCAAGATGCTCCAGGTTCATCTTGAATATTCCCTGTGCTGGTCTTGGAGCTAACCATTTCTGCTGAGGAATCCCAGTTCCTTTTGCTGGAGAAGGGTAACAGAGAGCAGTAACAGGTGGCCAAGGTGCTCCCCATTCCTGAGGTGTCACCATATCTAGGCCCCTCAGCTGACAGCCCAAGGAGATTTTTGTGTGTATACAAATCTACGTGTATTCACGCATCTGCAAGTATTTCTCTGGGCATGCATCTACATCCGTATGAACTCAACACGCACTCACACTGGCGTCTGCTGTAATCCACCACCACACGGATCGTTCTCGCCTCTTCCTCTTGCTTACCTGTGATCTCCCAACCGTGAGCATCCTGGCGTCACCACCTGCCGTCCACGTGGGTACTTACACAACTCCAGAGAACACGCACAGTGGTCTCAGAATGGCTGACCCCATGCCCATCTTAAGACAGTGCGTCTGCAGGCTTGGGGCAATTTCCAGGCCATCTCCCATTCTTGAAGGTGACCTGGAGTCCTTTGCCTGGAGCCTGTTTCTGACCTGGTCACTCAGCCTTCTCTGCCTTCGCAGGCTGGGTGGGCAGGGCCTCCAGAGGGGAACCAGGTTCCCTTGGTGCAGTGGGCTCTTTGGCCGTCGCTTGGTTATGCTGCAGGTCCTTCAATGACGCACTCTCTTCCCTTGGACATAAGTCCTCCAAAACACCACTGGCATCAGCCCCACACTCAGTTACCTGGCAGCACCTCCTGACTTCCTCACCATGTCTTTGCTCCTCTGCTGAGCTCCCAGGTTGCCCCTCATCAGATCCAATTTCCTGGACCGTCTCCCTCGACTGCACAATCCAGGACAAAGCTGGACCTCTCTCTGCTCACTCCCACGTGCCCTTTCTCCTTCCACCCTCAGTGACGGTGCACTTTAGTGCCCCTACAGAAAATCCTGCCCTCCCCACTCCCCCAAAATGCACCTGCCAGTCCTCCAGGCTCAGCTGTAGGCTTCTGGAACCAGCGCTCCTCCCCGGGTGGATTCTTGTCCTCCAAGCTTCTACCGAACCAATTGGGCACCGAAAGTCTTAGCACTCGATGATCCTCTAATTCATGAATGTGATGCTGAACGGGCACAGGTTACTTGTTGAAAATTCTGAGATTGCCTTTCGGCTTCCTGGCATCAGTTAGAGGGTGTGCAAGGGGGCGAGCAGTGGGCTCCGTGGCAGGTATTGCTGGCGTCTTTGTTCCCGTTGCTCATATGCCACATAGTCTTGACTCTCATTAAATTATGAGCCCCTCAGTTTGATCATCCTGTCCTACACATTGTTTTCCTCCTCTGCATCTATCTGACTCATCAATCTAAACATAGATTCACTAATCTGAACTTAAAACTGAATTATGAGGTTCAAATTCATCAGTATTTTGGGAGCTCGTGAACCAACACCACTATACACGTTTGATCAGCTGAAAACATGCCCGTGTCGGCTGGAAGCTTATGGATAGTGATGCATGTGACCTGATATACAGGACGTTAAGCCATTTTCCATTCTGGTCTTTGCACACTCTGCTGTATAAGCCTTCCTACATTTTGTTATCAACCTTCTAGCTAATTTTCTTTAAAATCACAAAATAAATCAAGAGCGAGTGAGCATGTGCACTTGATTCTTTGAGGACATGATTTGAGTTCTCCTGGTAATATATGAATTGAAGTTGTCCTCTGTGCACTGGGCTAAAATCCAGCAGCATCAGTGGTCAATGACATTTGATTTTTTTTATAGAGTAGAACAAAATGCAACTGATTGCATGCTTTATTTAAAGGAAGATTTTACTGAAGAAAAACATAATAATCCAACACATTCTTAAAGCCTTGACTAAACTTCTATTGTGGTTTGTGAAAATGTGATTCATGATGATGTATTAAATATTAAAACCAATATATGATTTAATCCAAACTTATAGGACAGCTTTGCTTAATCTACCACCTGTCACACCATTTCCTTTCTGGATAGCTTTTAGCATGCTGCATAAATAAAACAGTAGTGCCCCCATCCTTCCAATATCTCACCCAGCCTGCTTTCGAAGTTGAACTCGCCAACACTGGATTCCCTATAGTTTGGGTCCCTCTCTCCCTCTTTCTTCTTCCCTTCACCTGGGCTACCTTGTAATTCCATCATGACTCTCTAAGTTCAAGTGTGGAAGTTGGAGGCATTTTTCGAGAGTCAGCATCTGGGTTTGACTTGACCTTGAACACTTTCTTGGCGGTGTGAAAGGGCAAGTTCTTGTCAAGGGCACGTTCCTTCCAAGAACAGCATCAGAGAAGGGAGAAGCTATCCCCCTTCCTCTCACCTCTTCAAGACTCTCACCTTCAGTAATGAACGGTGTGGCTACTGAATTCGGTTTCTTTTCGGATTTCCTTGTAGTGGATCCACCTGTCAAGTTCCCAGGTGGGTGGAAGACAGACGCACAGTTGGAGGGTTCTGTCCATCGGGCAATTTACTGACAATGTTCACTTGAAATTTTCCTCATATTAGGAAAATAATAAAACATCAGAAGCCACCAAGTCTCCCTGGCCAAGGTTTTCTGGCCGAGAAGACATTCTTAGCCACTTGGATGACTTGGCAGAAGCTGCTGGGGGTTGCCGACTGGCCCCTTGATCAGGTCTTTGGTAGCATGCTGGGTGAGGGGGGCATTTCCGGGCAGCCAGGAAAGGGCTGCCTCCTTCACCCCTGCACACTCAGTGCTCAGACGACCTGGCAGCAGGTGTTGAATGGCTGAGGAGACCAAAAGAGACAGAGAAGGACAACCCCATCCTCTTGCAGGTGCGGGTGGGCGTGGGCACACAGACAGGGAGGAGGGGAGGAAGTGGTGAAACCAGACGCCCCCTCCCTGCTCTGCTCACAGTGCTCAGCAGGTGTTCTCAGCCTGGGGACTGAAGAGATACCTATTTGGACCCACGACAGACCAGCTAAGTCAGAATCCTTAGGAGGGTGGGAGAAACAAAGACGGAAGGTAGAACCAGGCCCATCCAAGACCAAGGGACCCTGGGGACGATGAGGAGGCAGGGAGGGCGTCATGCATGAACGGGAACAGGTCGGACCTAGGCAGAGGGAGCCTCCGCCTTCTTGGGGCCTGTGACTGGGGCTTCACAGGAGAATCTCTGCCCCCCAGGCTCCAGGACAGGGAGAAGATGTGTGGTTCTGGCTGAGGTTTGTCCCCGGGCCCTTCCCTCACTAATTCATCCTCTCATGCGAAGTCCACATCATTTACTGAGCACCTACTGCGTGCAGACCCTGAGACACACCCTACAGATTTCGGGGAGCAGTGCAGCCTTGCAGTCTTGCTGCCGACGAGTCTGTGGGAAACCAGAATCAAATGCGTAACGACGCGTTTGATGAGTGTTCCCTGAGAGGGAACTACGATGGCGTAGTTACCGGCTCCAGGTAAACTTAGCCAGACCCCAAAGGGGGAGAAGGCACAGGGCCAGGAAGAGGGTCCTCAAGAGATGGACAGGGCATGCGGGCAACACTGAGTGAGAGCGTGCTGTGCCCTGCAAGAATGGAAGGAGCCGGTCTGACCAGGGCCCTGCCCAGAGGGTGCGAGCGCTCCAGGGGGAGGGTCCCAGCGGCGCTTTGGCCAACCTGAGGACTGTGGGACAGGCCAGGCGGGGCCCCCTCTGGTGCAGCAGGAAAAGGAGCAAAGGAGGGGTGCAGGCGGCCACAGGCACGACACAAAGGGGAGAAGGGCTGGGGGCAGGCTGAGGAGAGGTGAGGCTCAGCCCATCCCAGCAGCAAGCCCCTCCCTCAAGTCTGTGCACCCAGTGGTCCACCTCCCAAACCCACTTAGCTTCAGGCCCCTCGTCCGTCTGCTCGTCCTACCCATCCACCCTGACTGTGTCTCTGCTGCTTGTTTCCTCCAAAAGCAGAAGGGACTCACCAGGCTCAGGACACTAAATACAGGATTGGAGGCAGATGAGTAACTGGCTCCCTTCCAGGAGCCTGAAAATGCCACTTGTTTTTGTTTTGGTTTGGTCTGGTTCCTGTTTTGTTCCCTTTAGGGAAACAGTGCTCTTCTAGGAACCCTCTCTTTTTCCAGCCAGGCGGAGCACAAGGATTATAGGCACAGCCTCTGGGGGCGACGGTCCGGCCCTGACTCAGCTTTGCCACTTACTAGTGGTGACGTGGGGTGAGGGACGCAAGCCTCGGTTTCCCTATCCAGACAGTTTGGGGCTCACGGTGATTCCTAGTTCTGGAAGGTTTCAGGAGAGTCAGGAGATTGAACCTAAATGCAACTTAAAATAGCGCCTGACCTACAACCTGTGTCTGCAATTACTGTTTTCACGAGTGCAAGGAACCAGCTCCGAGGTTGGAACCAGCTCCAAGGTCCACTTATCACCAACCCCAAATATGGCGTCACATGGAAACCCATCATCCCCACCTGCTGCACTGGGCAAAGTAGAGCTGAGAAACCCCCGCCAGCCCCAGGAGATGCTGCCGTGGAGGAGATGATTCTTGGGGCACCTGGAGCGAGGTCGAGGTCCTGCCATCCGGCGTCTGTTCTGACGGAGGACACTGAAAAGGGGTCAGGGGCAAGTGCCGTAAAGCAAATCATAGTTAGACCTTTTACTTTTCCCCTCCCCAGAGCTGTTTCTCCCCACAACCCCTTTCCTTCCTCTTTGGACTCATAAATCTGACCACAGACATAAGATATGCAAGGACATGGGGTGCAGCGCTGGGGCTGGTCTTATCCACGTATCTGCACATATTTGGGGCCACCTGCAAACCAACTGTTCCAACAAGATGTTGCTATGGTTTTCTCTCTCATCAGACTGTATTTCTGGCCCATATTCTCAAAAGGATTGTGAATCATGAGCTTTCTGTTGGAACAGGACAATCCTCCAGGTTGATACAAAGCAGGAAAACAGAATGAAGGAGTTCTAACATCCAAGTCAGAGAAGTCAAAGGAAAGAGGAAGTAGTAGATGCTAGGAGGACGTTTTTAGCTGTTGGTAAGCATCCCCTGCTACAGGGTGCTCGCGTCTGTACCCCTACATGAGGCTCAATTCAAGTTTCATTAACCTTCCACAAGGAACTCATAGGAATAATAGTTTCATTCATCCTCGAACCCAGAGTATCTAGTCCTTACCACGTAACCTAGGAAACACTCTCCACGCATGGCTGACCAGTAGCAGTTTCCAGTCTCTACCCCCACCCGCCCTCGGTTGACTCAAGAGGGCTGCAGTAGAACTGTCTAAGCACCGTCCCCGTGGCTGGAATGCTTGAGCCCTGCCCTGAGTGCCGAGCGAGGAACTCGTGGGAACGTGCTTTGCTGGTGTGGCGTCAACACGACCGAAGGGGACCTGATACCTTCAAGTGCTATTGGCGAGACCAGCGAAGTTGGTTGCATAGAAAGGAACAGAGCCGAGATCTGGAATAGCTTTCAGACCATCCGCCACTTCACAGATGCTACTGGTGATTTTTGGGGCCCAGGGACCGTGCTCGGCACCAGCTAGAGGGTGGGGGAGGAGGTGGTGTCCTCCTTCCCTCACACTGACCACTTACTCCTGCTGGTCCTGCTGCACATGGGACTTTTTTTTTTAAGAGAGAGAGAGCGTGAGCCAGAGGGAGGGGTGGAGGGAGAGGGTGAGGGCGAGAATCCCAAGCAGACTCCCTGCAGAGCACGGAGCCCGACGCAGGGCTCGATCCCAGGACCGTGAGCCGAAACCGAGAGTCGGATGCTCAACTGACTGAGCCACCCAGGCGCACCTCACAAGGATTTTTGAAATTTCACGTGCCCATGACCCCTCAGGGCACTGTCCCACCCTGATCACCTCCTGGGGAAGCCTCCTGTCATGCGGTGGGTTTTCTCACTCTTTGGCGGCAGTGAAGCATGGTGGTCCGAAGTGAGCTCGAGACCGCATAGCCCGGACGGCACCTCCGCTCTGCCACTCCCCCACTGCGTGGCCACGGGAGAGCCCACTGACATCCTCGAGCCTCAGATTGCTGGTCTGTGAGGCAGAGAAAGTGAGCTTCTCACCTCGGTTGACGATGGATGCCGGTGACCCCGCACAGCCTGCCGTGTGGAGAATGAGTGTGTGCAGGGAGAGGTCAGCGGGCCTCAGTGCTTGCTACCATCCAGGTACCCTCTGCTGGGTCCCCTGGACGCACCACTGGCCATAGGCTTGGCATCTGGAGATGCAGAGAGGAACAAAGCAGATCCCAGTCAGGATTTCGGTAGCCCTGGAGGAACCCGCAGGTGATTATGATGTGGAGCTGAAAGGAAAGGATGTGGATCCCACCGTGGGACGAGGTGCAGACGGGGCCAAGTGACAGCCTCGAGCCTGGGATAGGAGTAAGACAGGCAGGGCCGCGGAACGGGGTTCACGGGCCACAGGTCACTTGTGCAAAGGCACAGTCAGGACGAGGATCATAAACGTTGAGGGGTCTGGACTACCCATGCAGGGCTGGGGCCTAGGATGCAGGTGGGGGTGTTCAGAGGGGAAGAGAGCAGCATTTAGAGAAATAGACAGGGAGCAGACCCTGAAGACGCTTGTAACGGGGGCCAAGGGGATCAGACTTTATCCCCAGGGCTTCCCCCATATGAGGTGACTACACTGAACTGTCTTCCCCAAATATCCTATGTCGTAGCCCTAACCCTCAACGTGACTGGAGATGGGCCTTTAAAGAGGTTATTAAAGTTACGTGAGGTCACAAGGTGGGGCCCTAATCAGGGGCCTGGAGTCCGTAAAAGAAAAGCAGACGCAGGGATGTGTGTGCAGAGGAACAACCACGTGAGGCCCAGCGAGAAGACATCTGTCTGCAAGTCAGGAGAGAGGCCTCAGGAGAAACCAGCCCCGCCGGCGTCTTGACCTTGGACTTCCAGCCTCCAAGACGGTGGGAAATAAATGTGCTGTTTAAGTCCCCCGTCTGCAGTAGTTTGGGATGGCAGCCCAAGCTGACTAGCTCATCAGGGGACCCTTGAAGGACTTTATGCACAGAAGGAACTTGAGATGCACACTAGAATTCTCCACCTGGTGACCTTAAGGAGAGGGGGTTATGGGGGAAACCAAGGCAGGGGGCCATGTAGGAAGCAGGTGTGGTGATCCAGGTGAGAACGTGGCGAAGTCAGGCCAGGTGCATAGGTTGGATGGACACCATCTGGGAGATGGTCAGACAGGCTGCAGAGTGGACTGAGTCCCCACTGGACTCAGTCTGCTCACCTGTGAAATGGGGAGGAAGTGGGAGCTCAGCTGCAGGGAGCAGCTCGGAGCTCACGCGTCCACGTGTCCATCACACGTTTAAGGAGGGCCCACTGCAGACGTGGGGGGCATTACTGCAACAGGATGTGGGCTCAGCAAGTCAGCCGACCTCAGCCGAGTGTCTCTGGGGCACTGGACAAGAAGAAGTCAGGAGGCTCGCTGGACTCAAGATGGCAGTGGACCACAGGACCAGCTCCACCTTGGAGGAAGACTTCTAAGGATTGCTGGAGGGCATGGAAAGAGCCAGATATGGTTCCACACTCCCCTCTCCACAAAGTTTATTAGGGGATTTCAATCGAGGAGGGGATGAGCAAGCAGGGAAAACGGCTTTGTCTTTCTCGTCACTGTGAATTCTTATTTAGTACGTGGATTGTTACATACTGTATGGAATTTATGTCCATGTCATGTGTTCCGGGAGAACTCCCTCAGCGGTGTGGGGGATGCTGTTGGGGCCCACCCGGACTGTCCGGTGGGCTGGTGTGCAAACCCTAGCTGTGGGGGCTGTTGGCTGCTAGTAGCCCCAGATGCCTCCTTCTCTGGGGGCTCGGCCTGGGCAACGTGGCGGCTCTCACGAGGACCCCTGTGCCTCCCAACGGCGGCGCCCGACCGACCCAGACCTCGCGGGGGGGCCAGCGCTGTGCCACATTTCCGCCTCCGGGGCTCCTGCGGGATCCGGCTGAGCGTCTCAGCTCAGACCCCGTCCACGCTGGGCGCTCTCGCCTGGCCCGCCGGCTTCCCCACACCTTCCTCCCCGGTCTGGAGAACAGGGTCAAAGCCAAGCGGGCCGGGCATCTGGGCCTGTTTCCAGCATCTCAGAGCTTGTGATCACCAGACTCTGCACGTCTCCCGGCTCCCTGATTGTGAGAACAATCCCGAGGGCTAAGCAAGCGGGTGTCCGGCCTGCAAATACAGAGAGGTCACGTGAGCGTGGCCGGTCATCAGCAGAGCCGGGGACCTAACCCCGGACTGCAGGCTCAGGGCGCAAGCCCACCTGCCGGCTGGTTGGGAGTGCCACCGAGCAGCCGTGACACGTGACTATCGGGGCGTCGGCATAAGGTTCCGAATCCCTACTGACCAGGGCAGAGGCAGAAATGCGAACCATGACAACGCCTCCAAGAGACCTCCCGGAGTACAGAGGACACCTGCATGTGTGCTGCCTCCCTACCTGAGGAGTCACCTCCACGTGTCCTCCCGGAGCAGCGCTGAAAATCATAGGAACGATCAGCTTTGCGATGACAGAAATGTCTATGGCCCTTGCTTCTCTCCTGAGCTCCCTGGGGAAAAAAAAAATACCTTAAAGCAAAGAGATCCAAATTTGGGTAATTACCCAAGAAGCCAAAGGGTATCCTCTGGCACATCCACCTCTGAATTATAAAGGAGGCCAAGGAAGAGACAGTCAGGACTCCTCTGTCCCTTGTAGATGCTCCTCTGTGGCACGTGGCAAGGCCTTGCTGTGTCTGTCAGGTCTGGTCCGAACCCAGTGCATTAACAACGGGGCCCTAACGGGGCCACGGACTAACGTCTCATTCCTAGGCTTGGCAGTTAGGTTATGAGTGAGCAAAACCAGCCACGAGGTCACCCCCCTTCGCCCCACCACCTCCTGTCCCACCTGCAACAGCGTCCCCGCGGCCTGTGCTACCACGTTTTCACTAAGGGCCCCGTACGGTCATTCCAGTCACGTTGTATTGTGGATCCAATCACACCTACTGTGCAGATGATCTGTTGTGAGGTCACGTACCTACAAGGTCAATGAGCCTAAATTCTACCCTGGTCTCCAAACCTACCCAGCTGCGTAATTTTGCAATTGCTGGAATCCCCCCATGATGACGGGGGGAATGTGGCCGTGGCCTGGCCCGAGGGAGGGGCAGCTCCTCACAAGGCGGCTGGCCTGGAGAAAGGCTGGCGACGCCCGTGGGCAGGCCAGGGAACGGTCCGTTTCCAGCTCTTCGGCAAAGGCTGTCAGCAGC
This sequence comes from Phoca vitulina, assembly GCF_004348235.1. Classification (NCBI taxonomy): domain Eukaryota; kingdom Metazoa; phylum Chordata; class Mammalia; order Carnivora; family Phocidae; genus Phoca; species Phoca vitulina. The sequence continues at coordinate 2,576,433 of NW_022589753.1, read as the reverse complement.
TGATGGCAGAGAGAAGTGCTGGTGTAGACGAGGGCTCCACGCAGCCCTTGGCAATGAAGTGAGGTGTTGCCATGGGGAGCGCTCTGTGCAGGGTCTGAGGTATGGATGATCGATAGATACAGGTGGATAGTCTAAAAAGAGGCCTAGACTAACATGCATTTCTAGAAGGAATTGCAAAGACAGAGGAAAGCTCTCGATGAGCTTTATTCAGGGAAGAGGGTTTGGGCATGGTGGGGGTGGGGCAGGGCAGCCTCGGGGACTCGTTCTTTCTGCATGCTTGTGTTTCCTAGCGGTGTCTGCCCTCGTGACACGTGGGGCAGCAGGAGCGTGGACAGCTGATCGCGTGTCTTCTCTGTCACCATGAAACAACCGAGCAATAGCCTAATGAGTTTACTCCCCTCATTTTGACTGTGGCCCGTGTTCACCCTCATATGCAGCAAGCAGCCCGCCTCGGCCGGGGGTGCAGGACCGGCGGCCTCAGTCCCACGCCAGCCGCTCTCGCTTCAGCAGCTCCTGTGCTCCAGTCTCTTCCTTGGACCCTTCCCTGGGATGCTCTCCGCCCCGCTGGCTTCTGTCAGCCCCAAGATACCTGGCAAGAGGTCATGCCTCCTTCCCGGGCTATTGCACCTGCTCAGAGCAGGAGGGGGAGCTCAGGAGGAAACATAGGACCACCCCCACCCTGACTTTGATGGTAAATTCTATCAGAGACTGTCTAGAAGGGTCACTTGGTGGGTTGACCCCCTGGCCCGGCCGGTGCTCCCCATCCTGACCCACAGCACATCTGCTGTGGGGACGTGAGAGCCAGCGGCTGGGTTTTAAAGCCAAGACACTCGCCTTGTCACTTCGTGAAGCTCTCATCTCCAAACAATTCCCATTTCAACTGTGTCCAGCCATTCAATATAAATTGTACATTTACCTTGATGGTCAAGATAATTTTTTCAAATGATCTCAGAGCTGATTGCAGAATGGAGGCCCCTGCAAAAGAGAAATGAGGAAAAAAACCTTTAATGGAAAAGATGGGTCCAGAGATGAGCAAAGGAAGGTGTATCGCAGGAAGAGAAGGCTCACTGACGCCCCATGTACCACGTCCAGCGTGCCTTCCATGGGGCTTGTCTGCACCCGCGTTCTCTGGGGACCCACAGATACGCACGCACCTGCCGCACCTCCCATGAGCCCCAGGGAGGCTCTGGAGACACATCAGTTCCACCCTTGCACAAATGATCCTCTCAGAGGGTCCCATTTACTCCTCTCTGAAACGGGGGTGCTGCCGCCCACTTGGGAGAAGAGGGACAGACAAATGAGGGAAGCACAAGAAAGATGTCAGCTGGTGTTATCCTCTGCTTGTGGATAAATTCAATGTTCCCCAAACCTGCCAAGGATTCCCAGAAATGCCAAAAAAAAAAAAAAAAAAAAAAAAATGCAGGCTCTAGACCCCAGCCCAGACCCACCGAATCAGACTCTCCAGAGATGAGCCCATGGTATGTGCATTTCACCTGCATCCCAGATGAGCCTCAAAATAAGGCAAGTCTGGGGGATGCTGGCCCAGCTCTTCATAGCTCAAAATGGCTGGGAGGAAGGGTTCCATACCGAGAAACCGCCCGTGATCAGGGTGGTCCACATCTACCCAATTGGTGTCCCCCTCACTCACCTCAATGGGACAGAGGAAGGGAAGTCGTCAGAGTGAAGGAAAATGAGGACTGCTTTTGGAATAGAAATGAGTTGCTCAAAACCTTCTCTTTCTTTCCCAATTAAGCAACCCTACATGGAGGCTGCTGGATCACCAGGCGCTAGAATGAGAAGGAGCAAGAACAGGCTGCCCGGCAAATTGCTGCCTTCACCTTGGAGATTGTACGTTCCCTCCAGCTCTAGCTGGCTTAACTGCAAAAATCATTAAATTCAAAATCACTGTATATACATATACTGTACTTGCCGATAGCCACAGACAAAGCTAATCAAATGCACTGCACATTTCATGCAATTTCACACAATTATGAATCTCACAAGGATGCAAATAAAGAGAAAGCCAGGAGCCTAGGGGGTGAGTTATGTGGGAGGGCATCAGAGGGCCGGGAGGTCTCCGGTTCTTGCTAAGCTCCTTCAAACCACAGGAAACATGCCAAAGGCCCCCAGCCATCACCTCCCCTGAGCGAATGTATGCAGCAGGAGAAATCACTGAGGTGCATTTAGAAGCAAGCGATCCAGCATCTAGAGGTATCTTGGAGATGAGAGCAAGACCCTGACTGATTCTCGGAGCCCCTGCAAAGTGCTCCCCCCGCCCCACCCTCTGCCCACCCCACTGCAGGCATTTACTGAGCACCTAAGGTGTTCCTGAGGGCAGAGCTGCTGAATGCCCTCATTGTGATATGCTCACTGCTAAGGAAACCAGGGGCAGCGGGCTATTTCTGCAAAGGGCCCGTATTTTAGGCTTTGCTGGCCAGATGTCCCTGCGGGAGGTACTCACCCCTGCTGTTGCAGCCATAGATAACACACGCACCAGTGGGCAAGGCTGTGTTTCAGTAAAACTTTGTTTACAAAAACAGGCGTTGGGTATATTGGGTCTGAGGAACATCACTTGCCAACCCCTGGTCTAAGGGGGCATTGGGAGAGTGTTTTAGAAACACTTGACCACGTTCACTGGGGGGATCGGGAGTCAAACTGAAAAAAACACAACGTCCCAAAGGTAATGACAGTGGATCAGTGGGCTAGTTAAGGGAGTCACTTCTCAGGCCAGTGTCTGGGACAAAGTCTACCTTGTGGGGATGGCCAGCCAGCTCTGAAACAATCGCCGCACGTATGCAGAGGACCCCGCAGGGTGGGGATGCATCAGTTAGCGGGAGAGTCCTGTGGAAGTGTGTGCTAGTGTTCCCCTGGACGGGGAGTGTCAGGAGCTCCAGAAAGATCCCTGGCATCGGCGCATTGCAGTTCTGGTAGCTGGGAGCCTCCTGTATGTCTTTTGTTTTTATTTTCTGGAACATAAAGAGATTATTCCACCACAGGACTATTCTTGTGAGCCAGCGTCACCAAACCCACGAGCTCTGTCTCTTCCTTATGCCACTGTGGATCTCAGCAAGCAAAGTCTTCATGGGGACATCAGAACAGGTGCACCGAGGCTGGGAGCCGAGTGAGCTCATAGCAGCAATCGAGTCAGAAGGCAAATATTGCTGTGAGCGCAGGGTGAGTGCCCTGAGGGATTGCACAACCCACAGGGCAGGGGAATGAGGTTCCAGCCATTTACCAGCGGAGCTTAGAGCAAGCGTTTAGCTTCATTTCTGCCCTGGAGGGATAAAAGCCCAGCCACGGATGCGTCCACGCCATCCCGTACAGGGGCACTCCTGGGAGACCTGGTCATTGTCTAGACTGTGGACTTAGTCTTGACAAATAGATTTTGTTCCCATGACCAGCTGAAAGAAGCACCATTTCTGTTGCAATCTAATCAATGCACATATGGATCGCTTGTTCAATAAAAGAAACCAAGTAGGAGATATTTAAGGAACTAAGAAGTGGCTATAAAGCAAAAATGATTTCACTGCAACCCACTGGTAATGTAGTTCTTGAGGTGGGCGACTAAGGAAAAATCCTACAGTAAATATGTCGATGAATGGGAGTTCCATGTTGAGCCTCTTCACTGGTGAAGCCTAAGGATTTCTCTTCTGTTCTTACTCAGCATCACACAATTCTTAGTTTGAGCTGATTTATATGATGCAGTGTTAGACGCTTCTTGTTGGAGTGATGTCTCCTTACTAGTAGAAATCTGATGGGTTAGTATTTCATTCAGCTGTTGGGTTTGCCTGCTGACTTCAGTGACCACGCCCAGTCTGTGGCCAAAATGGGTGGAGGGCTTAGAGAGTATAGGTCCTGGTCAAACCAAGACCAGTTTCCTGCTTCACAAGGTGGGGATCGCCATCATTTGGCCTTTGTGGCTTCGGTCTCCCCCCACCCCACAATCATATGCTGCTTTTGGTGTGAGCCTTCTGCTCTGGCTGGCCTGATTTCCCCACCCCATCGCCCCACCGCTCCAGCCCCCATCACCCCATCCCCCATTGCCCCATCCCTCCCATACCCCCACCCCCGTCTCCCCATTGCCCCATCCCCCGTCGACCCATCCCCCATCCCTCCATCCCCCATCCCCCATTGCCCCATCCCTCCCATCCCCCCACCCCCCCATCTCCCCATTGCCCCATCACCCATCATGCCTTACTCACACCTGCCCTTCTCAGGTGGAGTCTCTCTTACCATCTTCTCTGCCAGTCTCCCTTCCATACCCAATGCAAGCCCCGCCTCTCCCAAGTGGACCCTCCTAACTGCATAAAACTCTGCCTCCTCCTTATTGGTGCCCATTTTCAACAAATTATGTCTTTAATTCCCTCAATGAATACATTGGTGTTGGTTTTTCAAACCAAATACAGGACCCACTGGGCAGGGACGGGATTTTATAGGATTCAGAAAGTACTTATTAAGAAACCAACAGGAGCTGTTCATTATCTGGTCGTGTAAATAATATGAAATCTATTGGTATAATTAAAGCTCCATCATCCATCCTGGGCACCAACGGCAATGATCGGACACGGATTGCTTACTCTAAACATAACGTGGAGGATGGAGTTGAAAGGGGCCGCCATCAGGGTCTTTGGGTGGGGAGGTGCTTGCATACCTTTGCTATTATCCTAAAATAAACTGGGTGTAGACCTTGCTCTGGAATTTTGGAAAAGTGCTATTTGCAGCACTGGAAGGCCCCATTTCCGCTTGTGCTCCCAACTGTTGTTACCCGGCTGGTGGCGTTCCTCCTGTACCCTCTCTTTCTCTCCACTTCAGTACAGAAGACAAATAGAAGCAGCAACATAAAAGTGTAAATGGACACTTCACCCACGAAGATGCACAAATGGGAAACAAGCACATGAAAGGAGCTCGACGTCTGTCATCACTAGAAACTGCAAATGAAAACCACGGGGAGATCCTACTGCCTCCTGCGAGAACGGTCAACCTAAAAGCTAACCAGCCGACAGTACTAAGTGCTGACAAGAGTGCGGCACACGGGGACCCGCACTCGCTCCCAGCAGAGGGGACAGTGGCACAGGTACTCAGGACGACAGGAGGGAGGTTGCTCTAAATTTAAACTTACCTAACAACCTGCAGTCCCAGCCCCAAGAACTTCATTCTTTGTCACACAACAGCTGTATTCAAATATTGATGGCAGCTTTATTTTTAAAAATCACCAAAAAAAACCCCACAAAAACTGGGGCGCCTGTGTGGCTCAGTCAGTTAAGCGTCTGCCTTCAGCTCAGGTCATGATCTCGGGGTCCTGGGATCAAGCCCTGCATCGGGCTCCCTCCTCAGCAGGAAGCCTGCTTCTCCCTCTGCCTCTGCTCATGTGCTCTCCCCCTGTCTCTCTCTCTCTCAAATAAATAAATAAAATCTTAAAAAAAAACCCAAAAACAAATGTCCTTTAACTGGAGAATGGATAGACAAACTGATGGAAAACAGATCAGCAATAAAAGGAAGGAACTTTTGATACATTCATCAACATGGATGAATCGCAAATATGTCATGCTCCTTGAAAGAAACCAGAATATTGGATGATTCAACTTATAGGACATTCCAAAAAGGCAAAACTGTAAGGACAGAAAATAGATCAGTGGTTGCCAAGAGCTGGGGGTGGGGATGTTCTATCACTTGATTGTGGTCGTGGTTATGTGACTGTACGCATTTGCCAAAACTCACAGAACTGAGTACTAAAAAGGTAAAATGTTACTGTATCTAAATTATATCTTTAAAAAAAAAAATTAAGCCAGCAGTTCTGCTCTCAGTTGGGTTTGGAATCCCTCCCTCCTAGGCATCCCTGACCTGCTCCAAGCAGGTTCGAGCCGCCCCCATGGAAGTTCAGATCCCTCAGACCCAGCTTGGAGTCCACAAGCTGGACCCTCACCCGGCTCCTCCTTGCTTCCCATTGCCGGGCATCTGTGGGATGCTCACAGCAGGTGGATGGCGCAGAACCTCTGAAAACCTGCTCACAAACGCTGTGACTTCAGGCAGCAAAACCATTTCCCGACTACGTCTAACAGCCAACTCCTCAGCCGGGGCTGGGGCTCTGCAGGGCGAGATCCCAGCCTGAAAGGAAGGACGTGCATGAGCTTGTCCCACTTCTTGTCCAGGAGAGCACGACTCTCCATTGGAGGGAGGGATGGCATTTCCCAAATATCACCCCGATAATGCACGTTCCCTGGAAGTCAGAGCTCAGATGTCTTCCTCCGCAATAGCACTGCCTTCAAATAAAAATGAATCCTAAGCACAGAACACAAAACCAAATGAATATGGTACCTCAAAATTGGTTGGGGTTTTTTTCTTTTCTTTTTCTTGTCTCTCTAGCACAGGGCTGCTTTGTCTTTAAAGCCATCAGCTGGTCTCGCTAAGTGTCTGTTTTCCAGGCAGCACACAGAAATATTCCTACCTGGAAAGGGGGTGGTATCTATGGTAACTGTGGGCAAAGGCCCTAGCACCTCGTACTCTGTCGGCCAGACGAGGAGCTGTGGCTTGTGGTTTGTTCCTAAGAGCTGGCGAATCGGAGAGCTTGCAACGGACTCTGGGGGGGTGTGGGGTTGGGGGTGGGGGTGGTCCCTGAAACACTCTGCGCTGGGACCTCACCCATTCCTGGAGGGAAGAGAGTAGAGTGGAGGTGATCCGGTGACCCCAGGCCTCAGAGGCATGGATCTGACTCCAGACTCCCTTGTTTGTAGTTGTGGAATGCTGGGCGAGCACTTAACTCCTTTAAATTTGTCTCAGTAAAGTGTGTATTTTAGCCCTTACCCCTTAACTGTGTCAAAATGATTCCACATGATGTGAGTATAGCGCTCAATACCCTGCCAGCCCCATGGTGAGGACTCAGTCAAGGAATAGTTATCATGGTAACACATCAATGCCCACTGGGGTCATCTGATTCGCTACTCCACCCCCCACTCCCCAGGTGAGGTGGGTTGCACATTTCTCCTGCCTTCCCCAACAGACAGAGCACCTTGGATACCCAGATGAGTGGGGGAAGGGACCCTGGAAAAGGCACTTTAGGAAGGTGGCAAATAGACAAAGTAGACAAAGGAAGCCTGGTGGGTATGCATATATGGATGGATGGATAGATGGATGGATGGGTGGTGGATGGATGGATGGTGGATAGATGGATGAAGGATAGATAGATGGTGGATGGACGGACAATGGATAGGTGGGTAGATGGATGGATGGATGGATGGTGGATAGATGAATGAAGGATGGATGGAGGATGGATAGATGGATGGAGGATGGATGGATGGATGGAGGATGGATGGATGGATAATGGATGGATGGATGGATGGATAATGGATGGATGGATGGATGGATAGATAATGGATGGATGGATGGATGGGTGGATGGAATGAATAAGTGGGTGGATGCATGACTGAGTGATGATTGAATGGGAAGGTGAATGGATTAATAGATGAATGTGTGCATAGGTTGATGGATAGGCTAATGTTTGCTCTGATAGCTTAGTCAGAAGGAGGCAGATGCTGCTCACCTAAAGCTTTTATCTTCCTGTGAAAATATCCTCAAAGTTGTTGTGCCGTCAGTCATCACAACAAATGCAAATTCATTTTATTTCCTGTAGAGGACTTCATCTTTAAGGGGAAAAAAGACCATCCTGGCTTCACTCACAAAGATGCTCCAACAGGCTGCCCAGGAGCTTTGCACAGCTTCGGTTCCATCAGGCACTTGGAGCTGAGCAGTGGAAGCAGCCCCCTGAGCAATGCGGTTATTTCTAATGCCTGTTCTCCCTGCCTGTGCTCACTGAGCTTTCATCTTTGTAATTACACTGGGACACATTTCTCATGCCAGGCACCGGGAGAAACCAGGAGCGAGCAAGCGGCTGGTTAAGCAAGAAAGAGAAAAGCAAAGATTGACCTAGTTTGGATAAAATGGGATCTTACCTGAACCTTTCCCAGACGGAAATCTCACTAAGCCTGAGCTCGCTAGGGCTCAGCGTAGACATATTGTTTTCCTTCATTCCTTTTTTTTATTACAATGATTTTTATGAGTTTTGTTCTTTTTTGAATTGAGTTGAATTACAGAGGATGAAAATAACTGTGAAAATCTTAATGTTCAGCATGAACAAAGCCTGAGGCATTCTCAGAGCCTCTCCCCATAGCCGCGGCCTTGCAGGGCAACGAGCGGACATCTCTGCAGGGATTCAGTGAGTGTGTGCAAGCGGCTGGGGCTGTGGCCTGGGCGGCGGCCAGAAGGGCAGAGGGCGGCTGGCAGGTCCTGTCGCCTCGTGACCGCAGCCGTGGTGCTGGCCCCCGGCGCAGAGTCCCCAGCTGGAAGGGAGCCGCTGGGGTAGGAGAAGCTCAAAACACGGGCAGGAAATATTGAAAGGATGAGTAAAAAGACTTATCTGACAGGAACAGCTGTTCATCTACTTGAAGAGCAGTAAGGTGAGAGAGGACAGTTCTGTGGGACGGCAGGGCACAGAACTCAGACTAATGGAGAAAATTACCATAGAGGGACAGATGCAAGGCCCAAACTAAAATCCAAAGTTACGACAACCTGCATAGACATGCCCTTTTCCTTACTCGGGTTGGATCCAGTTTAAGTATCGTTGACTCAGGGAAGTCTTCCCTGAGCACCCTGGCTGAGGTTGACCCCCAGAATCACTCTTTGATGTAATAGTCACCAGATTTTATTTATTTTTGGTGCTTGTCACTCTCTAAAAGTAACTTTTGCATTTGTCTGAGGACAGGGGCTGTTACCTCTCATCTTTGTCAGCTGTGCCCAGGTCATAGGAGAGTGCCGATGCACAGAGGGGCTCAGCCATTACATTTTAAGGACTGCATGAACTGGAAAGGGACAAGACATTCTATGGGGTCAGAGAATTCCCTCCCACGATCTAGAAATCGAAGGGCCCTCGAAAGGCACACGTTTCTCCCACAAAGGAGACCGCCGACTCTCCACCACACTTCCAAGCTCGAGCCTGTTCTCCAGCCGGCAGGGATTCGGAGGCCCAGTGCTGTTCATTTCAATCATGGCTTTTGTTTTTGAAAATCCTGAGATTTCTGGCAATTTTGTTATTATTTGATGCATCAAATAATAATCAATATCTCTCTTTAGGGCAGTTTTAGCCATGACTATATATTAGCCTATTTTCTCTAAACCTGTATTTTCTCTGGACTGAAAATCCATAGTGTTTCTAAATTCAGGCCTCCCGGGTTCCATGTTTACAACCCTACAAAGTCTAATTAACCATGAGTTGATAAAGTGATAATTATCTGGCCATCTCAGGAGGCCCAATAAGCACTTCTCCCAGTGGTTTGGCCCGTGCCCTGCTGGGCTCAAGGTCACCAAATGGACAAGGCCTGTCCTCAATTTTAGTCCAGTGTTGGAAGGAGGGGGGAAAACAAAGCATATTTAACTGATAAGTACTTAAATTATTATTTTCGTATTAAGACAAATACAGACTCATAGAGTAAATTCACTAGATATCTGAAGATAAATCTTCCCTGTTCAAGGAATTCCACAATGAGGTGGGTCACTTTCAGGCCATCTGTAACTTTCCACAAATCCACAGAGGTAGGCACGACCCTATGACATGACTCTTGCCAGGGAGCTTTGCCCAAAGATCCATAAAAAGGATGCCACTTCTTGAATCAAACATCAAGGCCATATCCTGCGTGGAATGCAGAATCATGCCCACAAGAGCAATAACCGCCTTTCCACCATGAAGATGAAAATCACATACCAGAAAAGAGAAGAAGGAAGACAGAAGGGCCCTTGGTCCTGTATGTCATCGGCCTCACACCACCAGCCCAAGACCGTCCAGCCTTGGCCTTCTATGACATGAGCAAAACAACCCTTTACTTGATTAAGACATTATAACAGAACTTCCCATTACCAAGAATTGAATGCAATCCTAAATGCAAGCTCCCGATTTGGCCTCCAGAACAGAAGGCATGGCAACGAGCATTCATCTTTACCCTATAAACCAGCATTAGCATCCAATTCTTCCAGGAACCTTCTGGGCTCAGGGCAGCTGGGGGGTCACCCCACACGACCGAGGTCAGAGTAGATTTGGATTTGAGGAGAAAATGTTCAGTTTTACCTGAGCTCTGTGCTCCCCGAAAACAGTAGCAGTAAAAGAAAGCCCCAGCTTTTGTGTTCCGGGAGACAGCTCACGGCAATACAACTTCGTTAGGGCTCGTGGGTGCGCCCCTCCACGCCTATGACCTGGTCAGACATGCACCTTCCAAATTCCCATTCTCGGCCTCATAAAAGACCAGCCAGACTGGTCTATGACAGCAACCTCATCCCACACTGCAGTAGTCTTTCCAAATAAAATCTCTCCTAACCTAAGTCCAGATTTGTTTTTCTTTAGCAGAGGAAATAAACACACAGGGAGAAAGCGTGGCTCTTGGCCCCTCTGAGCTGTAAGGGTGCTCAGAAGTGATCAGAAGTTAGAGGTCCAGTCTCTTTATTTGGTGGTGAGTAAATCCAGTCAGGGGAGATGAAGAGATCTCCCCAAGTCTACAGAGTCATAAGGGCTGGGGTCCAGGCCCGACCTGACACCCACTTCTGTGACATTGCAGAGCCTCCCCACCTGTGAGGGCGATCACGGGGGGTCCTGTGCGCACCTGCTGATGTAGACACACCCCACGGACTCGCAGCGTCACGCGCTATACACACGTGCGTGAGAACGCGCACACACACGTATCTACCTCTCCTGGTCAACCTGAGGAAGAGTGAGTTTTGCTTTCTTTACACCCTACCAGAGCTGGGCTGACAGACCAAAGTGGACATTAATCAGGAGGCTGCCGCCACGAATGCGCTCCGCCGAGCACCAAGCCCCCGGGCCCTGCATAGCCCTGCTGTTCTTGTGCCTCCCCTTCCCAGTGAGTGCTGCTCCCTCCCCACGGCCGCCGCTGCTGTCTGAGGCCGCCCCGGTCCCCACCGCGCACCCCAGCACCGACCAGCACGCCCGAGCGGTGGGCAGTGGCCACCGAGAGGGCAGTGGAAGGGCCGCTATCCTTGTAGGAAGGGGGAAGGGGGTTACTCTGAGGCTTTTTTAGTGTTCCTAGTGAAACTCTTCTCCTACTGCAATTCAAGTTAATAAACAGAAGACTCGCTTTGGGCCAGCCCCTGTGCGAGACCTCTGAGCTGTGGCTCTGCTTTCCAGAACCTCACAGGAACAATAGCAACCGTATCAGTGTAAGTGTGTAACATGTGTGCATGCACACATAATAAACGTGTATGAGCATGTACCTAAACACACAGATATGTGTAACACACGTGTAGATATTTATATGTGTACGCATATATAGTTACACACATATATTTACACACACATTATTTACGTAGAGAGAAATGCATAGGATATTTACAGACTTCATGGCACCGAAACCGTGGAACAGGACTTCGTGGTCAGTCCACCACCATCCCCGTTTTACAAATGAGGAGACCAAGGCATAGAGAGGCCAAGGAAAGTAACTTGAACAGCAACCAGAACACATAACTGAGATGTCTCAAAACTGAACCGTCGTTGTCTTATTCCAGAGCCAGAAATACTAATCACCTTCCTGCATTGAAGACAGGCACATAAATTAACAATTCCAATAGAAGGAAAATTGCTATGAAGATGTGCATAAACCCTACGTCCATCCTGAACAGTTTACTTTGAAATTGAATGGCTCCCAAATGTGGGCTTGTCTGAGTCATCGCAGTTGGAACAGTGTGAAGGTTGCAATCCCAGGTGTGAAATGGACAGGAGATATACTAGTGTTCGGTCTATTTTACACTCGATTTTAAAGAGCTCTTACTAGAAGGAGACAAGTAGTAGCCAAGTTGGCCCAAATCAAAGGCCAGAGAGAGGAGAAAACAGCTTTATGAGACAGAAAACCCAAGTTCTCACATTGCTCCCCCATTCAGTTTGTTGTGAGATGTTACTTTGTGGGAAATATATGAAAAAAATGTAGCCTCACATAGATATTCACTTGGAAAAGGGAGCTGTATTTTAATGGTCTTTTCAGAAAATGTGGGCCTTCTTTTTTGATACTCACCAAAAGCCAACAAGTAGTATCTTCTTGCAGGTTAGACCCAGTGCACATCTGAAGGAACATCAGCGAGCTTCTCATACTCTAGGAAGATCCACCTGTCTACCTTGAACTTTAGGTGAATCTCTCACCCATGAGTGATTTGATAACATCTCATTGTTCATTTGGGAAACGATGGTTCCAAATGTTATGCAGAGTTTTCATTATAAACCATTTTTAAAAATCGCATCTGTGAATATCATCAGCTTTCATCAGAAGTTAAGTTCCTGGGAGGCTGCCAAGCTCAGGAATGTCGATACAAGTTTTCCAAAATTCTAATTTGAACTTGGAAGCTCAAATTTTATCACTGGCAACAAATACCATCAGTGATTTTCCTTGAAGTGACAGGCTCACTAGTTCATATATTTAAATAAACTTTTTTTTTATTTTATGAGAGTTAATAGATTTACAGAAAAATTGTCAAGAGAGTGCAGAGTCCCCATATACACTGCACCCAGTTTCCCTGTTAACATGTTACGTTAGCATGGTCCATTTGTTGCCATTGATGGACAAGTATTGACACATTATTATTAACTGAAGTCCCCATACTTTATTGAATGTCCTTATTTTTTACTTAATGCCCTTTCTCTGTCCCAGGATACCACATTGCATTTAGTTGTCTTGTCTCCTTAAGCTTATCAGAAATAAGAAACTCCCTGCTGTTGTCCAGAGTGGCGGTGCCCCTCCTCATTTCACGGGCACGAGTCCCTGTGGGCCACACTCTGGCCAGCAGTTGGTATTTACTGTCTGCTGGTTTCTCAAGACTTTCCTTGTTTTTGATGACCTTGACAGTGTCGAGGAACGCCGGTCAGGTGTTTTGTAGTATGTCCTTCCACAGGAATTTGTCTGCTATTTTTTTCTCGTGATTAGACTGGGATTATGGGTTTTTGGAAGGAAAACCACAGAGGTAAATTAGCATCTCCATCACATCACATCCTGGGTACGTGAGAGCACCTGTGGATGCTGACTTTGATCACCTGATGAGGGAGCTTTTGTCTGCTTCCTCCGCTGTAGAGTCAGCTGCTTTCTGCCCCCTGCCATACTGTGCGCTTAGGAAGGAACTGCCTCCCCACAGTCCACACTTAGTGGGGCGTACGTTCTGCCTCCTCGAGGCTGAAGAATCTTCCTTCGCTGCTTGTTTGCTGCTTGGAATTCTTTTGCACGGGAGATTTGACTTCGTTCATCTTGGGGAAGATCTCTGCAAAATACCCAGGTCTGAATAACTTAACCCAGTTTATCCGTCAGTCACCCTTTCAGGTAAACTGCTGTTTGGAAACGGACGATAATTCAGCCCCGCAGCTCATACAACCCCACTGAGCTTCTCATAAGACGACCCTCATACCTTGGTAGGGAGAAGTTTCCCACGTCAGGACACAAAATATTTGTTAAAGAACCCTCAAAGGTCAAGATTTAATAAAATTAACAGGTTTTACCACCTCAGCAAGGAAATTCTTAAGTGCACTTGGTAAGCTTTAGTTTCACGGAAGTGCGTAAACGTGAAGAATACGGTAGCTGCCAGCACCGCGCGGCCCCCCTGCCCCGACCCGCGCGAAAGGCCCGCGGCGTTAGCACGATTGCCGCTGACCAGCAGGACAAAGGGCAGCCCCGTGAAAAAGACCGCTCGTGTATTAATAGGATCATGAGAAGAGTAAGAGACCCACAGGGTGCACGGGGAGAACCTTTGCTGCAAGATGAACAGGTAGCTCCCTCCTGACCAGGTTAATCCAGCAGCCGGCCTGGTGCTCCCCCGGACTCCTGCTGACCTTCACCGCCCGGCTCGGGCCCAGCTGCTCCCCACATCTGATGCCTTCCTGTCCTGGACCCTGGGTCCACAGGGGACGAGCCAGTTCCCCCACCTAGTTCCCAAGTCAGGACATCCCACTGTCCTCTTCCAGTTGCTTTTGTATTCATTGCTTCCATATTTTGAGAATTTGCCTCGTTACTTACTAATCCATGAAACATTTATTAAGCACCCCAGTGAGACAGCCCCTGGGCTCCTTACCTGGAGAGCCCCCTTCTTTAGCACAGAGAAGAGGCATCCAGACTTCCCAGGCAAGCAAAAAGAAAAAAAAAATTAACCCTTTCCCCCCGAGTCTCCAAACAATTTTATTTGAAGCCAGAGTTTATTTATTGGCAAACATAGCCTAGTCATTAATCACATTGTTTCTAATTAAGGAATTTTCCAGGGTCAAGTTTCCAACTGAAGTTTCTAGGCAGTTTGCCCAAGTAAGTACTTCATTAAGAACCAAGGCAAAAATCAAAAGAATGCAGGGAGCTCGACAGGGAGAAGGACTTGCCTGGGGAAGCTGGACTAGCTGAGCTTTTCTTATTCCCTCTCTCACCCTTGATCGGCTCTTTTGTGCTCCTGGACCCTGTCGCTGTGGATTAAGGGGGCCCGCTGGGCTCCTGGCTAGAGACGTAAGGTGTGGTTGTGCGATTCTACCCTTTAGGATATATTCAGGTGCAGGAAACAGAATCGCCAGCTAAGAGGTCACCACGCACAAAAGACATGCAATCATCTCCTAGAACAAGGAGTTTGGAAGGAGTCCCAGGTGTGGCGCAGTGGTCCACTAAGGACCCAGCCTCTTCCTCTCTTTCTCTGCTGTCTTTGGCAGGTTGGCAGCCGGTCCTGGGTTGGCTGCTCTGTGCTTTCACAGCTTCGAGTGACCCATCCACCCACAGCCGTGTTTAGACAGGAAGAAGGAGGGAGCAGCAATCCACTCTCTCTCAGCCAGGGAGCAGACCCCTTTCAAGCTTCTCTGGGGTCTCTCCCCTCATTGTACACCGTTGGCTGCAAGCCATTCCACACCCTCCACCGAACCAACCTGTGGCAAAGGAAAATGATGATCTCAAGATGGGGATGCTTGGCTAATCAAGGGCCTGCCTTCCTAGACCGTCGCTGCTGAAACAAGAGTGGGGTTCTCTGTTTGGGAAGGGGCATGATGATGACCATGGGAAGGCAACCAGCCATGTAAGGCTCTAATAGTCAAGGGGACTGCTTCTCTGGCTGCATCAGGCTCCCAGGGAGCTGGCTGTCCCAAGCTGTGCCCTGGGGGTCAACAGTCATCGTGGTCCCTGCCAATGAGGGACTGCTCGCCACTCTATCCAACAGATGAGGGCGTTCCAGAGAAGCAGATGGACTTTCCTCCATCATAAACCAAGGTTCCAAACCTGGTCCTAACAGAACCAACATCCACACTCATAGACCTTCCTTTTCCGCTGACAAGGTCATGGAGAAAATCCACAGAATGAGGTCGGTAGGCTGGCGGTCCCTTAAATGGATCTGTCCCGTCCCTGAAATTTGAGGACTTTAATCACCCTCCATGACACAAAAATGCAATGCATTTATTCACTGTTCTTACCACATCACTCAGCTGGGTGTGTGGTCGCAGATGGTGCTAAGCACCAGCTCACAGGCTTGAAGACCAAGAGCAGCATTCAGATGGGAAACTGCACCATCGGGGAAGGTGACAGAAACAATGCTCCTCTCAGGCCCGGTGTCAGCTCCCCGGGAGGGGTCTCCTTAGGTCAGCTAATTAGGAAGGTTCTAGGTCACTTCCAACAGCCTCCAACCCACTTTGAAAGGCCAAGAACACAGAGACCAAATGTGAGTGAATGTCCTGATCTGCAAAATTTTGCTCGGAGAGCTGCCCGCTGAAGAAGCCGCCCGGAACCCTGGGGCCATAGACGTGCACCTTGGCAAACAGAGCATACCCCCCGGGAGGGGCCACTGCCAGGAGACCACCCTTTAGTTGCTGGTTCTGCTGAGGGAGAAGTAAAGACCTCTGAGCTTTATAGACAATCGCTGCCTGAGAAGGGCAGAAAAAAAGAAGGTGAAATCAGATGCATTAGATCCTGTGGCTTCAGAAATCACTCAGGAGACTGCAAACGTTCCTGGCTGGTTACATGATTAATAATTTCTGGGGTCTTGCTTGCGTAGAAACGGAAAGATAGAAAGAGAAGCAGAGGACTGCATATGAATCTTATTTTCCCACCTCATGCATTTTTATTACTAAGCAGTCACACTTTGCCTTAAGTGAGGAATTATTGGGAAACATTGGCCTTTTGTTTTGCTTCCCCTAGGCCAGGGTCCTCACCCCACTCTGAGCCGGGGCACTGGGCTTCTGCCGCTGCTCTGCCCCCTCCCTCCCTGCGCTCACATTCTGACTCCCCCAAGCGGCGCGGCACCCCTGCTCTCGGTCCCAGGCAGCCAGGTCCTTGAAAGCTGCGTGATGGCTAAGTTCACGTGCCAACTTGATGGGACTGCCAGGCGCCCAGATCTTTGGTTAAACATTATTTCCAGGGGTGTCTGGGGCGGTTGGTTTTGAAAGAGATTAGCCTTTTAATCTGTGGTTGAGTAAAGCAGATGACCCTCCCCAGTGTGGTGGGGCCTCATCTAACCCACTGAAGGTCCCAATAGAACAAGAGTGGGGAGGAAGGAGGAATTCACCTCTTCTGCCTGATCTGAGCGGGGGTGCTGGTCACCTCCTGCCCTCGGACTGAGACTCGTACCATCAGCCTCCGCGGTCTTCAGGCCTTCAGGCTCAGATGGAGTCTCACCCCGGCCCTCCTGGGAACCCAGCTTACAGAAGGCACAGCATGCAACTTCTTAGCTTCCACAATCATGGGAGCCAGGTCCTTATGATAAATCTCGTTATATATAAACCTCATATATATATCTTGTATATAAATCCCATATGTGAAAATATATTTGCATATAACATATACGTGTACATATATATCGTGGGGGTTCTGTTTCTGGAGAACCCTTCCTGCTGCACCCACGAGGAGGTGGGTCCGCCTGCAGGCTTCCCCTGCTGTCTGTGCCAGCCTCCCCCTCCTAGACTGCGAAGCCTTAGAAGGATTTCATCAGCAGCCTAATCACTGCCTACTCACTGGTGTTATCAGCTGACCCAGAGCACCCCAGGGGCATGTGCCTGCTGCCCCCAACACACAGGATTAGAAGGTGACCCCAGTGTATCAGGTCCTTCCGTCCAGTGTGATGGATAACTGACACTGTCCCCGAGGCCCCAGAAGCCACACAGGATAGGTTGGATCGAAGCAATGGTTCTCAGAGCACGGTCTTCAGACCAGCTGCGGCAGCACGTGGGAACTTTTGAGAAATGAAAATTCAGGCCTGCTGAATCAGAACCACTGGGTGTGGGGCCTGCAGTCTGTATTTAACCAAACCCTCCAGGGGGCACTGAGGCATGCTTCCGTGTGAGAACCACTCTTCACTGTTGCAGGGGATGAGAACCAAGCCCAGACCCACTTAGGCACACAATAGGGAGTTCATCAGTTTGACTCCTAGAAAAATGCAGAGAGTCTGCTTCAGGTTCAACTGGATCCAGGTGCTCAGTGCCATTCATTCATTGACTGACTGGCCAGGGTAAGGACGAGTGCTCACCAGGACCCATGTGAACAGACAGTGGAGGGAATGAGATGCGTCAGAGGAAAGCACGGGAGTGGATGGCAACAGGAGAAAAGAAACAAGCAGAAATGGCAGGCTCTTTCTCAGCAGCTAATGGTATCTGTCATCCCCGCTTCTAGGATGAGCAAACTGAGGACGGGGCATCTCAGGAGATGTGCTGGGGGTCCGCGGCAGGTGGGTGCAAGCAGGGGCTCAAACCTTCTCCGGTCAGGTCCTCTGGAATTACAAGGTGAGTATAATTGCAGGGAGGAGGGGCCTCCACACGCCCTGGGGCAGCCCCCTTGTCCTCTAAATGGAGGGCCGAAGCTCAAGGCCAGCGGCCAGGCTCCCAATCCTCACCCAGTGAGATTTCGGGACAAGCGCCTTTCCTATTCAGCCAATCCCGTGCAGCGTTGGAGGCCTCCGTGAACATTTTTCTTGCTGGACATCAAGGCCTGCTGTCCGCTTGCCAGCTTCCTCGCAGGAGCAGGGGAGCTCCTCCCTCTGGCCCCCGGGGCCTGGGTGTAGAATCTTCACCGCGCTCCCTCGGGGCCAGGCCCGGGGTGCCAGGGCCCCTTCCAGGAGCAGCCCCGTGGACGTGGCAGCAACCCCGAAATCAGCCTTTCCCCCCGAATCAATCACATTCCCGCTCTCATCCATCTCTGGAGATGAATGGAGGATCCATAGTGAAGGTGGTGATTTTTATAATAAAGAGGTTCTTTGGAGCAGGTTGGAGGAGGGCTCCCCAAAGGCAGGGCAGAAATGAGATTTGGGGAAAGTAACTCGTTGCAACACGAGGACCGAAGCCAATTCATGTCACTGCAGCTCGGGGGCAACTGTAGGGCCCCAAACCGAAGCATCAGCAAATTCTGTGTAACTTGTTAAGATAAAGGATCTAATTTAAGGCTGGAGAAGAATTTTTCCTCTCTTGGTCACAGATTCTCTACAGATACAATCATTTTCTAAAAGCCAGTAACAAGAAAAAAAGTTTTTCCTCAGCTCTCCCATCCCTGCAATGCACCCAGTGACTCAGTATTAAAAAAAGACATTTCCAAGACAGATACAATAAGGAGCTCCAAATATTTTTAGATACTGTGCCATGCCGGGAAGTGGGAGTGTTGAGGAAAGCAACTGTTTCATGATAAACCCCAAGAAAAACACCCTGAAAACAGGAGGTCTGCTGTGAGCACACCGGTCTGAAAACATCAGGAAAAATGCCGAATTAAACTTCTTTGTGAGGGACACATCCAAATTCCCATTAAAAAGTGACTGAAGCGTCTGATTCAAATGCTTATGTTTCAACTTCTCTGGGAAAACTAGGATCTGTCTTATCGGTTTGCTTCCCCCTGCAAATTTGTGGAGTGCATGAAAATTTTCTACCTAGTTCTGGGGATATGTTGGGATTCTGGTCCTCAGAAGAGAGAGACAATTATTCTTTATTATTTTATGAAGACACTTGTTACGGAATTAAGATATACCCACTGTATTTTTATTGCTAAGCAATGCTAAGCAATGCACACAGATTCTTAAGCACTATGTGCGTTGCTGGAAACGGGCTGTGTGGTTTCCAGGTATGTAACGGGCTACCTCTATACGTAGGAGGTTTGCTGTTATGATTTTTCTAAATGTTAGAAAATTTCTTAAGAAAAGGCAGCTCTTCTCAATCCAGTTTCAAAACACACACACACACACACAACAGAGCAGTGCGATTGTATTCTTCTTTCATGATTTGATTTTATGGACAAAATGATGTGGAGACCCTAATGTCTCCAATTTTTTATGAGTAGTTCTGAAAGTTCCCTTTCACTTCAAACAAAAATTACAAAATGCTCACTTGGCTCCAGGTTTCTGCACAGTGGTTAATTATCAGCAGAGACAAACCTCGAGAAACTCTTCCTCATCTTTTCCCTGGTTCTCGTGGAAGGATTGGAAAATGGAGCGTTCTCGCCCGCCCCTCTTTGGCTCGACCTCTCATCACCGCGTCCCAGGGCCGAGCGCCGCCTTCTCCGGGGAGGCCCCGAGGTGGCTTCTGCACACACATCACGCTAGCAGGTTAAACTGATAATGCTGTTTTCTTTAAAGATGACTTTGCCTTTTCCCGATGCAGAGATGGAGCTGAATATTGGGGATTTAGAATAATCTTCCTGAGAAACAAGCGCAAGGGCTGTACGAACAGAGGCGGTGAAGTCAGCGCCCTGCGGGCCCACCACCTCGCCGTCTCTGCCGCCTGCAAACGGCTGTCGCGGCCCCAGGGCCCACTTCGGGGTGGCAGCGAGGCTTCTACTCCAAGGCAGAGACCACACTCTGCACTTAAATATTAATGCGCATTCTCTGAAGGAATGATCGATGAAATATAGATTCTGGAATGAAATGGGTATTCCTTGTGACTCTAGAAATAATGGACTCATCCTAGATCGTACCTACCTCCTGATTTATTCGTTAAGCTTTTGTGACAATCACTATTAAGACTCATTGATAGTGGAGTGAAAATAAGACCCAAGGAAAGCATGACAACAAATCACTAACTGAAATGAAAATGGGAGTTTTCAGTGTGGCCAGGTAGTTGTATTCCAAATGTGCGGGGGGTGGGGGGGTACAATGGGGAGTTCAGAGAAGGAAGCTTTGTTCAGAGGTCTCAATCTGTACATCCCAATATTCTTTATTTTTGGTAGAAGTTTCACTGTTATGCTGCCACTGGTTAACTCCTTTGGTTGCAGTGACAGAAACAGAAGGAATCATTGGCTCATAGAGCTCTAGGTGTGGGGATGGATCCACCTTCAGGTACAGCTGGATCCAGGGGCTGCAATATTGGCATGCTCTCCCCTCTGCATCTCTCAGCTCAAGTCTCAGCTTCCTGTCATTCCCCCTGCAGGCTCTCAGGCCCCCTTCGTGGGGACCAAAGTAAACAACGGGAGCCCAAGCCCGGCAACTTCCCCCTTACCAGCCTGGCAGGAAGTGCGGCCTCTACTTCCAACTGAGGGGAGGTGCCCACTCCCTGTTCTTCAGCAGGGTAGCACGGTCCTCGGAGGCATTTTGCATCACAATAATTGGAGGGTGCTTATGGCATTGGTAAGGGCAGTGGGGGACTCAGGGATGCCTGATGCCCTGCACTGGGTACTATGCCGAGAGCACCCTGCTCAGCAGAGACCTGCGCCCATCACTTCACTGAATATCCAGCCAGACAGGCGTGTAGGAAGAATCTTGCTAATAACAGTCTGAGCCTGGTGTCCTCGTGCCAGTTTTCTGATAACACAAAACATTTCTGATACATGTGGAATTTTCCAGGGACATAACCTCTGTGTGGATGTAGGGGAAGATTGCAAGTTTTCTGTGGGGCTGGGCCTGCAATGGGAGCCTTCGCTATTTTGCAGATTCCTATCTCAGGCAGCTGTGCCACTTGGGGGGGGGGGATGGGGATGCAGCCAGAAACTAGTCTGCATCCATTCTGTCTTTTTAGGGGCCGCAGTCCACCCTGGGAAGAGCCCTGAGTATTCACTGTGTCTTCCAAGGTGGCTGATCCCGAACATTTACATTTTAACATAACGTATTTTATTACGAATAACTTTCCTTTCTCTTGACCTTTATAGTACGGTCAGAGCATAAAATTGATTTCTTATTAAATTATGTGTGTAGGTAGGTTCTATTATTTCACTTTGGGAGTAACATATCCTTGACAAATCTCCATGGCATGATGCCCGTGGGGTGCGGCGTGGGACATGATGGAGCCCCCCAAACCACAGTGAGTGGAAGGTGGTTGGGTCTCCCACAGGTGGAATCCTGCCCAGCAAAAACAACAATTAAAAAAAAAACAAAAAAACAGACACCACATTGACTACACATGGTCAGATAAAATGCAATAAAAAAAAATAGAAGCATATACAGATATAAATGTGGATTTAAAAAATCAATACACGTGTATTAGTCAGAGTTCTCCAGAGAAACAGAACCTACAGGAGGTGAATATATAGAGAAAAAGATTTATTATAAGGAGTTGGCTCCCATGGTGATGGAGGCCGGAAGTCCCACAAGGGCAGTTGGCAAGCTGGAGGCCCAGGAGAGCAATCCGTATGGTTCCGATCTGAGAGCCCACTGGCTTGACACCCAAGAAGAACGGATACGCCTGTTTGAGGCCAAAGGCCAGAAGAATGAAGTCCTAGTGTGAAGGTAGTCAGGCAAGGGGAGAAACCCCTTTCTAGAGACAAGTTCAGCTGTTCGCTCATCCGGCCCTTCAACTGCTTGGACGAGGCCCACCCACACCAGGGAGGGCCATCTGCTTCCCTCAGATCTGCCTCACTCTGCTTCTGTCGCTTCAGAGGTTGATCGTATCTGAAACCCCCTCGCAGACATGCCAGAGACGTGTTTGACAACGATCTGGGCACCCCGTGACCCAGCCAAGTTGACACATAAGATTCACCATCCCAACACATAAAAATAAAGTCACAGGCTGTAGGGATGGGGGAGAAAAACTTTATAGAAGTCTGGGCAACAGAACAGCAAGACCCACTGTTGCGTCACCGAGGAACGTGGTTCTCCGACTAGGCTTGGCACGAGAGTTTCCCGGGGGTTGGTGCCAAGGAAGTATTTCCTTGGTAAAGTGACTGAAGACTGGTTTTGCCCGTCAGGTGTCGTTCGCAGAATCACATCTGATACAGTAAAAACCAGTGGATTTCCAGAAGTCGGCGCTCCTCCACCTTGGCACTGCTGACATTGCTGACACTGCTGGGTCGTGGGGGTCCTCTTGTGATCTGCAGGGGCTTTAGCAGCATCCCTGGCCCCCCTCTAAGTGCCAGGCACCCCGTCCCCCAGCTGTGACAAACAACAATGTCTCCAGACACTGACAGGTGTCCCCTGGAGACAAACTGCTCCTGCCGAGTTAAGACCAAGTGCTAATAAGGGGGCACGACTAAGCACACAGTACCTACCAGCTTCTGATCTGCGTTTACTGGGGCAACGGGCCGTGTGTTTGGTCAGACGCAAGCAGTGGAACCACGGAGACTCTGCCCGGACCCACGCTCACACTGTCAGCCCGCGCATCCTCCTGGGGGTGCGGCATGCGGGCTCCCCCTCCCTGCGGGTGTGAGACGGCACGTGGCCCCACACCCCAGTGCCAGGAAAAGAGTGAGGGACAGAGCTGCTCGACGAGGTCAGCTCTCAGAGCACAAAGAAGCTCATCCCTTTAAACTCACCTAACGATGTTCAGAGTAGGATCTGACGGGCACGCACACACTCGGTGTGAGAGATTTAAGACTCATGATTAAATTGGATCATATTAAAGATTAATATAGAATTAGATTCAAAAATAGCTTTAAAGGACCTTTACATTCCAAAGAGTCAAGCAGGGATTCAAAAACAGACTTTGCTCCAAGGCACAGGGATGGTGCTCCTTCGGTCCCCTCTTGGGCGAGAAGTTCCCAGCTCGGGCTACGGGACCCTCTGATCAAGAGTGGATGCTTCCTCCGAGCCTTGCGTGGAAGATAAAGAGAAGACGCCAAAGGACAAGACAAAACAAGCGATCTTTCCCAAGCTGTGGCTGGGAGTTCCTCACAAAAGGCCTATTCCCTGTCAAGCCTGGGGCACCAAGGGCTCTGGGGTCCAGTTCTTCCGCTGCTTCCTCGCATTCTTCAGGGTCAAGTGCAGAGCTTCCTTACACGGGAGGCCTTACCGTTAACACTGCTGCTCCCCGGGGGCTCGCTATTTGCCAGGTACTCTGCTCACAGCTTTCTTTAGATGGTTGCATTTAATCCTCAGAAGCCCCGCACAAGGCTTGGGTCCTACACCCCTTCTCCAGCAGAGGAAACAGCGAGGGGTCAGCGCTGTGCCCAGGTGACACGGCCGGGGTGGGGGGAGACACACGGAGACCAGAGCGCCAGGACGCCTGGCTCAAGAGGACGCGCCTTGCCCAGCTGCCCAAGTGGCCCTCTCCGTTGCTCACTCCCCATCACTTGCTGTCCAGAGGTCTCTCCAACACGAGGCGGCTCACTTTACCTTCCCAAGTCTACACCGGAAAGGACTGCCGCCCGAAGACCAGGTCTTACACCAGGGAGCCTCCGACGTCTTCGCAGACACATCTGGGGCTCGCCTTCGGAATTCCCGGGCACTGTGCTTTCCCTCTGTCCTCTAAAATATAAACCAGGTTGCCCGTGCTGTGGCTCAGAACCCTCCAGCAGCTACAAGTCAAACACCAGCGTGGGATGGAGTCCGCAATCTCGGCTTCCACCCTGAGAAGCTAGGAAAAGAAAAAAATTAAACCCGAAGCTGTCAGAGAAAGGAAATAACAAAGATGAGAGTGAAAATCAACCAAATAGAAAACAAACCACAGAAAAAAATCGAAAAAGGTGGACAGTTGTTTAAAATGTTCATGAAATGAATACTTTTCTGGCTACATGATGAAAATAAAGAAATTTAATATTACCTGCAGAAATAGAAGGAGGGTCATCACCAGGATTCTGCGGCCATGAAATGAGAAAGGAACGTTATGGAGGAATTAATGCCAATAAATTGTAAACATAGATGAAGTGACAAATTCTTAAAGCATGTAACTCATCAAAACTTATCCAAGAAGACATACGAAAATGGACTTGGGCAGAAATATATAACCCAAAAGTCCTGTGTCTTTTAAAGAAACTGACTCTGTTATTCAGAAAGTTTCCCACAAAGGGAAGTCCAGGCTGGAATATCACCTCCCTGTCCCCCAACACCAGCTATTGGTCTTCCCTCCACTGGTGGTGATTTGTACGAGTTAGTGGAACACATCCCAGGGCCACCAACGCTCCATCTCTCATCAGCAATGTCACTCTCCTAGTGAGCCAGACAGCCCATGACCGAGCTTACGATCCTCTTTTCCAGTCTGTTTGCTGGGGTCATTCCTGGTATCAGCTGTCACAGGTAAGTGTCCCTAGATGGGAGAAGGCAGGAGATGTCTTGAGAAGTGGTCTCAGAGCTCACAGCTGTGGGCGAGCAAGCAAGCGGGGCTAGAAAGGGGGAGCAGCTGAGCTGGGGTTCAGTCACCCCAGGACCTCAGCCAAGCTCTGCAAAGCCCTCCCTCGTGGACGCAAGCAGACGTGCTCCGGCACTGGGTCACTGGGTGCAGGAGGGAGGAGGAGACGAGAGACGAAGCCGAGCGCTGCCAGCCACAAACATTCACGGGGCCCAGGGAGTTAGTGCTTTGTTCTCTCAGGGGCAGATCTAGCTGGTGGACCTCCACATCCACTGCTGTCGATACACAGAAATCCACGGCATTTTTATACCCGAGCAAAAAAGTATTTTAAGAATGCCATTTATAATAGCTTCAGAAAACATAAAATGCTAAGGCACAGTTTCATTAAGGTGCAAGAACTTGACCCCCCAAACTAGAAAACATTGCAGAGAGATGACAGTAGACAAGTAAATGGGGAAATACGCCGTGTTCACGGGGAGGACTCAATCTTTTGAGTCCCTCCAGACTGACCACAGCCCATGCAATCTTTATAAAAACCCTAGCCTGCCATTTTGTAGAAACTGAGATGCTGATTCTGGAATGGATATGGAAATGCAAAGAACCTAGAATAGCCAAAGAAATCTAAGAAGAAAAAAATATCAGAGGTCTTAGTCTCTCCCCCTCATGGTTTACTATCCTGTGGCAACCAAGACAGTGTGGTGTGTGCACGAAGGGGCAAATGGATTAGTGGAAGAGAACAGAGACCGGAAATAGCCCCACCCATGTAGAGAGAACGGATTATTATTATTTTTTTTTTTTTTACAAAAATGCCAAGATAATTCCTTGGGGAAAAATTCTTTTCCAGTGCCAATGCCAGAATAACTGGATAGAGACTCATCATCATCATCATCATGGCCACATCATCTCAACCCCTGCCTCACACCATGCACAAAAGTACCCATAAGATGGATCACACGCTAATCATAAACGCTAAAACTATGAAATTTCTAGAGGAAAACGGGGGAGATTAACTGTGTGAACCTGGGAGACATGCCGATTTCCTCGACAACATTAGAAAGTGTTACAATAGTGAATAACGAGGTCTTCCTCACAATGAAGAACTTCTGCTCTTTAAAAGAAATCATTGAGAAAGTGAAAAAGTGAGCCAAAGACTGGTTCAGAAATATCTACAGCACACATATCTGAGAAAAAGCCTGTACAGATAATATATGTATATATATTCTCTAAATCAATAATGAAAAGACAAACAGCTTGACTTGTATAAATAGGTAAAGACTTGAATAAGCATTTTACGAAAGTCTGTCTACAAATGTCCAGTAAGTACAGGAAGTGGTGCTTGATGTAGTCAGTGATCAGGGAAATGCACGTCATGTTCACACGAAATGCCGGTTCCCACCCACTGGAATGGCTCCTTCATGTTGGCAATGTGTTGGAGCACTGCGGGTGGAAAGACAAAATGGCAAAACCCTTTGGAAAACAGTTTGGTGGGTTTTTGCAAGTTTGGAAAGACTATCCCGTCACCCAGCTCTTCAATTTTACCTGAGAGAACTGAACATATATGCCCACGAAAGGATTTGTTCTGTTCATGGCTAAAAACTGGAAACAACCCAAATGTCAGCAGGTGAATGTGCCACAAATAAAATCTGATGCACCCACAGCACGGACCCATCCTCCAGTACTTGTAGCAAAAGGAAATAATCAGTAACAAGCTGCGTGAAAGATGGCAGGCATAGAGAAGTGCCAGGTCCCACGTGCATGAGATTCTGGAACAAGGAGCTCCAGCTAGGACACCAGGAAGCAGATCCGGATTCTCGTGTGGTTGTGGCAGGGACTGCTTGCCAAGGAGCGTGAGGAAAGTTCTGGACGGATGGACATGTTCTGGGTCTTGTTTAGGGTGTATATGTTTGCCAAGACTCATACAACTGCTCCCTTAAAATCTGCCTTTTATTGAACGTAAATTATACCTCAATCAGATTGATTAAAGCATAAACATTTTAAGGGGAACGTTAATCACAAGTAAGACATGGAATTTCCTCGCAGTTGAAGATTTCCACTCTGCAGCTGGGGTTCTCGCCCTGTCTTTCCCATTCATCAGCTTGACAACCTTGAATAAGCCCCACAATGTCTCTCTGCCTGTTTGTCCATCTGTAAAGTGGGTGTGATGGTAATGCCTTCTTCATAGCAGGTTGCTTGTCGGATTCGGAGTGTTCCTACATTAAAGCACGTTCAGCAGGGACCGAGCGCATTCCGTGCTCGAGGCGCCCGTTCAATGTTGGCCTTTTGAAGGTTGTTGTTCTAATAGCACACCAGCAAGATTCGAAGCGATGCACAATAAACTTGGGGCCAGGTGACTGGAGTCTAGCCTCATCCTATGTTATAATGTGAGTCTAGCCTCAATCCTGCTGACAGCCCTTTGGGCAGACTTAGGAAAGCTATGTGCCTTGGCTCTTCTCCCCCATCTACCAGATGAGGTCAAATTGCAATCTTCATGGGCCACTTTCTCCATCTTTGCCTTGTCCACAGAACACATATTTTATTATTTACTGAATATATCCCTTTAAATCAACTTGCTCTTTTAAACTTGGATATATCTAGCCTCAGCCTAAGTTACAATGTGAATCAAATTAAGGGTTTGATTTGTTAATTAACATTTTTTTTCCTAAGGTACATTTAAGGAGTCATTATTTGATCATTGGGGAAAAAAGCACCCAGATATCTGTTCATGGACTCCCCCAAGCCATTCTGTGTGCCTCCAAGTACATGCACATTGAGAAAGAGAAGCTGAACGATGCATGGACCCTCTCTGCTTGAGTTCCCAGACACACAGCTTGGCTGCGCTGGGAAGGAACAGCCCCCATGCGGCTCTATGAGGCAGCTGTGGGTCAGGATGCCCAGCATCTGAGTGGTGATGAGGATGGGGTTCCAACAGGAGATGCTAGGGAGACATAGAGGGAGCAAGAAAAATAGTTTGATTGGATTTCCTATTCAGGACACCGTGTCTCTCCACCAAGATGTTGTCTGCTATTGCCCAATATTCCCACTGGCAAAAACTATGGCATCTCAACTTGGGACTTGATCTTTTACATTAACGGTAATCACCACACACAGGTATTAAGTAAGCTAAAACCAAACTGGCATCCAGGCCACAAACGGGAAGCTCCCTGGAATCTGCGCAGCGTAACGGCTGCTTTGCCTTGGCTCAGCAGAGGTGTTCCTTTTGCACAAGCCAGAAGCACAGAGCGATCACGTTTACCACAGTGGGCGAAGTGCTCCTTCTGGATTACACATCCTTGCCCAGGGAGAGGCACCTCATTCCGAGACGTTGGCACCTGCATGCAGTTGACTAAACTCTCAGATAAGCTTGAGAACAACCTGGTGTGAGGTCAGAGGAAGGGGTGAGAGCAGGCTCATTTGGAATGGAAATTGGCAACCTTTCTCTGTAAGGAGCCAGCAGGTTAATATTTTGGCCTCTGTGGGCCACGGGACCTGTGTCATGACTGCTCCCTCTGAAAGCAGCCCCAGACCACATGTAAATGGGTGGGCATGGCCTTGTGACTCCATCCAGTGATCCTGGAGCTCCCCACGGGAGGCCGCTGCCTGGAGACGGACCTGAGCCTCAGGGGTTGAGGGACCTGGTCCTCGAGGAATCGAATGGACCTCAGAACTGGGAGAGCAGGACCTTGCCTGTCTCAGCTACCGACCCACGCACACAGACCTGTTCTGACCCACGCACACAGACCTGTTCTCCACTCAAAACCAAGAGCTTCAGGACACAGGGGCCAAGTCCCACTTCATCTCTGTACCCCCACCCGCAGTTTGTAGCCCAGAGCTCCATGAAGTTTTGTTAGTTCTCTATGAGATAGGACATCCTTGTCAATCCTGCCGACAAATAGTCAAGAAACAATTTCTTCTCGCTCTCCTGTGACCCTCAAATACAACACTGGTCCCGGCCCCTGTGAACACTGTTACTTACATGGAACACTGTCACCCTGCAAGGGATTTACCTGGTGCGGGCTATTAAATTGTGCCTCATAGAAGTACACTTCAAATCGGATTTCCTCAGCGAGCAAACAGGGCTGTGTCACAGACGACGCCGGAGACCCTGCTCGCCCTTAAAACATAATGATGGTGCGTAGCAAGAGCGCAGATGCCAAGTGAGCGTAGGGCCCCAGGGCCCGTGGCGGCTCATCTGAGCAAAAGACCTTTGGCATATCATTGTTGGCATCTTTGATTTATAACTTTTCAAAAGGTAATTGAAGTGGAGAAGAGCTGTTTGGGCTGGAAGTACCGGCAGAAGCAGAAGGACGGGTTTCCAAATGTTTCCAAATGTCTGCTGCCTTCTCTGCAACCACTGGGACCATATCGTGGCCTCACCAGATCGGTTCAAGTAAAAAATAAAGCAAAACAAAAACAAAAACCAGCCCCCTACACACACACACACACACACACACACACACACACACACACAAACACACACTAAGGAGCTAGCTGCCAAAAGACACTTCTCAGCACTGGTTTCTTGTTGAGACAAACGCCCTGAAATATGTCCCTCCGCCCTGACCTTCTCAAGGTCAGACTCGCCAGGACGGAAGGGGCTCCCACCCTGCACCCCACGTGCCTTTCTCTGTGTCAGCTCAGCCTCAGGAGCCCCTCGGTACTGTGTGGCCCAAGCTTTTCAGTTTGCGTATTCCAATTATACGAGCCTACAGATCCCTGTGGTTCCTTCCTGGGCACGACTGTTGCTCCCAACTGGAAGAGCCCTGTCTGGTCCAGTCGCCAGGCACCCTGCCGTCTTTGGGCCCGGCTGTCCCGCGGCTTTGGGTTAAATGGTGTCACCATAGTGACCTGCCGGCCGTCTGCCTGGGAGAAGGGAGGACGCGGCTGCCCACGGTCTGGACATTGCCGACAAGGCTTCGTTGCGCGCCCCCAGCCTCTCCTGGTGACTGGCCATCTGGAGGCCCACAACCAACGAGACGGTGTTCAGCCAGATCCGCCAGAAATCTAGGGACACGCCACCATCACTTTAGAAACAGGCTGAGGTCCAGTCTAGAAAACACCAGCTCAGACGCCTGTGGGTCGGGCCCGCGGGGCCGACTCCTGCAGCTGGAGCGTCGGATCCTGACAGGAGCCCGGCCGTGGGAGACGCAGGCGTCCTCAGCAGCCTGGCCAACTTCCTGCCACAGCCTGTCTTGTCATGTGGGCCCCTGGCTCTCCACCTCCCGGGAGATGTCCTAAGAGAACACCACATGAAAGGAACGCTATGTTTTATTCATTTTCTGGAACATTCTCGGAATCTTCGGTGAACTGCCAATAGCCAGCACACCTCACTTTTGGAGGAGGGGAGAGAATCGTGCGAGGCCACAGATGGGGTTGTTTGTGTTTTCCTTGCACAATGACACGGAGCTAGAGCTTATGGAGCATAAGGCTTATCCATTTTAAGTGTACGTTTCCATGATTCCTAGTGACCTTAGCAAGTGGTGGGGCCGTCACCATAAATCCGTTTCAGACGTTTCCATCACCCAGAAGACCCTTCGTGCTCGACCTTCGTGGTCAACCTCACCTGACCCTACATGGTCAACCTCACCCCCACCCCAGGCAGCCAGCCATCGGCTCCGTGTCTCCATAGATTTGCCTTCCTTGGACATTTCATATGCATGGAATCCTACCATCTGTGGTCCCGGTGTCTGGCTTCTTTCACTTTCCACAATGGTTTCAAGGTTCATCCATGCATTAGGACTTCGTTCCTGTTCATGAAAGAATCACAGGCCCTCGCATGTATAAGCTACATTTGTCTACCCGCTCACCCGTCAAGGGCTGTGTGCGTTGTTTCCCGAGTGAGGTTGCTGAGTGGGTCACAAAAATAGAGGGCAGGTATCTTCCTTCTAGAAGCCCATATGGTGTGCACGGTTCTGAGCGCAAGTTCTCAGTCTGAGTCCTGCCTGGGCCACTTACGAGCAGGTCTCGGCTCAAGCAAGTCCTCTCTGCCCTCTGAACCTCAGTGTCCTCATCTGTCAGATGGGGTGATAACAGGGCCCTGACTCGGGGTCCGTGTGCAGAGAACATGGGGTGAACGTGCCCAGCGCCCAGCACCTGACCCCACAGCCAGAACGGGGGGCACGGAGTCTGTCACGACGATCTGCTGCACCAGGGAGGAGAGGGAAGGAGGGAGGGGGACGGTGTCTGCCCTCCGTCTCCACCCCGTGGAACCTTCCATGAAGCTCCACCAAACCCACAGTCGCACCTGCAGGCGAGCTGCCCCCTGGGTCAGGAAAGGCGGGCGTCCCGCCGGGGCTTGGCTTTACCCTCTGAGGGAGAGCTCACTTTGCTTTGCCCGTCATGGAGCAGGGGTTCCTAGCTCTCCCTAATACGTGTGTCTGGGGGGCCTCACTCCGCCTGTGGCTCTGCGGGCTCCGGGCTCACCCTCGGTTCCTCCAGCAGGAGCCCCTTGTCTGCTGATATTTGTCACTTTGCATGATTTCTTTCCTTTGCGAATACCCATCCTGTGTTCTTGTGTGACACATTAAAAAGAAACCCTGTTTGTGTTTCAGCCGTTTCTCCTGTGGTTCTGTCTTCTGAGAAAGAATGCCTGGCTTTCTCTTTGTTTTGTTTTGTTTTGTTTTGTTTTAATTCTAAGTAACTGAATTTCAACCTCTATCTAGTGTCAAAAACAAAACTTCATAAAAAAAAATCAAGATGCTTAGATCCTAAAATTTAACATTCCAACTCCACTTGATGGAGCTGACCTGCAGACAGTAGGAGGAAAGAGCTGATAAATGGGAACATTGAAATGAGAAGCTTTCTTTGACCCTAAAGCCTGAATTCTGAGACTCACAAGAATGTGTTTTTGGTCCCAAATAAATCGGAAGCCTCTTCTCATTTCTCAGCAACGACAAGAAAAAAAAACTTGGGTGCCACACACCATGCTAAGCACCGCGTTCATCTGCACTCACCTACAGCACAAGACGGGGGCTGCTAGCATGTCCCTTGTGCAGATGAGGACACCAAGGCCATGGAGGATAAAGAATCTGCCCAAAGTCACACAGCCTCACGGTCCAGCCGTCCTGGCCCACAGGCCTCACACCTCGCACTCCCGCCCCCAAGGTCTGCGAATACAGAAGCCCACGGACCTTCCATCAACTGGAATCCTGCAAACACTCCAAAGACCCCTCGGGCTGGTATTCTCACTCCTGCCAAATGGGAAATGTTAGCTTTTACCAGAAAGTCATTTATTTTACAAGTTTTTCGCTTAGATTGTTTTCTAGTCTTGATTAAAAGCACACATCTAAAATAAATACCACATTGGACAGACCAACCATCACTACACAATCCATGTGTATTCAATCAGAAACTGTAATTTCACGCTGAAATTAATTTCAGAACACTTAAAGCAGAACCTGGAACTCCAGCTCCGAGGGAACCACACACCACTTCCCACCACTTGTCCCGACCTGCAGAACT
Source organism: Phoca vitulina (assembly GCF_004348235.1). Taxonomy (NCBI): domain Eukaryota; kingdom Metazoa; phylum Chordata; class Mammalia; order Carnivora; family Phocidae; genus Phoca; species Phoca vitulina. The sequence goes on along the minus strand of NW_022589753.1, from coordinate 2,544,533 downwards.
GATGCTTCCGGAAGGTTCTTAGCACCAGAGCTGCATTATTCCTCGGGTCAGCCTCCGAAGTCAATGCTGTTATCAGAATCCCTTTTATAAAGAGAAAACTGAACCCCAGTGGTGAGTGGGGAGCTCAAGCTTGCACCAGGAACTTTGGATCAAGGGCTAGGCTCGTGGTCAACCCCTTACATAGCTGAGCCCCTGCACAGGGCGGGGGGCACCTCTTTCATCAACATTTGCTCATTCAGTACCTCTTTCTCCACTTCCCACAAGGGCTGGCGTGTTGCTGGGGGTACAGCGTGGACGGCCGACACCATCCAGGCCCTCGTGGGCTCTGCACGGAGCGGGGAGAACGCGGGCATCCCCCGCTGGTGCCCGTGCAGGAGGACGCCGGGCGGGTGAGGGTGTTGGGCGGCCGGCTGGCCCGAGGGAGAGAGAAAGGGCTCAATCACGGGTGAGGCAATTGGGGTTTGGGTAAGGAGGGTGGGGTGAGGTGAAATGGACTGGAAAGATTTGGAGACTTGCCAGAAACCAACAACCCACCCATTCCGCCTCCAGTCACACTGACCTTGAATCCTGGCCGTCTTGGATTCCCAGCTGCTCTTCCAAACCCCGTCCGCGTCACAGCCTGGCCCAGAGTCCTGGGACGACACCGCACTGACCCTCAAAGTCCACACTCCTCACGTAGCTCCAGATCCCCCCACCCTGCCCTCACCCTTGCTGCCCATCCATCCGTCCCTCCATCCCCCAGATGTACATACTGTATGTCTCACGTTCTGCAGGTGCCGGGCACAGTGACGGGCACAGTGACAGGCCCATGCAGACAGTGCCTGCCCGTCACCACAAGAACCACCGCCCATTCCACAGAGACAGGAGCTGAGAAAGAAGGGCCGGAACCCTGGCAGGGGGCAGTGGGGGCAGGTCTGGCCTGGCCAAACCCCGTCGCCTCCAGCCTCACACCCTGCCCCAGAGAAGCTGGGCTCCATCCCCCACGCACCTTCTGCTTTTGTCCTCTGTGTTCTGCCGCGATCACAGGCCTGCTCAGGGCTCCCTGCAGCTCCCATGAGGTGGTAGCTCTTTATTCTCCTGAAAACCCATCATGACTGATAGCATCCATCTGGGAGCCCTAGGGATGTCACAATCACATGTCTGAGATGGGTGACCTTGGGCTAGGAGTAGCCTCCCTCTGAAACTCAATTTCCTTATCTATAAAATGGAAAAAGCAGTAGAAACCACCCCTCTGGATTGCTGTGATAAAAATTAAAAGGGTAATACATATCAGTAGCTTGGCACAGAGCAGGCCCTCAAAGGACGTTACGTCTTATTGTTTATTATCATCCTGTCCCTAGCGTGGAGCACATTCGGGGCTGACCCTTTCAGAGGTGTGTTGACTTTGTGAGGGGGAAGCCCCAGTGGCACGTGCCTTGATGGAATGCAAACCATAAGAGAGGCCGTTAGACCCAGAGCCGGGGTCCTGAGCTGGGGAAGCAGCAAACAGGCAGCTTTTCCATCGGAGGTGAGCCACCTGGACCTGGGATGCTGGCTGACCCCGTGTGACCCAGTTCCTGGTGTCTCGCCCTCACACAGGCTCCCACTGACGGAGTAGAATTAGCTACTGCTAACTTACAGAGGGAAAGGGCCCCACTTTAGTCCATCTTCTTCAGCAGGATTGTGACGCTTCCCGTGGGGACAGCCAGAGTCCGGGGAAAAGCGCATTGCAGTTCCTCCCGAATCTGTCCACCAGCCGGAATAGGTGGTCCCTCCCTCCCTGGTGAGCCCGGATGAAGCTGGCTCCCTCACGAGCCCCTGGAGCTTGCGGTCAGAGGGGCAGTCTGATTAGTGGGCGAGGCACGTGACGGGCAGGGGCTGAACAGAAATGGCAGATGTCTCCACAGAGGCCACCAACCCACCGCCTCCCCGGGACGCTTGTGCACCCACAGTTAACACATACTCCATGCTGACAGTCGGTGCTCAGGTCAATATAAACACCTCTGATACTCCTCACGGACTAGCAGAGCACTTTGCAATACATTGCTTGGGTGGTTGATCTCATATGTCACCTGAGCGGCCACACAGTGCCCAGTGAGGGTGTCTCCCAAAGAGATTAGCACTGGAACTGGTGGGCTCGGGAGAGTGGATGGCCCTCCCCAGTGTGAGTGGGCCCCATCCGCTCAGCTGAGGGTCGGGGTAAGACAGGAGGTAGAGAGGGGAGAACCACCCCTTCTGCCTGACCGTGAGCTGCCCCCCAGCTCAACCAGACCCCCACTGTCCTGAGGCTCCAGCTTGAGACAACAGCCTGTGGGACTTCTCAGCCTCCACCATCATGTGAGCCAATCCCTCATCATAAATCTCCTAGATGATAGATGATAGATAGATAGATGATAGATAGATAGATAGATAGATAGATAGATAGATAGATAGATAGATGATAGGTCAGTTGATCCTATTGGCTCTGTTTCTCTAGAGAACCATGACAATTACAGTCCTCACCTTACATTCAGCTTTCCCTCTATTCATCCCTCCATCCATCCATCCATCCACAGTCCATCCACCCAACCATCTATCCACCCACCCACCCATCCATCCATCTGTCCATCCACAATCCATCCACCCAACCATCTATCCACCCACCCACCCATCCATCCGTCCATCCACAGTCCACCCACCCATCCATCCATCCACCCATCCATCTATCCATCCATCCATCCATCCACAGTCCATCCACCCAACCATCTATCCACCCACCCATCCATCCATCCATCCATCCACCCACCCACCCATCCATCCATCCATCCATCTACCCACCCACCCACCCATCCATCCATTCACAATCCACCCACCCACCCATCCATCCACCCATCCATCCATCCATCCATCCACCCACCCACCCATCCATCCACCCATCCATCCATCCATTCAACAATAGTCATAGATGCCTGCTATGTGCTCAACTTTGCAAAGAGATGCAGATAAAATATGAAGAAGCACCAGACTCAAATTCTACCCTCACAGAGCAGACAATTTAGATGCGGAAGAAAAACATGAGTCTAACAAGCAAAAGACACAATGACTATGACTAGAGCTACCAAGGAGAAGAACATGAAGCCCTGAGGACACCTAGTCAGGGAGGTCAGGGAAGGCTTCCTGGAGGAAGTGGCATTTGAGTTGAGATTTGAAGAATCAGTAGGCCTGAACAGGTGAAGAAAAGAAGGAACATTCCCTGAGGGAACACTTATTCAAAGGCCCTGTGGCAGGAGTAAAGGAGGGGCTGACCAAGGCCCTTGGCTAGAAGGGGAGCCTCCTTCTGGAGTAATGGTCTAGTGACCTAAACACTATACACACTTTTTGCTCCTTTAGTTCTCTCCCATTCGCCTAGGCCATCCCTCCAAATTCCCCCAAATCATTCTTGTCTGTGGCCTTGCCATGGCATGTACAGATTATATAATTCTAGAAAAGATAGGTGTCCCCCATCAAGGCACAGGGAGATGAGTGTGTCCTTGCCACGTGTGAACCTGGGGACACAGCGAGCATCTTGAACATGAACATGCAGCTTCACGTGGCTTCTGGAGCCTTAAGTGAGAAGTAATATCTTCTCCAAGTTACAGAGCCAGCTCTGGCCTCAGCCTCCCTGGATCGCCGTGGTCAGACTGCCTGGCGAACCAGGTCTCAGGCTGACCCATCCCATCACTCAGGTCCTCATGTCTCCGGAAGACATTTCTTGTGCTCCTACTATGTGTTAGGCCCTGTTCTAGGCACCAAAGATACAGAAGTCAACAAACCTAATAAAAAGTCCTGTGTTCTTGGGACTCATGGTTTCAGGGGAGGCACAGACACGAAGCCCCATGAGTAAGTTGAATACGTGGTAGGGGACGGCAGGAAGCCCAAGGGGGACGTGCAAACAGGCAGGCTGAGGTGCGGGGGGAGGGCCTCACTGGGAAGCTGAGCGTGTGTTCAACAGGATTTCTTCCCTACAGACGACAATTTCCAGCAAGATTCATATTCAGTCGATGGGACAGGGTAGTGTATGAAAAATGCTAAATGTTCATTCATTTGAATACTTCTTGTCTGCTTTGTTCTGGGTAGTTAAGATCCATCAGTGGTTGAAGCAAAGACCCCTGAGTCTCCTGTTCCAGTGTGGACAGACAGGCAGGAAGCCATAGACAGTCAGAAGCCTCCCTGGGACTCGAGGATATGCATGTGGTAGATGGAGAGCAGGGTGAGGTGCAGGGAGGGCCCGGGGCGGGCAGTGGGCTGGGCAAAGAGGCCTCTTTCCAAAGATAGTAGCTGATCAAAATTCTGGAGGCGATGGGGATGGGCACATGGGCATCTGGGGAGGGAGGTTCCAGGCAGAGGACACAGCTGGTGGGTGGGCAGGCTTCTGCGTGCCGTGTAGTGGATTAACCACAGGGCCAGAGAGATCAGGCCAAGCGAGGAGGACCTGGAGGCAGAGAGGAGACATGTCTGCCTTTATTCCTCAAACACCAACCTCGGGCACTGAAACTGTGATCTCTGACCTTCAGTGAGCCCTTCCCGCCAGGAACCAAGCCTGGAGTTGACTGTCTTTCAACCATCTTAAAGTAGATTAATGCACCACGTGGTGACAAAGTTTACAGTGCAGTCTTGCATATTTGAAAGTTGCTTAGAGATTAGGTCCTAAAACTGCTCATCCCAAGGAAAAAAGATGTAACTATGTGGGATGTCTGGGTGGTGTAACCAGTTAAGCTTCTAATTCTTGGTTTCCACTCAGGTCATGATCTCGGGATCGCGAAATCAATCCCTGAGTCGGCTCCACACTGAGCAGGGAGTCTGCTTACAATTCTCTCTCTCCCTCTGCCTTGGCCCCCCACTCTCTCTCTGTCTCTCTCTCAGTCTCTCTAAAATAAACAAATAAATCTTAAAAAAAAAAAAAGATGTGATTATGTACGTGAAGTGATAGTTTTTTTTTATTCTCTTATTCTTTTTTAAAAAATATATTTTTTATTTATTTGACAGAGAGAGCACAAGCAGGGGGAGTGGCGGGCAGAGGGAGAAGCAGGCTCCCCACTGAGCAGGGAGCCCGATGCGGGGCTCGATCCCAGGACCCTGGGCCTGAGCTGAAGGCAGACACTTAGACCTAGCCACCCAGGTGCCCCTATTCTATTATTCTTTTATCAGTATCATGAGATTAAAGTATACATCCTTAAGCTGTTATAATCTAACCTTTTTAAATGTATTTTAATATTTCTATAAAATGCAAGATTCTCATATAAGTATATATACCATGCTCTTTCCATGCCTTGTGTGATCTTTGCCATATATATATATATACATAGACAATTACCATGTGAAGTGATCCATCTTAACGTATCGCAGCAATCATTTTGAAATAGATACGCATATCCAACCACCATGTTGTACACCTGAAACTATTACACTGTTATATGTCAATCACATCTCAACAAAACTGGGGGGAAAAGTAGATTAATTATTGGACTCATTTTAGAGATGAGGGAACTGAGGCTCAGGTGAAGTGTCCTGTTCAAGTTTTCACAGATGGAATGTCACCAACTCTGGGTACACGGGAGGGTCCCCGTCCCAGACTGGGTGCCCCAAGTGATTTGCCAGTCCCCATGCCCAGGCGTGGGATGCAGCAGGGGACGGAGAGCTGATGCTCCTTCTCATGGGCCCCAGGGCAACTGTGCAGGCAGAGTAGGGCGGAAAAGGGCCGTGGGGGTTGGCCAAGCTTCCGTGGTTGAATGGCGTGTTCTTTGGGCCCCGAGAGCTGGGCTGACACCAGTCTAAGCACATGACGCAGACAGGCAGGGTGGCTTCACTCCTGTTGGGAAGCGGACAGAGGCTGCCCTGGGAAGGCATTCCCACGGACCCCAGCCCCTCCCTGGCAGGAGGTGGGCAGGGACGGCAGGTGAGGCCCAGGCTCCGGACGGGAGAGGCCTGTCTATCAGCCCGCTGCCTGATGGAGGATTTTATCTCTAAAATACAGTGTTCCTGTTAGAAGGTACACATTTTCACATCTATTAAATTGCTTTGCATGAAAGTGTGCTTTCCTGGTGCCATAGCAACCGTACTTCCTAATCTGATTTAAATGTCTTACCTTGTGCAGCAGAAGTGAACGCCACGCTTTCCGAAGTCCGTGGCTCTGCTGTGCCCATGATGTATAATTTTTTAGAAAAGAAAAATAATCTCGGGCTGAAAATCACCCCCCTCTGCCCCATTGGCGGATGTTTCCCGCTAATGGTTACGGATAGGGCGCCGGTGTCCTTCCCCACCCCCTCCCGGCTCCTGGCTGGGACATCCTGGGTGGTTTATTGAAGCTTTCTGAACTGCAGCTTCTTCATCTGGAAATCGGGAATTATAATGTTCTACCCACAGGGCTGTGGGAAGGATTAAATAACAGAACGCACGTAAAGATCTGAGCTCTGCGTCTGGCATTCATTAGGAGTTAAGTAAACACTAACTAGTGCTCGCCTTGCACCGGCCTCTTCCCTCATTAGTGGTGACAATTGACCACAGAGGACGGTACAAGTCTGAGTCTGAAGTCTATGGCTCCCCGTGGCTGTTCCGAGGTGGTTCTCCACTTCCTGCGTGTCCCCTTCACTGTGATGTTCCACGCAGGCGCTCAGCTGCTACTGGGGGGACACAAAGGCAAGACCGTGTCCCCGGGTGGCCCCCGGGCTGCTTCTTTCCAACCTCCCCCACCCCACGGCTTGGTCCAGCTCCCCTTTGACAACACCCGTTAAACACTGGGCCACGGGAGACACGCGCCGTGGTCCTAACTCCCAGGAGAGCAGCCCAGGCCCGGGAAATGCTTGGAAACGTGTTAACAACAGGAAGGGTTCTATCCCTGGAGGGCTTGGGAGGACCACCTGCACCTCGTGTCCCACCTGGCAGCTGAGGCTTCCATCCCTCGGGCTCAAAAGGGACACGCAGCTTAGAGCCACACGCCTCTGCCGGCCGAGGGGACGGGACTAAGGGCTGTTCCCAGGGGCCCGAGCGCCAGGGCTCCCAGGGTTCTTGAACTACAGGGTGCACCAGACTCCAGGGACCCGTGTTCAATGCATATTCCAGAAATCCCCCTTCAGTGGGGTCAGCGTCCACCCAGCCGTCCTTCCAGACACCCAGGGAGATCCTGCCGTACTTCTGCAGAGCTGCTCCGTCGTTACCCTTACTTTAGAAAGTGCTGATTTAAGGAGAGAATGCCGAGGTGTCCGTGACGCACCTTCACATCCCGCAGCGGGGAGGCCAAGGGAGTGCGGGACAAGGGGGTGGTCGTTTGCGGGCCTATCTGCGGCAGTTCACCATACGATTTCCTCCACTCGTCTGTATGTTTGAAACGTTTTGTAATAAAAACGCTATTAGAAGCTCAAGATCTGAGACCCTTGGAAATCCCCCCAGCCCTTCCCGTCTTCAACTCCAGCCAGAAACTCCGAGTGTTCAAATATCAGTGTTCACCTTCTTTGATACGTGAAGAAAGTTCCGTTTCTAGGAAGTCTTACTTCCGCCGATCTTGAGCAGTCATGGGGGGACTCGTTTTTCCTTTTCCTCCTTCCCGCTGCCACACCAGGGCGCATCCCTGCCCGGGGTCGGGGCCTCATAATCCGACGTGGTGGATGCGGCCCAGCCTCACGTGCGCCCCGTGATTTTGCGGCTGGGGATTCTGAGGGTCTTTTCCTCCTCTTTCTATAAGCTGTGGTTCCCATCCCCCGAGGGAGGATTTGAAAGGAGGGAAGTGGCTTCTCCTAAGGAACATGGGCAGTGAAATTGTGACTTCACGCAGCATATACGTACGGGACCTTCCTCCCACCTACATGGGCTGCCGGGCGACCCCCTTGGCATGAGGCGTCCCGATGCTGGGGCGTAGACGGCACCTGCATTTTCAGCCACCTGAGTACCTGGCTTAGGGGAGGTGGCTACCGACAGACGTGCCCTTGGCAGCTCAGCTTCCCCCTCAAAGGCCAGCGGGAGTCTTCCCGGGCTTTAGCCAGACCAACGAGGGTCACGTCCCCATTCCACACCCATCCCTGTGCTGTGACAACTATGGGGTCAGGGCTCAGACCTGTCCCCTTCCGACAGATATAGAGAATGGGGGCGGGCGTTGTGGCCAAAACGACAGGGCGGGAGCTGCTAGAACGGCCCTCATAACATATTTCCACCCCAAAGCGCCCACTTCGGCAAGCCCCCCACGAGGACTGGTGTGCCAAGGGGTGTGCACAAACCTGGAGAACGTCGTCTTCTAGGAGCATGGCCATTTCCCACCGAGTGAGGCCTCTGCTTTCGGGAAGGAGATACCTAAGTGTGTGTAGACCAGCTCAGGTAGAAGCCCCAGGACGCAGCCGTGCAGCAGGGAGGGGACCCCTGCTTTCCGGCCATTTCCTGCAGGTCGCATTCCGCTTGAAAGGGACTCAGCCTCCCCTCCCCGACGTGTGCCCCAGGGAGGTAGAATCTTACTTATGGCAGTTGCAAGGAAGGCCAAAAATCCTGTGCATGCAAAACCATCCTTGAAGATCACCCAAACCACTCATTTGCTCCAGTGGGACAGACACACCCTGTGCAGGTTGTAAGAACCGCTCGCCCAGGCTCCCAGAGGGAAAACAGAGCAGCCTATGAGCAGAGGCTGGCGCCTTCAGACCACAGCAGGAGAGCCCATGTGGAGAGGCCCCGACGCCCCGCTGACCTGTGACATCCTCATCTTTCTGTTTGATTGAGAGTTTATCTTTAGTACCTTAATCTATGTGTTATGAAGATAGTTGCATTACTCATAGGAAGAAACAAAGCTCACAGCCTCGCAGGACCCATGATCTGCTGTTAATGACCTGCCCAGAAACTCAGGCGTGGGTCGGAGCTGGGTACCTGCCAGCAGAGGCCTCCTTCGGCCTGGCCCACCCAGCAGGTCCCTCTCGGGGGCAGGGGCACCTCAGCAAATCCACCCCATCCTCCACGCACTTCCCGGCTTCGGCAGGCTTCGGGCTCACTCTCTGGCCGGCGAGTCTCAGGATCTGATTCCGGGCCGGGCACTGCAAAGTGACCGGTCCAAGGTGGAGAGTCAGGCCACGGCAGGGACCAGGATCGGGGGTCCATCCTGTCCTCCACCCCGGTGTGCAGCCGGCACTCAGTCAAACCTATACTGACTTCAAATCTATATCTTGGCTGATTAGACCCACATACACTTTGGTTTTTGGAAAACTGCAGGGAATTTAGCCATGGGAACTTTCTCCTCATTCCTTTTGTTAACGATAATGCAAACGTCTGCCTTCTACACGAGAGCTAAGTCCTGGAGGGTGCAGACCGTGCCCGTCCTGTTCATTTTCCTTTCTTCAGTAAGGAGAAGAGAGAGCAGTAAACACCTACTGATTGGCAGGAGAGCAGGTGGACCATACCTGCAATGTCCTAGGCCCACGCTAGGGGCTTTGGGATAGAGCCCTGCTAACATTCACTGTGAAAATTTTAACAAACACTAAAGAAGAGAGGATAGCATGATAAACCTCCGTAGACCACTTCGATTTAATGATTATTACTATTTAGCCATATTTGCTCAACTGCTTTCTGCTTAAGTGTCTTAAAAGTGAATTACAGACAGTATGACATTTCACCTCTACTTTAATCCTTCTGCGCACACCCCTTAAAGACACAGGCATTTGCTTATATAAACCCCAACGCCATTATGAGACTCACCAAAATAAGTAAGCATCCGTCCTTCATCTCATCCAAAGCACATGCACGTTCAAATTTCCCTGACCCCCACCAAAAGGTCTTCCTATCATTGGTCTGTTCAAATCAAACTCAGACAACATGCACCACAAAGCATATTTGGTTGCTATGTTACTTGAGCATTTTTTACTCGAGAGAAGTCCATGCCTTTTTATCTGTATCACCAGCTGGGAGGACAGGTCTCATTGTAATCCTGAGGTGGCCCTGCCATAATTACAACCCTACTGTAATTACAGCCCTCTCCAGCTCGAGAACCAACCAAGGAGAAAACCGGGCTCCAGTTGCTCACAGGGCTCGAAGCACCTGCTGATGGTCACAGTCATTGGCTTTAAACGTGAGATTTGCCTTCATCTCAAAACCACGCTCCTTCTGCCACTGTGTCCGTGTGAAGGGAGAAGATCCTAAGACCTTTTTCTTTACATTTTAAAAGCAACTTTAATATTGACTTTCAACACATTGTGACTGAGCTTGGTTATTTCTGGGAAAGAAAGAGGACTGCCAAAGGGAACCATGAGGATTCTACTCTGAGGGGTAAGGAGTGATATTTTCTGTCCCTGGCAGAAACTATCTAGTAGATAAGTAAATAAAACTCCAGGTTTTATCTTAAAAAGTATGGGGGTTTTCAGGCTCCTGGAACAACCAAAATCAAAGACAGGACCAGCCTCACTATTTACAAATGGAACATCTAATAAGTGATTTGCAAAAATGACCTCACTCTCTGGGATTCCTTTGATATGCAAATGTGTGTTTCTGCTTCTCTTGCCCTTTGCTCCTTCAAAAGGGCAGGGCTGGAGAATACAGGGAAATCAGGGAAATTGCCACCAGGTGAATTAAGGTTTACAGGGGCTCTTCCTTCCTGCAATTTCTTTCAGGCAAGGTTGCTTTGCAGAGAGAGATTTGTAGAGCAGTTCCTCCAGAAGCCCGTGCGGGCTAATAAAAGCTCAGTAACTCTGAGAAGGGTTTATAGGCTCCCTTCGTCTTCCTGCACCAAGAGCTCGACTGAGCTTCAAAATTCCATTTCTTCCACATTGCCAGAACTCAGGAGTTCACGTCTGAAACCCTGATGCCTGATGAATGCATTTTTAAAATATGTGTTCCCAGAATATCGTGTGGGTGTTTAATAGTAGATAGGAAAAACTCCAGATATCTGAATGTTTCCTCTTAGACCTCGTGGGCTCTGAGAGTGCACTGGGCGGGATCTCCCATAAAGGGGGTCTTCCAGATGGACCTATGGGCAGAAGAAGCAGGACGAAAGACATGGGTACCAAGGAGGAGCACACATATCCTTAGGAATCTCAGAAATCTGAAGCATGCTGTGTGGATCCCACAAATATGGAGTCTAAGGCGACCTCAGAAACCAGACGCAAAATTCCAAAATCTCCCTGCTCAAAGGATTGTTTAGAAAACAATTCTTCAGTCCTTAGCTCGCATTTTCAAAATTCTCCCAATGAACATTGGCTTTTATAAGTAGAAACGAGAAAATGGCATGAGAATCCGTTTAATAAAAATGTAGGAGACAGAGAAAAATGTGTTGGGAGCTAATGCAAGTCTAGTAAACACCAAGGATTGGGAGTGGAAGGGTTTGCAGAGCAAAGCCTGCTAGAGGCCCAGGTTGGTTTTTCCCTGTAAAGGGGGAGTTCACACGTTGTGCCCGTGCACCTGCTAGCAGGACGGTGAGTCCCTGTCATCGTTGGCAGACCTGTTTCATTCTCCTCCAACTTTACAACACAACCCATTTCCAAACAGGATCTAAAGACTAATATTCCCTGACAACAGTCTAAGAATTCCAACCAGAGCATTTCTCAGGGCCAGAATCCCAGAAAAGCTGAATTAACCCTTTAGATTCCCTGGGACTTTTCCCGTTTTCCCCAGCACCCAATCCACATGGTATGGAATGTTTACATGTTGGAATTTTTCACTAACGGGTCTTTGGTATGCAGTGGGATAATTTTGAGCGAAATCAGTAATAATCGTGAATACCACAGAAAATGCTTTGTGGAGGCCATTTTTCATTGGTGTCCAGAGACTCCTAACATCATGGTCAAGCATGACCTTGCTGTTGCCCACCCAGCTCCACGCTGTCCCTTCCCTTGGTGCCAATCAGTTGCGCCAACAACATTCGATCAGCCCTGATAGTGAACTTCTATCACAAAGAGTGACTGCGAGTCTCCCAATATTGGTAAATTGGTTCCTTTGCACTGCCTTCCCAGTCTAAAGACCCATCGCTGAAACTGCAGGCTCAAATTCGTCCGTGGGGAAATAAATAACAAATCAAGCAGCCATTCACTCAGATTTATTGGCATAACCAGGCGAGGCAGCCAAAAATCTCCAAGAGTGGGTTGTTGATTACAAGTCAGGCAGTGGGAAACAAGCTACCGCTGGATTTCATGCTGGTGTGATAAATTCACCCATAGCCATGGATCGGAAAGTGGTAAGTCAAACGGATGGTTCCTGAAGATGCAAAAGCATATTTCATTCCACTTACAGCTTGATGCAGCTAATCAGTCTGAACCTCAGCATAACTCACGAGTCCAGGAGAGCCTTCTGGAAAGTGCAGGTATGATGCTCTTTTTGAACAGGCTCATAATTTCTGTGCACTAATATCCTGTGGGGAGTTTGAGAAGTGGTTCATTTCCAGGATATTTTTATGGACTCTCCTAACGATACTCCAGCAATTGGCATCTGGGTTGCTATCATTGGCACTCCGGGTGCTTATCGGAGCTGACTGAATGCACAGAACTGCTCTGAGGTTTAAACTCTCAGAAATTCTGGAATTGGAGAAAGTGGTTTGATGAGAGCTAACAATATGGTATCTTTCCAGAGGCTAACATTTATTTTAACTCAAGCATTCTGATTTTGGAAAAGAATACACAGAAATAATGACAATTAAATCCTTTTCTTGTCTTCCCTCAAGATTCTGTGTTCTCCTTCCCCAGGCTCACCGGGGCACTTTGGCTTGTATCATCGACTTTAGGACAAATGCTGCCCGCTACATGGACATTACCTTTGAATGCCCACTTTGTCAGGGAGAAAAGAACCATCCTCCTCCTCAAAGGTTTTACGTTTCCCTAACCACTCGTACAGGGGCACTCGTGTATTAAAAATTATCTGAAACCGACCAGTGCCAGTCAAACGTACTGCGGCTACTGCTCTGTGGACCCCGCCTCACCCCCCCACACCCCGCCGCATGCTGTGAATCGGAACCTACGGGAGCACATCGCCGGGTCACGTTCAAATTCTGTCAACACAATGCACGTTTCGGAGAGCAATCCAAGGAACCTGAATTGTACTTGATTCCGAGAAAAATAGGTTATAATTCCAAACATCTGCTTCTTAACAAGTAGCGCCACTTAAGCGAGAAGCACAGAGTTCATGTTCTGAAGACGAAGTCTGATGTTTGCCTAAAGCAATTGCTCTGCACGGAAAACAGCCATCCGAGAGGGTGGGCGCCAGTCTGCACCTGTTGGGAGAAGAGCAAGGTTGAGACCTGAGTGAACAATGGAGAGGCCAGTGTGACAGTGGCTCAGAGTGAAGCCTAGGGGTGGACAGTTCACAAAGATGGTGCCGTAAGGACCCTCTGATGTGTGACTTTGCAGCCCCACCAATGTCAGGTGGAATCTACATCCTCAGCCCTGGGCGGCGGACTGGACTGGTGGCTGGCTGGGGCCAATCACAGTCCTTCTGAAGACTTAGAAGCCTCGAGAGTCTCTGCTTGCTCTCCTGGAACCCTGCCCTGGTCATGAGAGCAAGCCTGGCTGACCTGCTGGAGGAGGAGAGCCAAGGTGTGCGGCCAATACCAGCCAAGCCCTGGGGGCAGAGCTGCCGAGGTCCCCACAGTGGACCTCAGAGGAAGGACAGCCCAGCTGATACCATACAATCTCCCAGCTAAGCCAGTCCAACCATGAAGCCTCAGTATCCAGAATTAGGTAAATAGTGTTAAGCCTCTGAAGCAACTGGGTTTTTTTTCTTTAAGAAAAATAAACACTTTAACCCAACCCCTATCTACGTCCTGTCTGGCAACCACCAGTTTGTTCTCTGTATTTAAGGGTCTGGGTCTTGGTTTGTTTGTCTCTCTTTTCTTTGTTCTTTTTTTCTGTTTCTTACATTCCACACATGTGTGAAATCATATGGTATTTGTCTTTGTCTGATTTATTTCATTTAGCATTAAACCCTCTAGATTCATCCGTGTTGTGAATGGCAATATTTCATTCTTTTTTATGGCTGAGTAATACTCCATTATGTATCTATAGACCACATCTTCTATACCCATTCATCAGTCGGTGGACACTTGGGCTGCTTCCATAATTTGGCTATTGCAGATAATGCTGCTATAAACATCAGGGTGCATATATATTCTTGAATTAGTGTTTTCATATTCTTTGGGTAAATACCCAGTAGTGCAATTACTGGATCGTAGGGTAGTTCTATTTTTAATTCTTTGAGGAACCTCCATACTGTTTTCCAGAGCGGCTACATAAGTTTGATTCCCTCTAACAGTACAAGGGAGTTCCTTTTTCTCCACATGCTTGCCAACACTTGTTGTTTTCTGTGTTGTTGATTTTAGCCATTCTGACAGTTGTGAGGTGGTATCTCATTGTGGTTTTGATTTGCATTTCCCTGATGATGAGTGATGTTGAGCGTGTTTTCATTGTCAGTCGGCCATCTGAATGTTTTCTTTGGGAAAATGTCTTTTCATGTCTTCTGCCCATTTTTCAATTATCTGAGGCAGTTGTTTTAAGTTATTAAGTGTCAGAATGATTTATTGTGCAGGAAGAGTTAACTAGGGCAGACCCCATAATAACCCCCCAATCTCTCTCTGCCTCATCTCTGTCTCTCTATCACTGTCTCTGTCTCCATCGCTCTTGTCCTCACCTGTATCTCTCTCTATCCCTATCTCCATCTCCACACAGTGTCCTAAAGCCAAGGAGCCCCTGGTCGGCTACTCACCTCCGGGGAAAGAGTGCATGATATCTGGGCACTTAGATCACATTTGCAAACCTTATAGTCCTAGAGTCTGTTTCACCCTTAAAATTAGTGAGAACTCCAAAGAGCTTCCGCTCATGTCTATCAGTATTTACCATATTAGAAGTTAAAGTTGAGGAAAGTTTAAAACTTGAGAAAATGCAAGCACGCATGCCCTTAACCATCAGAGTGCTGATGTCATCTGAGCTGACGAGGCCCCAGAAAACTCCACTGTACACTCGACAAAATGAGAGACAGGCAGATGACCTTTGGTGCTGTTATGAAAGTAAGTCTGTAAGTAAGATCCTGAGCACCTGTGACCTAGACCATTGTCACAGATGTCCCCAGGCTGCCACGCTGCTCTCCAACTCGGTCTGTGTGGTTTTGCTTATGAGCATAATGATCAGAATACAAACATTAAAAGACTTTCTCATTGGAAGGCTTAGGGCTCTACCACACAATGGTAAGTGCATATGGTTACAAACCGTTCATATAGAGTAAACACTCTAAAATTATTATAATCATTGCATCTCCATGGTAATATTTATTTATAATGAATTATAGGCTTACAGGGGAATTTATTGAGCTACACGGAGAACTAATTATGGGAAGCATATTCATATCTCAAATAAAGTAGCTCCTGCTCTTTCTAAGTGATTCTTGTCTGAAGAGCTTCCATCCTTTCTTTTGGCCAAGGTGCAAGGCCAGTTATCTCCCCCAGGAAACCCCACGGGGCTCCTTCCATGCTCATCTAGCACTTTGAACCTCTTCCTCCACCCATCACTGTCTCCTCGAGTTCAGACCACACCCACTGAGTGCATGCTCTGTTCCACCTGCCTTCCCATAGGTCACGGTGCTGACGCTTCACCAAACCTGGGATTTGGACATGGTCATTCCCCTTGTACAGATGAGGAAACTGCCAATCTAAGCCATTGAACAACCTGCTCAAAGTCAGGCGATTAGAAAAAAAGACAAAGAAGATGTGTTCCAGTCATTTTCTCAAGTCCGCACTCACTGGTCAGAAACGTGTTGCTTACCTGTCCTGCCAGGAAGCAGCTTGCAGGTGGGGCCCCGGCAGGCCAGGGGGTAGAAGCTGACCTATGGGGAGGCTCTCGTTGGCAGGTGGGGGGTGTCTTACAGCGAGGGCACTGGGTCTCCCGGGAACCCCGAGAAGACTCAGTCATCTGGCTGTGGAGGTGGGTGAGGCTTCGTGGAGGAGGGTGGCAGATGGTACTTTCCAAAACTGGATGCAGTCATATCTCCACACGCTCGTCTTATGAGGTGACTTGGAGGCTCCTTCCAGCAAGTAGGAGGGTCTGTGTTTCTTCCCTCTGAATCTGGGCAGATGGGTGACAATGGGGAAGGGAGGCTTTGCGACTCTCGAGGCTAGGCCACAGAAAGTGAGGCCGGCCGCCATGCTGGGAGGGGGCTCAAGTCACCCTGCGGAGACCCGGGGGTCAGGAGGCAGCAGTCAGCCCAGCTCCCCTGCGACGTGATGAGCCGTCTTAGAATGAGTCCTCCTGCCCGGGGCCGAGCCACCTCCACTGATGCCGTGTGCAGCCGAAATGAACTGTCCCCTCAAGTCCTTCCCAAAGAGAAAATTCGTGAACAAAATAAATGACGGGCATCGTCTAAAGCCCCTAGGATCAGGGAGTTTGCTGCACAGCAGTGGTTAACTGGCAGATGCTGGACCAGACCCAGAAGATGAGGAGTGGTAGCCAGGCACGGGGCGCGGTTGGGAGGCTCCTGGGGAAGGAACGGCCACGTGCACAAAGACACGGCGGTGGCAAATGCTAAGAGCGCAGGACCACGTTGCCCTGCCCACTGGGGGTGCAGCAGCAGGCCCGAAATACCGTGAGTGCCACGGGGTAGCTTAGACGCTATCATTCTGGGTCAGCAGTCCCCAACTACAGTTCCCAAGATGTGAAGCCTGGGCCCCAAAGTCAAGACTATTTGCAGTTACAACATTATTTATTTGCCTTCCAGATCTCTGTGGTATTTGCCCGGAGGGTGTGGAAGCAGTGGTGAGGAAAGCCACCAGCTAGCTAGCACGTCTGTGCAAGCACACACCGGCGAGGCTCTGCAAGCACACGCCCGCGAGGCTCTGCAAGCACACACCGGCGAGGCTCTGCAAGCACACGCCCGCGAGGCTCTGCAAGCACACGCCCGCGAGGCTCTGCAAGCACACGCCCGCGAGGCCCTGCAAGCACACGCCCATGCCACTTGGGAAGAAATGCCAATCTCACTTCTCAACGTCCTGGATGCAGCAGAAAAAAATATTACTCTTATTAAACCTGAACCCCTGAGTATGAAATTAAGCTTATTTCTTCGTGAAAAACAAATAAAAATGTTAAACTGTACTGTTTTATTTTATTTTTAAAGAAATACTTTTAAATGCCACAGCTTTAACTTATACTATGATAACTATCAAAATATATAATCCAGGTGAACTGAGACAAAGCAATAACCCACCTAAACAAGGTCTCTCTGGGTCTTGGGTAATTCCTAGGCGTGTACGTGGGTCCCGAGATAGGAGTGCTGGAACCGGCGCTCTGTGCTATGTGGAGCATCAGACGGTTTTAAACACGCACCCAGTCGTCTTAGGATTTAGGGGAAATCATGGTGGTGATTTCCTGGGGGATGGTTTTGTGCAGGATGGAACTGGAGGCAGAGCTAATCTTTTTAAGACACTCGAGCAATCCAGCAGACGGGTTAATAATTAGGGATGTGGAGGGGCGCCTGGGAGGCTCATCAGTTGGGCACCTGACTCTTGATTTCAGCTCAGGTCATGGTCTCGGGGTCATGGGATCCAGCCCCACATCAGGCTCCATGCTCAGCAGGGGAATCTGCTTGGGATTCTCTCTCCCTCTGCCCAACCCCCCCCAACTCATGCTGGCTCTGTCTCTCAAAAAAAAAAGAATTAGGGACATTGAACCAGCTTCAATGCCTGACCACACACACATGCACACACACAACACACGTGTACATGCACACACACGTGCACACATACACACGCACACACACGCATGCACGCACAAGAACATAGTTTCCGGCTGAAATAGCAGTCAATAGATATTGAGAGGTTGGAGAGAGGGCGTGAGGCTGGTCCTGGAGGGGATAGTGGGCTCCTCACACAGAGGCAGGCAGCTGACCCTGCGCAGGAAGACCCACGTGGATCCTGTGGAACCGAAGGAGAGGCCAGAAGGGCAGGAGCAGGTGAACATAGATTTGGTAGCACAAGAGGTTGGATCAGGTTTCCTCTGATGGCCTACATTTTCCTGAATTTTGCTGAAAAGTAACAGTAGGAGGAGCCCGCTGCCAAGACTGTCCCACCCAAATGCCCTGTAAGTACCTGCTCCTGGACCCCAGCAGGTCGTGTCATGCTAACCACCCCCGTCCTCTCTGATTGAACTTTCTCCGCCCCAGAGACAAGAGCCTGACAATGCTGTTGACGAGAATCAACCTGCTCACCCGCTTCTCCAAGCCGGGCAGCCAGCAGCGGAGGGCAGCACAGACACCCACACCACCTCGGACCACCGAGCTTGCCTCGCGGAACCCGACTCTTGAAAGCCACCGGGCAGTGTCATCAGGTGGAAAGAAAAAGCGTCTGGACCCCTCCAGCACCAGCCTGGCTCTCCAAGCCCCTGCTTGTACTCTTTCTCTTCTCTCTCAAATAAATAAATAAAATCTTAAAAAAAAAAAATCAGTATGAGAGAAAGAACACCTCTAGATCTCCATTTTTCTGGGGAAGTTTTATTCAGACAAGTGCACTTACCCACCTTCAGATTTAGGATATTATTTTAACATCAGTTAGTCACATGGTCAATGACCAAACCAGATAGAGGCAAATGCTGGATTAATTAAAAACTAGGACCCTGGGGTTCAGCGGACTTGGGTTTAAAATGTGACACAGCCTCTTCCCAACCTCACTGGCCCCGTTTCCTTCATTGTGAGGTTGTTTGGATGTGATAGGAGGTTCCTTATGTGAGCACTCAGGGCTCGGCGGGCGCCCCCAGAAGGGGAAAGACAGATGATCATCCTCATCCACATCACTGTTGAATTTTTTACTCCTGAGAAAACATCCTATATTTAGGATTATGTCTCCAGAGGAAAAATACTGTTCTTGAAATAATAGGAAGTGAATGTCCCCTGCTCCCTCACCCCCTTCGCTGATATTAATGGCTTTGCTAAAACAACAAATTCGGGCCCCGATCCTCACCGTGAGAGGAATCCATTCCCGAGGCGGCTCTGTATTCAGGACAGAAAGTTCCTAGTTCCAGAGTTCATTTAATTACAGCTGTAAATAATTTGGACGTTAGAAATCCATTTATACCATTAGCTTTTATGGTGGATTTTTATAATTTTCCCCTAGTCCCCATTTCAATTAAGAAATTTCAAGTTTTAGGGCACCTGGGTGGCTGAGTTGGTTAAGCGACTGCCTTCGGCTCAGGTCATGATCCTGGAGTCCCAGGATCGAGTCCCGTGTCGGGCTCCCTGCTCAGCAGGGAGTCTGCTTCTCCCTCTGACCCTCCCCCCTCTCATGCTCTCTGTCTCTCTCTCATTCTCTCTCTCAATAAATAAATAAAATCTTAAAAAAAAAGAAATTTCAAGTTTTATAATAGATCGATGGGTGGGTACCACACCATTAATTTAATGGGAAGGTTTATGTGATCTTGCGATTTCTTTGTCAATCCTTCTCCTTTAATTTGTAAAATTATTAGGAAAAAAAGTAAAATTCAAATAGAGATAGGACATTTAGAAATATAAGGAATAAAATTGTATAGATTAAACACACACACACACACATACACACACACAGACATACAAATGTGTGAGACAAGTAAGCCCTGGGAAATGCGGAAAGATGGGTGGATCGTGTGCACACTGATATCTTGCTTGTGATCTTGTACTATGATTGTGCAAAATGGTACCATGGGGGAAACCGGGTGAAGGGTATATGGAATCTCTCGGTGTTACTTCTTACCCTGCACAAGAATACATTAAAAAAAAAAAAAAAAAAAAGAATGCAAAGCAGTGCACATTCTTTTGGCAAAATATCAACCCTTTGATAAGCTAAAACTAATAACAATTCTAAAAATTGGGGGGAAATGCATACCTGTTTCCCTCAAATTAACTAAATTAGATGGCCACACATTCTAAAAACTCCCCTTTAATCTCCCGCCATCCTCGACTGTGTGGATTCAGTTCTTGTATCTGTCTTCCAAACCTCATCCTCTGTGCTGACTTCCTCTTTCTGGAAGGCATCGTCCTCCTTTCTACAAGCCAGAAACGCAAGGTCATCCCCAAGGTCATCCCCCTCCCTCCCTCACTCAATCCCCATTACAAATCCCGAATCAGTCCTTCCTCCCCCTGTCTTTCCTGTGCTTCCCCACCACACGCCCACTTCTGCTTCTCTCCCTCCACCCTGGACGCATCTCCTGCTTCCACTGGGCCCTCCCTAAGCCTGGTCTCCTCTCAGCAGCCAGGACAATCTTTTTTAAAAATAGAAATCTGGCCATAGCCCCCCGCCCCGGGGCCAGAAACACACATTCCAACTGTGGCATCACGTTCTTCCACACTCCTGGCTACCAGGAACAACACTGCTCTGGAAATTGCTGTACTAGTCATTTTGTGGACGTATGTTTTCATTCCTCTTGGGTAAATATCTAAAAGTGAAATTGTTGGGTCATAGGGTTGACATACATTTGACTTTACAAGAAACTGCCAAACTATTCTCCAAGGGCCTGGGTTAATTTGCATGCCTATCAGCAGCGTATGAGACTTCCCATTGGATCCACATCCTCACCAGACCAGGATTTTTTGTTTCTTTAACTTTAAGCATTCTGACGAATGTGAAATTGTATCTCGTTGTGGTTTTAATCTGTATTTCCCTGATAACTAAAGATAGTGAACACCTTTTCTGTGCTTCTTGGCCATGTATACAGGTCCTTCCAAGAAGTTGCTGTTAAAATGTTTTGCCCATTTTTATTGGGTTGTTTTTCTTGTGATTGTTGATTTATAAAAGTTCTATATATACTCTGGATATTAGTCTTTTGTCAAGTGTATATATTGCAAATGTTTTTCTCTGTGTGTGACCTGCCTATTTATTATATTAACAGTATCTTCTGATAGGCATTTTTTCACTTTGATAAAATTTTTAAAAATCAAGTTTTTCTTTTATGGTCAATGCTTTTTGGTGTCCTGCTTAAAGAATCTTTGCCTACTTATGTCCTGAAGATTTTCTCCCATGTTTTCTCTAGAACTGTGCCATCCAACATGGCAGCCACTAGCTACATGTGGACTATTCAGCACTAGTGTCCCAAATTTAGTGGCTTAATACAACCATTACATTTTGCTCTTGGTTTTGTATACCACAAATTCAAGAAGGGCTTGACTGGGTGATTCATCTCTGATCTACGTGGTACCAGCTTGGTCTCCCAATTGTATGATATTTGGGGGTTTCCTGACATCCCTTCAATCTTTCTCTGGCTCCATAGCATAGCCTTTTGCGTATGGTATGGTCTTCTCACATGGTAGTCTCAGAGTACCTGGCCTTTTTATGATGGCTGGACACCCCCCGTCTCCCCCCACCCGCAGAGAGAGTGCTCTTCTTATGACCTAGCCCCAGGATATCACTTCTACTTTATTTTATTGACCAAGCAAATCACTAAGGCCAAGCTAGATTCAAGGATGAGGAGCAATAAACTTTACCTCTCAGCAGGGCCAATTGGGGAGGAAAGATATTGTTAGTGGCCACATCTCCAAATAAGAACAAGTCCCCACATTAACCGTGTATCCTGGGCTGCATTAATCCACTTATTAGCTTTAGTAGCTATTTTTGCAGATGTCGTACTATTTTAGATGTACACAATCATGTCAACTGCAAATAGCAATAGTTTTACTTCCTCGTTTTCATTCTGTGTGCTTGTATTTCTTTTTCTTGCCTTATTACACTGGCTAGGACTTCAAGCACAATGTCCAATAGAAATGGTGAGGGGGGGACACCATAGCCTTGTTCTAATCACAGAGGGAAATTATTCAATGTTCATTTGTGTGACTGTCTGATTAATAATTGACTCCACTAGGATAAAAGCCTCAGAACTATAAGAACCATGCCAATTTTAGCTCCTCTTTATATCTCCAGAGCCTAGATCAAAGTCTAGCTAAAGTAAACACTCAAAATATATGTGCTGAATAAATGACCTGAATGTTATCTTGGCCTAATATTAAATGCTAGTCAAGTTATTTAACTCTCAGTTAATACCCTCAGTTTTGTGTTTGTTATCTATAAACTAGGAGCTTTGGTAGCTTGTTTCCATAGCACAAAAATGAAAAAGAAATATTGCACATACTCCAAATGTTTTGGTTTTTTTCCACTTGAAAGGAGACATCTATGACTTTTTCCCATGCTATGACCTCCTGCTGAGGAGAATAAATGGTACATCCCATTTCTACTATGTCTAAACACCAGCCACAGTGGAGTTCCTTCTACTGTGAAGATAAATGTCTTTATGCCTGCCACCATGTGGAGACAGATGCTTGGCTTCATAGGTAGGCATTACAGGAAACGAGACTTCCCCATTCATCAGCCAGAAGCGTAGATCACACCAGGTTCCCTCCAGCCCAGAAGCCAAACCAAATGAACTTTTGAAGGATGATAGAGTACTGTGCTTTCTTCTGATCACTTTTTTTTTCCTGATGCATTGATGGTTGGCAATATGAAAATGATAAGCCAGGTTGTAGACCCTGAGATTCCTGTAAAGTGGGCACAGACACTCTGACCCTGGCAGTCTTGGGCCTCTGGGCCTGGGCTCTCTCCTCCTGAGGCACAGCTGGAGGGGGGCAATGAAGAATGTGGGTGGGAGCATGAGCTATGCCTTCCTGAGGTTCTGAGCTTGAATCCCTGCTTTGACACTTTGTAGTTTTTGACCTTGTGTAAGTGCATGGACCTCTCTGAGCCTTCATTTCTTTATCCTCAAATGAGGAAAATTACTCTGACTCGAGCAGATTTTTGCAGGGATTAAATGATGTTGCCTTCTTTAAAAAAAAAAAAACTATCACATTGCACACATAGCTAGTACTTGATAAAGGGTAGTTTGTGCTCTTATTGTCATTATTATTGTGAATGACTACCAGGTAGATACTGACGTCCCCTACTAGGATTATGTTTTTTCCTTCTCCTTCTAAATCTCTTTGATTAGGAGAGATGGGTGTCTGCTTGGTAATCTCTGCCTGCACTATTACTCCCCTTCATGTTTATGAGGCCCCCTTGAATTGTTCATGGTGTTCCACGTTCCTTATCTGATTTCCCTTAATAGCTTCTATGATCCACAGCCCAGGTGGCCACCTGATTCACCCGGGGAGGAGTCATTCAAATCCGCTGGGCTAAGAACTAAGGAACTGTCCCCAAGTCCAGAGCTTGGGTTCTGCCTTGTCCCCTGTCAGCCTGGGAGGAAAGTCTCCTTAGCAAATGTCCTTCCTCTTTACACCTGGGGTTTGTTTCTTATTACTAGTTGCATGAAATTTCCTGCCCTCTCCAAAGAGTCTGCTTCCTGATTGCAAAAAAATGGGATCAACAAATGGAAAATACACATCAGAAACACAAACAGATTTTAACTGACTGGCTGCCTAGGGTCAGAGCTACAGCGTTTGCTTAGAGACTTGCTGGACTGATGGTAGGTCAGCAAAGCCACAGAGTGTATGTGCGGGTCTCTGCTCTGCCCTCCGAACTCTGTGGTGGGCGTTCGGGGTGGGGTAATTCTCCCTCAGGCACAGTGCAGAATGCTGAGCATCCGTGCTGTCAAAGGATGCACCTGCCCAAGCCACCTCGAATATCCTGGCAAACACCCTCCAGTGAGTGAGTGCGGCCCCCAGGATGGTCCCTGCTGAGGGCAAACGTGTTTTTCTTTTTGACAGATATTCCTCATCTTTACTATGCCATTTCTTCTCAATCTTGTCTTTCGTCTTTTAAGGTGATAACTGACTGATTATTCTATGTATGCTCTGGAAATGTGATAAACCAGCTTTCAAATCACGTGGTGAGTCCACTCGCTTGCCCCTGAAGTGTGCTTGAGCACCAGCTGTGTTCTCCGGGAAGGACACTCAATCTCACAGGCCAGCCTTGGAAAACAATGCAAATGCCAATCCGGGTCACCTAGCAGCCGGGTGTTAATCACCTTCTGTGCAGAATCAGGTAACAACGTAGGGCAAGCAGCAAGGAAGAAGGTTCCGCAAATACTGCCCGAGAATGTGCTTATTTTCCAGTGTGATGCACACCAAGGTCTCCCGGGTGGGGGCCTTTGCCCACCAGCTGGCACAGCCTTTGAAGCTGATCCCCAGAGGCCCCAGGAGCTCCCTGTCATGAGCACCTTCTTGAGGGCAGCAAGTGCAGTCTTCCAAGGAAGGGGGAGCCTCAGGAGAGCCACACCTGCCCTGGATTTCTCCCCCCTTGGTAACCGGCCGAGAGCTCCCGGCAGGCCCAGTGATGGCCTCCCAGCTCTGTGCGGTCCAGGCCTGCTTGCCCGCGGTGCCCCGGGATGCCCGCCGCTCCGTGCCCTCCCACCCCCCCGGTCAGCTAAGCGGGAATGAAAAGAGGCTCCGCCGGCTGAGCCCTTTTTATGAGGGTTTAGTGATTTGCGTCTTCCATGAGCTATGTTCCTTATCAGAGAGATAACCTTGAATCACATCTGCCTTTTAAATATTTTACGGTCCTGACAGCCGCCCCGTCAGATCCCCGCAGACCTCTCTGCTGGCCCCCGTGCCCATGGTTCACCGGCAGATGCTGCCCCTAAAAGATTTGTTGTGAGATGGAACTCAGTCAGAGGAGATTGCTTATTGGCCACCGGGCGGCCGCCAAGTGGGCCCAAGCCATTCCACGTCAGCCCGATTTTCTCTGAGGTTATAACCTGTTTACAGCCGGATCTTCCACCTTGCGGGCAGTCTCCTGCACTCTGTGGGAATGCAGGGTAGGAGGCAGGTCCGTCTTTTGGAGAAAGCAGTAAAAGTGCCTCCCCACCCAGACAGCTGCTTGTTGGGGGCACCTTTAAACCACCTTGGAGCTAAGCCTGCCAGATGAGCACATTAAAATACAAGACGCCCGGTTAAATCTGGTGGACAACAAGGACTGTTCCAGGGACAGTGTGTTCCAGTTGCAGCCCTACCAGAGCCAAGGCCCAGGGATCCTCTTGCAAATTTAGAGCATCCATGACAGCCGCCCCTGCCTCACCCCCTCCCAGTGCTGCCGCCCAAGACAGGGAAGGCTTTCCTTCTTCTTACTGTCTAAGGGTGTGTGCAAAAAATAATGGTAATGATACCCATAAAACTCTGCTCTCAGCCCCTCCTCTGAGAAGAAACCACCCATCTAATCTCTGTGTTTTTCATTCTCCTCTTCCAGTGTTTAACTTGACAACATCAGTGTGGATCTGTCCGTGTTAACTCACCCTTGCGTGTCATTGAGCTTCCTGCTGAGAAAACATATTGTCATTTCTTCTGTAACTTGTTGCCCTCAACAATGTCTTTCTGGTGGTCAGCCAAGCTGCTGGGACAGCCGTGGGTTGCTAGTCCGCACTGGAAGCCCCATGATGATGGGGGCAAACATTTGGGTCGTCCGAAGATTTCTGTTACTACCAGCAACATGGTTACCCAGAGGGTTGTACCCCTCCTGCTCTGCATAAGCGAGCATTTCTCCAGGAGTTCCCCTAGGAGGGGAAGTTCGGAGTCACAGGTGGGTGTTTCGACTAAGCTGTTTCCAAAGGGGTCGTCCCCACTTACATTCTTGCCAGCCAGACATGAGGACACAGGTTGTCACACAGCCTGGCCAAAATGATCCATCACAGCCACCAGCAGTCGGGGAACAGGATGTGAAATTAGATTTCACTGTAGTCTTACTTTGCATTTCTTTTTGATTTATTTTTCAGGAGTGGATCCTTTCCCAGGCATTTTCCCAATTTTTAAAATTTCAAAAAGATAAAATTTTGCTCCCTGAAAGACAGCAAGATTGATGAAGAACAAAGGACCACAGTGAGATTATTAACAATGTTAACATAAATTAATTAAATAGGAGACAGAGCTAGAAGTACAATGTAAGTTGAAAAGATAATAAGAAAGTAGTGCTGTGACCCCACATTGACGGAGCAGAGCCCCAAAAGCACCCAGGGATTGTCCTTTCCTTGCATTCCCTCTGCGCAGAACCGAGGCCGGGACAGGCGTCTCCCTGGACGAAGGGAGTCCTTGTCTGGTCTCTGTGAGGATGTTGTCTTCCAGAGTCCGACTTTAGGCTAAGTCCCTCAGCTGACATGTCCATTCAGGGGGTGCAAGACGGGTGCGTGTTTCCTTTGCCCCCCTCCATCCCTGGGCTCTGGGACGCAGGGGCAGGTGTAGTCCGAGAGGAACCCCGGCTCAGTGTTCACTCACCTCTCAGGATTACTTTGTTGTTGTGTTTTCCGACAACCACGGATTTCCCTGATTCCCCCGCTAACACCACTGCGCACTGAAGAGGTTTTTTGGATATAGAATACTTTCTTTGATTTTTTTCATAACACCTTTTTCATGCTAGCAAAAGCTCTTCATCATTTAAAAAACATGAAATGCAGAATCCGGAAGAGCTAAAAACAATCTTGCAAAAGAAGCCGAAAGTGGGAGGGATCGCTACTCACTACAGAGCTCACTACAAAGCTGTAGTAATCCAGACTCTGCGGTTCTGGCAGCAGAGCAGACACACCCGGATCAACGGAACAGAACAGGGAACCGTGTCGTAGACCCACAGAAAATCCCCAAGCAGGGTTCTGAAAAAGGTACAAACACAACTCGGTGGAGGAAGGATGACCGTTCCAGCAAATGGTGCTACAGCAACTGGACACCTCGGGCAGACACCGAGGCTCCTCCTGAGCCCACGCCTGGTGCACAGATCAACTCCAGTGGATCGTGGACATCAGTGCGGAACATCAGAGTAGGAAGCTTTGAAGAAAACAACCATGTGGGGAAAACCTTGGGGACCTCAGGTTAGGTGAAGTGTTTTTAGACTTGACACCAGAGGCACATTCCACAAAAGCATAAATTGATAAACTGGATCTCAACAAAATTAAAATTGGCTCTAGGAAAGTCCTCGTAAAGGGGACAGAGTGACAGGCTACAGACTGGAAGAGGACTTCCATCCAGAAAGTACAAGCAACTCAAAATTCAAGAGTAACATACACACACACACACACACACCAACTAGAAAAGGGGCAGGAGACACAAAGGAGCTGTTGCCAAGGAGGACATTCAGATAGAGGTGGGAGCACGGAACAGTGTCCAGCATCGTGGGCCATCAAGGAGATGCTGATTACAGCCACAGTGAGATCTGACTACGTATCTATCCGAAGGGCTAATTTTAAAAAAAAATAATGATGCTAACACCAAATGCTGGTGAGGATGTGGTGAAGCTGGATCTCCCCTCCATTGCTAGTGGAAATGTAAGATGGCGTAGCCTCTCTAGAAAACACTGTGGGTTGTTTGGTTTTTGTTTTTTATGGAACTAACCATGTGCTCTAACATATGACTCAACAATTGGCACACTTAGGCATTTATCCCAGAGAAATGAAACTTGAAGCTCACCCCAAAATCCACACATCAATTTTCAAGGGAGCTTTAGACATAATACCCCAAAATTGAAACAACCTCAAGGTCCTTCATAGGTGAATGGTCGAGCAAACTGAGAGTATATAGATCTGTGGAATACTACTCAGCAATAAAAAGGAGTGGAAAATTGACGCAGTCAACAACTTGGATGGATCTCAAGGGAATTTTGCTAAGTGAAAAAATGTCAGTCCCAAAAGGTTACCTACTGTCTGATTCTATCTATAAAGCTTTCTTGAAATGACAAATTATAGGGATAGAGAACAGACTAGTGGTTGCTAGAGATTCTGGAAGAGGCTGGGAGGGAGAGAGGTGGGGCACAAAAAAGTAGCACCAGGGATCCCTGTGATGGACTCTGTTTCTTGACTGTGGCCAAAGGGATTCACATGTGATAAAACTGCAGAAAAGTAAGCACACACATGCACACATACACATCGGTGCATGTAAAACTGGTGACATCTGAATAAGCATCTATCAACGCCAATATCCTGGCACGACCTAATTTTGCAAGATGTTCCCATTGGGGAAACTGGGTGAAGGGCTCATGGGATGTCTTGCAACTGCATCTGAATCTATAATTACTTCAAAATTAAGTTAAGTGAAAACATGAGCTATCACCCAGAAGATTATCATTGTTAGCATCTTGCCTGCTCCCTTCCCCTCTCTCTGATAGAAGGATGAATATTTTTTTAATGCAATGAAACATTTCACACACTATTGTGAAATCGTGGAGTCGGAGCATCCTTCCTTTACCCTATCTACATTGTCTCCTGTTTGTCTCCATTACAAGTGGCACAGGGATGAAGACCCCGGTGGATCCGCCTGCCAGCACATCCTCGATGCCTCCCCTCAGATGAAGCCACTGGTTTACTTCGGACAGATGCTTGTTCTCAATGAGTACTGTGTTCCAAAGAGGCAAATTTTAAAATAAAGAACATGACACAAAGGTGGAGGTTTGAGGATGGACTGCTCTGTGGGATGTCTGGGTGCTTCCTTTTAGATGGGAGACAAGTGATTTTTAGTTATGTTAAGTGTCACCAGCACTCACAAAGACAGTTTTATCGATATGCTCATTGGCCGGTGACTGCTCTCATGGATGGGCCTCAAGTGGGCGCCATGTTTGTCCAAGTTCCAGTATCTATTTGGAGGCTTTGGAGAGCTAGACACAGGAGAAAACAAAACACAGAACTAGCACAAAATTTATAGTTCATAAAGAATGAAATGATGGAGCATTTGGCTGCATCTCCAGGCCCAGGGGACAGGGAAATGGCTTGATGCCCTTTCTCGTTCTGTTGCATGAGCACAGAGACAGACTGGCTGAAGGGAGATGATCACCCAGAGGCCAGGATGTCTTTCCCGTGCCCTATGAGCACCAAGTGACTGAGGGCGAGGACGGAAGGGAAGGGAAGGTGGGAAGGGTCAGAAGGACAAAGGGACACAACCCTGTGGAACTTCTAAGTTGTCTTACGATGGTTCCCATAGAAAATATAAAATGTTTAATAATTTAAAACCCGCTTTGCTCATTCACATAATCTTTATTTCAGGCTTTACTATAGTGAACTGATTTTTAATGAAATTAAAATTAAAATAGGCTGTTTTTGCAAGCAACTGATTGCCTAATTCTACGATCTGTCTGGGGCGTTATCAACGAGGCATCTAGGTCCAGATGGTTGAAAACACACAGACAATCTCCTCTACCATCAGACTTGCTGGACCTGTATCTTATCCTTTAACCTTAACTCGATCCCATTTAATTCTCACAACAGGGCTCTAAGGTTCCATCACCACCCCTATTTATAGACAGAAACAGAAAAATGACTCGGAGGAAAGATTAGCGACAAGTAAAACAGTTCACTTGAGGGAGAGTGCCCAGCCTGGGTCATCGACTTTCTTGGGGACAGCTTTTCTGGATCATGCATGTGCACCTGTGGAATCAGGTCAGCCAGGGGGAAATAATGGAGAGGATGTAAAGCAACAAAATCAGGTGCTCTCCAGCAGAGAGGAGGAGCCCAGGTTTTAACCAAGGACTGGTTGAATGAGAATTTCCTCTGTTCTCGTGGCAGGCCAAATATGCGGGAGCCAGAGGATGACATGACGCTCCCACTTGGTCTGATTCTCTGAGAGCAGCCAAGATGCCATCTGGGACTCCGACAGGGTCCTGGGTATGCAGCAAGCATACAACAGAACCAGCAAGCAAGGCCCAGGGGAGGAGAGGCTCAAACGCAGAGCTAGGAAACACTCATTTTACAGCTCTCTTGGTGGACGTTGAGCCACGTGGCTGGTGGGGGACAGATATCAAGGTGAAGTTGATAATCTACTGACAGGGAGCAGGATTCCACTTGGCCTCTCTTGCTGGGCGCGCTCGTGCACCGGCCCCGACATCCCCTCAGCTGCGGGCAGTCCTGGGCATCGCTCTCTGATGGCACCTGCTCTCATGTGGGGAACTTTGGGAGGAATTCCATGAACTTTCATACCCTCAGCTGATGGAGAAGTCGAATCCCCGCTGCATGCTGCCCCTGGCTTTGTTTTAAAAACCAAGAAAATAGCACATCACATGACAGCGCCTATTCTCAGAGGCTGTGGTTTTATTTATTGGTGAATGCCAAACCATCTATTTCTTTTTCTCTCCTTTTCCTTTTTTTAAAAGAATTTAACCTTGTGCTCTTAGTCTCCCTGCAAAATCCCATAACAAAGAATTGCAGCTGTATTTCGTTCTTTTATCTGCACTTAAGTGCTTTTGATCTGTTACCTTGGAGGGGTTATTTATCCTCCACCATAGGCTTTTCGAAGGGAGAGCGATCTAAGGAGGCCGACCTGAACTGCCTGTACCTTCTGGAAGGAGCCTGGCTCCCACCCCACTCCCCCACCCCGAACAATTTGCATTTTCTTTATCTTTCACGCTGCAGCTAAATACTATTTCATAAAAATGTTAGCGTTTCACATTTTATTTCCAGAGAGATTACTCACCTTCTGGGCTTCCGGTACCTTCTGTCCTCCGACTTCGGAAGGCACAGGATGTCATTTCTTTCCCAGCGGCAAGCAGGGCCAGCCCCTACCTGCGGGTGAGGAAGAAGGCAAGGCAGTGGTCTTAGTGTCCTGGACCTTGGCACGTGGCAGTTCCTGGGTCCCGTCCTCAGTTGGGGTGCATCGCCCCAGCAAGTCGGGTGGGCCCAGAAGCAGCGTTGTTAGCCCGCTCTGGGCGTCCGGTGGAGCTGATGAAGCAGGGGGTTAGTGCATCAGCGAATCCCTCCCAGTGGCTCTGGTCTACACCCCTCTGACAGGCACAGGTCGGCTCCATTTAGGTCACCGGGGAATTCTTCCTTGGCCTGCTACTACTGAACTGTCACGGGTAAATGAGCCCTGAGTGCCTGTTTAGACTCAAGCCCCGGAGAGAGCTGGGAGGGCCCGACACAGACAAACCTCACACGCACAGACACAGACTCTGGGAGGCCTCTGGGTGTGTGGCTGGAGCAGGGGCTCAGGGGTGGTGGGTTTCTACCGTGAGGCCTCCGCTGACCAGCTGCAAAGTACTTCGAGGGGTGACTTCACCTCCCTGCGCCTCAGTCTCTGCATCCGTGAAGTGGCTGAGAGGACAGTGCCTGCCCTGCGGTGTTGTTGTAATGGACAGACAGGAGGCAGGACGCACCGGGCACTTGACCAGCACGGCTGTTGGCCTGGGCCAGGTGCCGTTTGCACGGCTTTGCCGTACAGGGATTGGAAAATAAGGAAGGTCAGGCTCGTGGAGTCCTGCGAACCCCCTGAATGCTTTACGGAGTGCAGCGGCGTCCGCGCACAGCACGAAGCCCTCAGCCAGCAGAGAGAAGACTTCAGAGGAGACTCTGAAATTCTGGGCACCTCCGCAGGCTCCAGGCTGGAAGCCCGCGCTGACGGAGCAGGCTTTGAGCCCAGCGCACAGGCGGGCTTCTGAGAAGGGACGCGCGCTGAGCTTCCTCTGCCCCCGCCCCACGCTGCCACAGCCTCGGCTGGGACTGCCAGATAAGGCGTGGAGTTGGCAAAACGTCACTTTTGTACTTTTCCCCATTTCCACCTATCTGATCTCCCAGATGATTCAAATCCAAGGAGCGTCACCTTTTAGAATGAAGACAGCAAGATCTCAGCGATCAGAGGAGGCAATAATCTCACTACGAGTGCAGAAATGAGCCACCCCGTCCCCCTCCCCGCCCAGCCGCAGGTTCACCAGGCTCGCAGGAGGGGGGCTGGGAGGGCTGGGCAGCCCTTGTGTACTCGAGGCCCCCCGGGCTGGGGGCCGCCTGCAGAAGGGATGGTGACGACGTGGCTGCCCATGAAGCATGGGGAAGGGCCCCGGCCGGACCCTCGATGGCCGAGGGAGCCCCTCCTACGCAGGAAGGAGGGCAGGACCCGGGACATCATGGGCTAACCTGGCACCTCTGGGGGTGTGTTAGTCTCCAGGAGCCGCCAAACCAAAGTACCACAAAGGGGGGAGCTTAAAGGAATAGAAACGGATTGTCGCAGAGTCTGGAGAGCAGAAAGTCTGAGGTCAGGGCATCACAGAGCCTTTTCCCTCCAGTGGCTTCGGGGAGGGTCCTTCCCGCCTCTTCCAGCTTCTGGTGACTGTAGATGTCCCTTGGCTTGGGGTTCAGCACCTCCCACCTCTGCCTCTGTCTCCACGTGGCTTCTCCCCACGCGTCTCTCCTCTTCTCTCTTTCATAAAGACACCAGTTATTGCATCTAGGGTCCACCCGATTAATCCAGATGATCTCCTCTTGAGATCTTTAATGTGATCACATCTGCTCATTTCTTTCTGGGGGAGGGGGCACCGTCAACCCCGACAGAGTGCTGCCTCACCTCTGGGACCCTCAGTTTCTGTATTTCGAAAGTGGAAGGAATAATGGTGCTCTCCTCACGGAGTCTACCAAAGTCTCTAAGAGATCCTGCTTGTAAAGATTTAGAACATCATTCTCCAAAGTGTGGTTGGAAGACAAGGAGGTTCTGCGTCACCTGGGGGCTTGTTAGGAAGACAGCCCTTCAACCAGCCCCAGACGTGCCCAGTCAGAGCCTCCATCCTAACAAGGTGCCGAGCTCCTATGCACCCTAATGTGTGGGAACAGCAAGCCAGGCACCTGGTGGGCACTCAGATCAGTGGCGTCTGTCCTATGACCGTTCTGCAAAGGATTCTAGGCATCCTGGAGATTCTCTGCTTAACAAAGCAAATCGACATATCCACCATCCCAAAACGAAGCTACCAGAACGGATTCTTCTGTCATTTATTTTCGTGGGAACAAACTCAACCACTTTTAAAAATTCTCTTAAAGAAGAACTTATTCTGAGTTACCACTTTTATAAGGACTAAAAAGATGGTTTATTTGCTTTTATTTCTTATTAAATACTTTCTGAATTGAAAGTATCTCTTCAGTAATGGATGCATTGTCTGGCGCTAGCTCCTCTTCCCCAGGGGAAATCTTTTCCATGAAGAAAATCACACTCTCCCCGATATGTGTGTTCTGGGCTTGGGCGACCTTCAGGCAGGTGAGGCCCACCCTGTGCCTGACAGAGACACACCTGAGGGTTTCTCCAAAAGGCCTGGAGAAAAATGGGCCAACACACCTTTAGACTCAGAGCCAGCCATCTGGTCAACCTGATTAAGTAAGAAAGTTTTAAAAGAATTGGCTTATTATCTCTAACCCTCCAATTACTTCCACCATTAACTGTGTTATACTCAGACCTGAAGTTATTTAAGTATTTTGGTTACTGTTAGGATGCTTCATACTGTCAATAATAAAAGGCTGAGATTTTTCACTACCTACATCATTTGTCTCTTGATAAAAATTTCCAGCCTTTATCTCCTTCTCAAAGGAACATAATTTAAATATGAATAATGAAAAATACTTCCAGACACATAAACCCAATAATGCTTTCTGAGGTGCAAAGTTGGATACAACACAAAAGAACTGAATGTTAGCAAATTGTGCTTTCTAACTTGGCAAGTGATAAAATCCTCAATGGGCCTGGCGTGCAGCCGCGGGAGGGACGGTGCAGATGAAGGGAAGCGTGCTTTTTCAGCTATGGGTGAGGGTGAGCGCGGGGAAGATGTTCTGGCAAGGCTTTGGAATCAAAATGGCAATTCTAAATACCTTTTAATGGCATGTTTAATATTATACACATGCTTACTCTTTTTATGGAGATGAATTTTCAGAGAGAACCAAAAAGCCGAAGTGTAAATTTATTCCTTTGCTATAAAAAAAAAAATTTAACTTGCATGTAAGTTATTTATGGGGAAATAAGGAAATTCTAATCTAACTTAGGCGTTTGGGTCTTAACTGACACTCTTCGTCTCTCTCTCTCTCTCCCCCCTCCCTCTCTCTCCCTCCACCCCCCCCCCAAATAATAAACATGCATGCGCTTTTCAGGCATGGGATTTAATTCTACATAAAACTGAATAGTGGAATGATTTATGAAGTCTTTTGTTGGTTTGTTTTGCTGGTGTTACAAAGCATCTGCGATAGAAACCTTCCGGGTCTTTTGCCTCTGTGGGTTATGCGCGGCCCGTG
The DNA here is from genome assembly GCF_004348235.1 of Phoca vitulina. Lineage (NCBI taxonomy): Eukaryota > Metazoa > Chordata > Mammalia > Carnivora > Phocidae > Phoca > Phoca vitulina. The sequence continues at coordinate 2,510,730 of NW_022589753.1, read as the reverse complement.
GGGCATCTATCAAATGCCATACTGGGATTTTGCTGCCCTTCCTCGCACTCACACTGAAGGCAAAGCGAGCCTAGACTGGATCCTACTAAATCCACCCATCAAAATATGTTTGCCATCTCTGCTTTTTGAATTCAAGCAAAGAGGAGAAAACGCATACTCAAAATATGAAGGTGATTGTCCGTGGACCTAAGTGGCTGAGCAGAAACGGTAAGTGCTTTGTATTAACAAATCCGAGTTCCTCCCGCACAGTCTCCCAGGGCTTCATGTATCCCGCCTTGTATTTAATCCCATTGTTTATGCAACAGTTATGAGAGAGAGGATTTGTTTAGTGCTAAGTGTTTCACACCTTGGGTAAGGCAGTTCATGTTCAAATTCTATTTTGGGCTTTATTTATGGATTTGCAGCTTTCAAAGGGTTTGGGGGTATGAGAGACATCTGTGTGCCTCTTTTCAACAAGGCGAGTCTCTCGTTGACAGGGAAGGCTTGCTGAGTGGCCCGTGATGGACTGTTTCCTTCCACATGAAGAGCAACACAGCTAACCACGCCACAGACGTGTGATTCTCGCTCCCAGCACCACACAGACATTTGCAGCTGGTACAAAATGTTTGCTCAGAAGATGGATTAAGTGTGAGATTTAATGATTGAGTCAAAACAGCTTCAGCAAGTTAGGAAGAGTCCAGTCCTCCTCGCACTGCAGAAGAAAGCCCGGGTTTCTGTTCTGCAAGATGGTGGCGGTCTGGATGACGCGGTCCATCTCCCGCTGAAGCTGCTCGCCGAGGCCCACCTGCAGGCAGCAGGAACACCGAGCACTCGCAAACTCAGATGTGCACGAGTCTAATCCAATTAAAGCTCAGCCACTTCCAGGCCTCTCTCCAATCCCCAGGGTCCCACAAAGAACACAGGGATCTTAGGAAAAGCAAAGAAATTGGAGAGAACCCCCCGTCCCGGTCTTCAGTCTTGGCTAGCCATGGCTGACGTGCTCTCTGTCTAAGGGAGTGAATGAAGTCCTGGGCACTACGGCCTCTGTCCACACGGATGCACCAGGGCACCGGCCCAGGATGGGAGCCGCCAAGCCAGGGACCTCCCACATGCCCCCAAGGCTCAGTTGCCACTACAGTCCCCGAGGAATGGCCCTGGAGCCCCAGGCCTGCGGCCCTCCCTCCCTCCCTCTGTGTCTCTCTCTCCCACCTCCTTGCCCCTCCCTCTCTTCTTTCTGACCTCCTTTCCCTCCCCTCTCCCCTCACATGCTCTTCCTGCCCCCTCCTCTCGGGGCCAACCCCACAGAACCTGAGAAGCTGCTCAGACTTTCATGCAGAATCAGAAACAAAATCATCCTCAGACTATTTCTGCTTGCAGCCCTGCAGGTGTCTCTGGGGAAGGAGACACATGGGCCTGACCTTGTCCTGGCGCTTGTCAATGTAATGTCCACGTGACATCTGTGTCCAACTGGCCAAGGACCCAGGCACACCCACTGGGAGCATCTTCTGAGGGACACTGCAGTGAGCAGGTGGTAGGAAGAGGCTGCTGTGCGGCTGGGGGCTCGAGGGGGGCCGAAGGAAGGGGTCTCCCTTCTGAGGGTGCGGTCAAAAAGGGGGGCGATCTCTGGCTGGGGACAGCAGACCGCCGTGTCTACGGGCAGGAAGATCAGGATGAGGACGAAGCTCCGCCTGTGGGGATGGGGAGCAGCCGACAGGCTAGTTGGGGGGCCCAGCGTGCACGTGGGTGGGGGGCCTGGCCTGAGGTTGCTTATGCTCACATTAGACTGAAGAGCACCGCGGCTTCGCTGGAAGCATCACACCAGTTTGTCATGACGTTGAGGTCAGCTCAGTGCCAGGACCTCGGCAGCTGCTGTTTTCCTTTTTCGGATGCAAGAAGGGAAAATTTCAAAAACTAAAATGCACATTAACATCTCGTTGAGCATTCCTGCCACATCTACTCTATTAACCACTTCGTATGTTGAAGACAAGTGACTGTCCCCTGAAGCCCCCGTTCTTGTTTTCATGTAGCAGAACGTTCGAGAGCAGGAAAGCTCCTTGGCTATAAAGGGCAAGGCTCCAGGGAGCCTGAGAGCGGGGAGTCCTGGGTCTGCCTGTGCCCTGTGGCCTCAGACAGTCGCTCACTCCCACAGGGTGAGCATGGGCCCAGGCAGAACCGCAGCTCCTACACGGCCACCATCACCTTCAGTCTGGGACGTCAGGGACCCAGGGCCGTGTCATCCTACAGCAGCGACCGTGGGGAGGAAGTCCAGCCAGGAGCCAGGGACCTGTGCCGACCACCTCGGCCTGACTCTCTCTCTCTGGACTGTTCTGTTGAAAATGCCAATAAGGGCTGAGAAAAACAGAGAGACAATGTATAGATCTATAAGCACATATATGGGGAGGAGGGGGGAGGGAAAGGAAGAAGGAGGGGCAGGGGAAGGAAAAAGAGGGAGAAAGGGACAGAGAGAAGAGGAGAGAGAGAGTCATTTTAGTCAACTAGATCAACTAGATGTGAGTCCGGGGGTGGAAGTGTCCTCCAACTTCTGTCGGTAAAGCTGCCATTGGAAGAGAAGGGAGATCTATAATCAGAATCAACGATGTGCCTGTAGGCCCTCCTGGCAGGCCAGGACCGACCGCAGAGACAGGTTGAGCCAGGCGAGCATGGGGGTCTACAGAAGCCTTGCACCCAGGGCACCCCTTCTAACTCAGGAGGAAACAAAGTCAAAGATGCTCAGGGCAGTTCCAAACCAGACCTGTGCGTGTATATCTAATTAGATCCATGTCCTGTCATATTTCCACCACGGGGATGGCGAGTAATAACTGTTGCAATCCGTGTGATAATATATAGTTACTATGGTAACAATTTAGTCCACCCAGGTTGGCACCTGCTTTCTTGTCCCCCCTCACAGTGGGCACCGTGGGCACCACCAGCATTCAGTGGACATTCAAGGAGTGGAAGGATCAGAATGACACTGTGTAGGAAAGATTTTAAGTTTTAGGACCACATGTTCACCTATGGTTTTACTCTGTTGCTTCATCCATGTGACAATTAAAACTCAAATGTGCCCGAGACCCATCATTGTAGGTTGCAGTGGATGAGTTTTGAGAAACTGCTTTTGATTTTGATTTTCTGTTTCACACCCATAAACCTTTATTCCGATGTCTCTTTGCATCTTTATTCCCAACTTGAAGTGTTTTTGTTCCAGACTTAATTCCCTCCGTGCTCATGTGCTTCCCAATTGCGATTGATCATGAGACTCACCTGTGCCCGGAGTTAAATGCACTCAGTCCCTGGCGCACCCCAGACCCATCCCGTCAGGGTCTGCAGAGGTGGGGCCCCGGAGTGAGCATCCTGACCACTGCTTCCACACGCTGGAGGGAAGCAAGTTTTGTGATTCAGTGAAAAGCAGTCTACTCCTCACCTAGCAGATTTTTAAACCCACTGGAATATGAACTTGGTAGGTTCTCAGTGGAATTTTAAAATAGAAGGCCATGGACGTGCTGCTTAAAACCACCACCTTAAATGACAATTGGGTGAGTACTCTAGGCCAGGCTTTGTTTGCACACAAGGCTGTGGGATTTTGTCAAATGCTTTTCCTGCATTTTTCTTCTTTAGCCTGTTGATGTGATGGGTTCCATTAATTGGTTTTGAATGTTGAACCATTGCATACCTGAGATAAATCCCACTTGGTCATGGTGTATAATTCTTTTTAAACATTGTTGGATTCAATTTGCTAACACTTTGTTGAGAACTGTTGTGTCCATGATCATGACAGATGCTGGCCTATACTCCCTATCCTGCAGTTTTGATTTTGATTTTCTGTTTCACACCCATAAACCTTTATTCCGATGTCTCTTTGCATCTTTATTCCCAACTAGTTTTCTTTTCCTGCAATATCTTTAACTGGTTTTGGTATTGGGATCATGCTGGCCACATGGAATGAGTTAGGAGATGTTCCCTCTGCTTCTACAAGTGATCGTGGAGAATTGGTACCGTTTCTTCCTTAAGTATTTGGTAGCGTTCACTAATGAACCCATCTTGGCCTGGGGCTTTTTTGGAAAGTTAATTATTGGTGCAATATCTTTTATAAATACAAGATTCATATTATCTCTCCATCCTTGAGTGAGTTTTTGTAGTTGTGTGTCTCGAGCGAGTGGCTGATTTCATCTGATTTATTAAATTTGTGGACAGGGTTGTTCATAGTATCCTTTTACTGACCCTGGGCTCAACAGTGGCGGCCCCACCGTTCTTTCTGATGCGTGTCACTTGTGACTATATATGACTCTGTGTTCACCGTGGCAGCCTGGCTAGAGATTCATTTGTTTTAGTCACCTTTCCAAAGAAACAGCTTTGCATTTTGTGCATTTTCTCTATTGGTTTTCCGTTTTAAATTTTATTAATATCTCCTCTACTACTTGTTATTTATCTTCTCCTGCCTGCTCTGAGCTGAACTTGCTCTTTTTGTCTCGTTTCTTAAGATGGAAGCCTCGATGACTGATTTCCAACCCCCCTCCTTTTCCAGCACCTGGCACTTGCCCAGACTGCCTTGAGGGAGGCACCTGCACGTCCCTGGGGTGCCATGGGCCCACCACCCTTCCCAGCAGTGACAGGACAAGCCCGCTCCTGTGTGTCCACTCTCCAGTGGGGACCTGGGCTCTTCAGGACAGCATGACGCACTGGTGAGCAAGCATCCCCCAGCAACAGTTTGGAGTCATCTGTCGAAAACACCGAGGTTGAACTGCAAGGTTGTTTGTTTAAACCTGGTTGGGAAAAAAGCCAAATCAGAGTTGATTTATTCCTCAACAAGAAGAGACTGCATCGAGCCAGCATATTTATATGCACATATTCCTCCTGGCTGGGCAAGCTCCAGGTCAATAAAGCACACTGGAGTCTGAAAAGAAAAAATGTCTACATACAGGCTAATACAGAGGAGGGGACAACATCTACTTCTGCTCAGCTCAGTCCAGCCCACCCCACTCGGGCAGAATGAGCGGGCCCCCGGGTCTCGGCATTCAGATGTCCTTCGAAGTCCACCTCGGGGCTGGGTGGGGACACAATCTTTATACATCCTGAAAAGAATCCTGTCTGTCCTCACGGTCGCCCAGCCAGGCTGTCCTGGAGGACCTCTCCTGCAGAAACTGCCAGAAGCCCAGACCCACAATTTGGCAGCAGGCCCAGTCGGCTAGAGTCTGAGGAGGGGTGGCCACCCTCCCAAGGGACACAGCCCACCCCTGCCTCAGCACACCACCTGTCCTGAAGGTCAGGATGCAGGGACACAAAGAGGGATGGGGGGAGTGGTCCTATTTCTGGCAAGCGGGCTGGTCCATTGGGCATGCATTCACTGCACATCTAGTCCAACTGAGCCATGCACATGTGAGTCTGAGGCTCGCTCTGAAACTGAGATACCCCACCCCAGATGCACAACACACATCAGTTCCATCAGCCATAGCAGGACCTGCCACAGAGTGTGGTCGGAGGACCGAATGTGATGGTTCACCTAGAGCACAGCTGTGAGCTGACTGGTGCCCCCAAATCCATGCATGGAAATCCTCGGCCCCAGCACCACAGGCTTCTGCCTTATGTGGACGTGGGGGTGTTCAAAGAGGTGATGGAGTTCGATGAGGTCAATAGTGTGGGCCCTAATATGACTGGTGTCCTTACAAGAAGAGGCGATCAGGACATAGACACACAGAGGGACGACCACAGAGGAGGGAGGGACAGACAGCTGTCTATGAGCCAAGGAGAAACAACCTGGCTGAAACCTCGATCATGGACCTCCAGCCTCCAGACTGTGAGAGATAAATGTCTGTTGCTGAGGCTGCCCGGTGTGTGCTCTGTGTCACGGCTCCCCGAGCCGACCAGCCACAGTGCCTTTACACATCCTGGAAGGACTCCCACCTGTCCTCACGGTCACCCAGCCACGGCGGTATTGTCCTTCCATACGTACTGACCGTCCTCATGGACAAAGTCACTTGGTCGGTTCTCCAAGTCAGAGCTGGTGCTCTGCTGTGATGGACGCCTTCCTTTCATTCATTCAGGAAATGGTTACTGAGCACCTAGCAAGTGCCAAGCATGCTCCAGGCCCCGGGACACCTGCTGCCGATTGCAAACCAGGAGACGGCGCCCAGAAAGGACAAGCCCTGCTGGCCGCGATCCATGCAGCCACACGGGGCTGAAAGGGTTATTTCTGATGCGCTCTGCAGCCAAACACCCACCTGCCAGGGCGCTGGCTTTCCCCCAGGGCCCAAATCCCACGCAAACAGGAGGGGCCCCTCTTGTTTGAGTTGAGTCCTGGGAATACTTGGTCTCCATGAATGCTTTCTCTTGTCTAAGAACAAAAACAATGTACCGTAGCTGCCGGACACTTGGCAGCCTGGGCTCTCCCACGGTCCTCTGCTCAGCTCAGGGGCCACTTGCAGCCACACGGCCCCCCTCCCTCTGCTCTGACCCGTCTCCTCTCTTCGGACGCTGGGTTAAGTTATCATGCATTCCAGACCTTGTGGGAGCTGATGGGGCATGTGAATTGCAGGTGAATCACACCCGTGGCCTTTGGGGCTGCGTCCGGGGTGGAGGTGAGCACCCATCGTACAAAGCGACCACAACACGAGGCCTTGCGGGGCGGCCCAGCTTGCGGAGAGGAGGGGCATCTGCCACCGGCACTGTTCACGTGTTGGTTGCAGGAATTCACTTCTCTTGTGTGGATCGGGTTCCTGCAACGGGCCAGACGTGAAGTAGGAAATGCTGCGTCATCGGGACAGACCCCAGCCAGCCACCCTCCTGGAGCTCAGTGCAGACGGAGGATGGAGGGGGTCACAACAGGGCACAGTGAGGGCTGTGCGCACAGGAGGGCCCCCGTACCATTTCTGGGGATCGGGAGACAGCACCCGGAGAAAGCAAGGCCCCGCCAGACTCCAGGGATGGAGGACGGGTGCAGGTTTGACCTTGACGGGACAGCTGTGATAAGCAGCTGGTTGTGTAGGAGAGGGCGGGCAGACGTTGCTGGGGAGACTGCGTGCTAGATCCACCATCGTGGCAGGGTGCCCGGGACACTGCTTTTCACTTCTTTTTTGGGCTTCCGCTGCAGGGTCTCCTGAGACCGACAGAGATTCAAAGTCTCCCTCCCTGGCTACGGATCACGGAGATCACACCAAAAGCAGAGTGCCTGCTCCGTCCCCGGCACCAACGCCGAGGTCTGGGGGCCCAGCGGGGCTCCTCCTCGCCTCCATGTGATGCTTGCTCAAGAGCTGATCAGAAACTTGCTCCTGAGCGGCCTGTGAAGCGGTGGGCGGCGAGGAGCCCAGAGCCATCCAAGCCCGCGACGCCTACAGGAAGGAACGCAGGAGCAGCCCCCCACCCGCTGCAGCACAGGCTGCCCCCGCTCACGGGAAGACCGCTTCTCCGCTCGTTCAAACCCCATGGCATGACTGGAAAAAGCCCTCGCTGGCCTGAGGGCCTCCGCTGCTCAGCCCTGGATTTGCGGGCATCTCAGGGACGTGGAAGGCAGCCCGAACTGCCGGGAGGTGATCATGGCAGGTGGAGGGGGCCCTGTGCCCTCCGGCTGCTGCCTGGGCTGACGTGCACCATCATATAAGGGGGGCAAAGCCACTGTCCAAGCCCCCAGGACCCCTCCCGCAGCCCAGCCTCCCTGGACCATCCCACGCTCCTAGACCCAGAGGTTAGCACAGGCCGAGGCTCTCGCAGCATCGTGCCCCTGCCCTAGAGCCTCATCTGTGGATGGGCCATGCCCCCCCACCCCGTGCTGCCCTTGCCTGGTCCCCTGCAGCCCCCTTCCCCCGCCACACTGCCCCAGCCCCCTGCAGTCCAGCCACACAGAGTTCCTTGTGGGCTCCCAGGGTAGTGCGGACATAAGACCCACCCATAGGCCGCTGCGGCAGACTTCCTTCACCTCAACCCTCCCGGCGTTTCGGGGAAGGTAGCTCTTTGTGCAGGGCTGTCCTGGGCGCTACACAATGTTTAGCAGTGTCCCTGGCCTCGACGAGATCCCAGCAGCAGCCCTCCGCTGTGACAACTAAAAATGTCTCCAGACATTTCCAGGTGTCAGACCCAGGTGCCACCGTGAGATCCACGACACTGTGTGACAACTGACCGGGATGTCTTTTCTAGAGCACATGCTATGAGGTGTTGGGGACAGAGTCCTGCAGACACATTGGCGGGGGGGGCGGGGCATCTGGAAAAGGCTCCACGGGTGAGCACGCCAAGAGCTGCCGGGCTTCAGTTAGTGGGGGTGGGCGGGCGGAGGGAGGGACCGCGGCACCGAAGCTGGGCTCTGTCATGGGCAGGGGTGGGGCCAGCCCGGGCAGAGCAGAAATGGGTGGGAGGGTCTGAGTCTAAGCCTGAGAATTCTCATCCAGCCAAGAGAAAAAAAAAATTTGTGGCGGACGATCAGTGTTGGAGAAGCATCCTCAGAGTTTTATTCAAGTCACCAGTATGATACAGCTGCCAGAAAATTACTTAACGGATGCTAGGCTGCGTTAACAGAAGCATAAGCTTGGAGAAGCTGGAGATGATGGGCCAATGGGATGGAGTGCTTGCTAAATTTCCCAAAAACACTCCACAAATGTCCCCACAAGTCAATCCTCGTGGTGCCACAAACTGGCCAGTGTCCTACGTGGCATGACCAGGGTAGCGAGTGGACTTGGGTCATGTTACAAGGAGCAGTAGGAGGAAGGGGATGTGCTCTGCAAGAAAGTCTCTGCGAAAAAAGTAGGACAGCTCTTTAGGAGGCAGAAGGGGGCTGGTGCAGGATGCTTAAGGAAATGATGTTTAGGTCGATGTAGGGAAAAGGAACATTAGAATGAATTTGGCCCTGGGGGATATTGGCAGGCAGTGCATTCCTGTCATTAGAGGTGTTCATCCAGAGCTGGGGGGCCACCAGGCAGCACCAGAAGAGAGCTGTTTGTCCCCTAGACCGAACAGCAGAGTGAGTGAGTTTGCGAACATGCGTGAGAAATGGGCTTCTTGGTGAATGACCTCCCCTGGGAAATGCTACCTCCTGTGCCCTCCCTGGAAGATTCGTGCTGCACACGTCAGCTTGAGAAAGGCGCTGGGAAGTCCTGCAACCGACACACCTGCCTTCCTCAGTTTACACTCCCAAATACATGTGACCAAAACACTTTTTATAAAGATTTTATTTTTTTTTATTTGAGAGAGAGGGAAAGAGGGAATGTAAGCAGGGGGAGGAGAAGAAGGAGGAGCAGAGGGAGAGGGACAAGCAGACTGCAGACTGCACGCTAAGCACGGAGCCCAGCTCGGGGCTCGATCCCATGACCCTGAGTTCATGACCTGAGTTCATGAGCCAAAATCAAGAGTCGGACGCTTAATGGACTGAGCCACCCAGGTGCCCCGACCAAAACACTTTTTTAAAAAGATGGGAATTGGGCTCTTGGGTGGCTCAGTCGGTTAAGTGGTCCTGGGATGGAGCCCCATGTTGGGCTCCCTGCTCATCAGGGAGTCTGCTTCTCCTTCTGCCTCTCCCCTGCTTGTGCTCTCTCTTTCTCTCTCTCTCTCTACCAAATGAATAAATAAAAAATCTTAAAAAAGTAAAAAGATGGAAACTCTCTGTCTCAAAGCACTGGTGATTGCAGTATTCTTTTGGAATGCAGTGTTTGCAGGGACCAAGCATGACACTGGGGCTAGGAGGTGACCAGCCAGACGCCGTCCTCCGGTCTGACGCCTCCCCATGCACAGGCCCAGCTGCCGCGTTGGCGGCACCTCAGCCCTCCTCCGGATATGCACGTCCAGTAAGTGCCTCTCTCCTGCTCAACCACAGGCTGCACAAGGCTGGCGAGCACAGCAAACCCTCCAGCACCAAGCTGAGTGTAAAATTAAAAAATATCCGTTTAAGAAAGAATCAAGAAAATAGGGGGAGAAGGGATAGAGCTGTGCCAGGTCCTCAAGAGGCTGCACAGCATCGTTCCAGTGATGCTTCTCGTCACCAGCAAGATAGATGGGAATTCCATCCGAGGTTTCCAGAGCCTCTTCCCATCCAGCAGGTTATCCTAGAGGAGAGTCTTCAGCCATGGAGGGGGCTGGCTATCTGTGAATGTTTTTCAACAGAGCTCTGGCGTGTGCATTCTGTCCCCGGAGAGGTTGGCAATTTAAAGAGGCAATTGCTTCTTGGGCTCATCCTGCAAAATTGGAACTAATAGAGCCACAGTCTCCATCGAGAGAGCTCTGGGGAACTGGATACAATCCAAGAGAGACTTATTCCGGACAACATCAATATTTGTCCCATTAAAAAAGGTGGTGTAAAAATCAGTTATGTTGTTGACAATGCTCTTCAGCCCCCCCCCCCCCCCAGCTAATCCAGTTATGAAACCTGGTTATTCTCTCTGGCAAACCGTTTGGCAAAGGAGCTTTGTGAAAAGGCACCCAGACCCCCGGCCCGGGATCCTCTTCTGGAGTTCAGCTTAGAGGCCCGAAAATGACAGTGTGTGCGCCCGACCCCTCTTCATCATTTTCTCCCCCAGGACACTGTCTTCCTAACACTTCTCGCCAATGCAAATTATCCACTTAAGTTCTCACACAAAGTCCAATGGCCAATTTGTCTTTTTATTTCTTACACTTAAAGTAATTTGCCTTCAAATAATCTACGATGAATTGTTCATTTTACTACCACGGCGAGCGATCCGTCTGTCTAGGGAGCCACTCATTCTGTGACAAGTGACAAAGGGCTTGCTCTCGGCCAAGAGAGTTCTCAGGGGGCTGCTCAACCACCGGAACAGTGGTGACCCCGAGCCCCGAGCCTAGTCCGCGGGGAGGCCAAGACCCAAGCATGTCTTCCCTGGCCTGAGAGTGGTCGGCTGGCTTCTCCAGGGAGTCCTCAGTTAGCTTGAATAGGGTCACTGGTCCACTGGCCCGGATGGGTTTGGGCTTTGTTATCCCTCGTGGTTGCTGCGAATGAGTTCCGGAGGGAGGCGGTGGCCCATCCAGCTTTGCGTGTCTGCCCCCAGTCCCTGTCTCGCCCACCTGCCCATGGATCCTACATCTTTCGGGGGGCAAGCCAGGCTCCCAGCGAGCCCCTCCCCAGACCTCAGGAGCCTTGACTACGTCCTTCACAAGGGGTCCACCCGTAGCTTCCCCACACCTCAGCAGTGGGAGAAACGCAAGGCCTCAGAAAGCAGGAATCCCGGGCTCTGCTGGACAGGGTGCTGCTCAGCTCGGCAGGAAAAGAAGCCCCTGTTCCAGAAGACGGGCGCCTCACGGGGACACGGATGGGGTGTGCTGTGTGCATGTCCGTCCTCTGCTCTGTCATCATGTATCTCTCCGGGAAGCTCGAGGGGCACGACCTGCCCTGCAGCCACCAGAGTCTCCGGGCTAACGGGACGGTGGGGATGGGTAGAAGGGGGGTCTCAGGCTGCAAAGTGCATGAGAGCTTCTGGTCAAGGTGCTGCTCTTCGCCTCAGGCCAGAGAGGACATGATACAAAAGGCACACAGCGGAATTTAACTGGCGATCAGGGATGGTGGTCTCCAGCTGGTCAGCTCGCTGCCATCACTCTGGGAGCAGGTGACGTGAAGGGGCCGGGCCCGCTGGGACCGCACGTGGACACAGGGACCCTCAAAAGGCACAATGCATTATTCATTTTCATAAAAGGCAAAACTGAAGTTTTATCGTAAAATGTATGTCTGCATAAAAGAACCTGACAGGGCAAATCAATAAACAGGGAATTGCTTGTCTAGAATGGCCTTTTTGATTGTTTTCATTCGTTTATCAAAATAATGCTCAAAAAAAGAATGATGACCCCCTAGAAGGTAGGTCAAGGAGTGGGCACAACTTGCTCAATTAAAAAATAAAAAATAGCGTGCCCCCCACCCTGCCCCACCAGCCTGCAGGGAGAAAGCAGGAGCAGAAGGGGCTGTCTCTGGTTCCGCGTGGGTGCCGGCCGCCATGGAGGGGGGTGGGGGTGCACCTGTGTGGGGGGCCGTCAGCCTATATACTTCCTGCAGCTCGGGAGCCCGCACCCTCCCCAGGTTCCAAAAACCAGAAAGACATGCGTTTTCCTAAACAACCAGCCTGGGTCCTTCCTTGGCTCAGTTCCCAGAGGCTTCACATCATCATCATTTCAACAAATCTTCATAGAAATTCCTTGGGGTGATAGCATGACACCCATCCGACAAAGAACACTGAGACCACATGTCCCCCGGGAAAACCTCCTCACCCTCGCTGTGAGCACCAGAGAGGACAACGTCTCTTCACCCAGGATATCGGGGGACAGGGCAGTTTTGATGAAGAAACCAGGGCCACCCCCAGCATGGAAGGCAGAACCAGGTCATCTTGCTCAGGTGCTCGCCTCCCCTCAGCCCTGCTCCCCAATCTGCAGAAAGGCCGGTGGGGTGTTCCCTGGGATGAAGGAGGCGGGTGCAGAACCTCAGGCTCAGACTCTGCAGGCACCTGGCCCCTACTGAGCGGTCCCAGGCACCGTTCCGGCTCTCAGCACATCCTCGAGTGCTCTCCGAGCCCCCTGCAGCCCATCCAAGGCCACTGCTCAGACAGGCTTTCGCTGACCACCCTGGTGAAGTAGCCTGGCCCCATCCCTTAGCCGTCACCCACACCAGGACCCGATTCTTCCATTTCCTGGAGCTGTCCACAAATACCTTTATCTCCCACTGTTCCATGTCGACCACCCCCACTCAGGTTCATTATTAATGAGTGAAGGAAGCTAGCAGATCAATAACAGGTGTATTAACAGCACTTGTTGAATGAACGAATAAATGAATAAATGCATGCATGCCCTGTGTCAGACCCCGTGCTGGGGACGTGGCTGGAAGGAAAACATTCAAGCCTGTAATTACGGTGTGCGTGACGAAGGGGAACGTCGAGGTCTGTTGGAGAGCGCAGGGACCGGGGCAGGAGAAAGCTGGCCTGGGGGGCCCCGTGTGCCAGAGCAGGTTTGGGAGAAGCAGCAGGGGAGGCTGGGGGCGGGAGGCCCGCGCTGCAGGAGGTAGGAGCTTCCGGTCAGATCTGCAGAGATAAGAACCGGGGGCTCCGACCTCTTTGGCCAGGGCTGGTCAGGTGAGGCTGGGGAGGACCCCTCTGCCGACCCCCGACTCCGGCTGCAGCCAGCAGGGACTCCAGCGCTGCCGAGCCGATCCAGAAACAGCACGAGCAGGTGAGCGAGGAAAGCGGCGCCAGGTATTTGACAGTTCGGTGCATCTTCAGCCTGAAGAGGCCCCAGCCCGAGAGCCTCAGCGGCCTGTCACTAATGATCATTTAATACTGTTTGGTATCCGTGTGTGTACACATTCCCAGACAGAGTAAATTGCATGTGGGTGTTTACATTGAAGGAGAGTTTCTATGTTATAATTGATAGAACTTTAATTTCCATGTGGTCTCAACAGTAAACATGCAAATGGCTCTTTTCAGTACGACCAAGCCTTCGTTATTTTTAGGGAAGGAAAATGTTTTTACTTTGGCCCCCAGACTGAGATGGAATTGAAAGCAAATGCAGATGGGACGAGAATGGAGACTCGGGGCTGTGCGTGGAGCTGGCTGGCGTCTCCCTCTGCTCCTGCCTGGCTCCCAGGATCACTGACCCACGGCCACGGCTGACACGGGGCAGCCTGGGTGGGCCCTCGGCCACGTCAATCACAGTGAGTGCGGGTCACTCATCGCGAGACGTTGAGCTTTGTCTCCTGCAGTGGGATCCAGGACGGTGGCCTGGGGGCAGAAGAGGTGCCAGAGGTCTTTCCTAACAGCTCTGTGTTCACCCTGGAGGGTGGCATGGGGCCAAGTGAGACCACAGATCCACAAGTGTGGCTGAGCTCAGGGTCCCTGGTGGCCTTGCTTGGACCCAGTTGGTAAAGTAGAGAGGGGCCCCCCAGCACTGCTGTTGGTTGTTGCAGGAGTGAGAAAGGGTGATGGCTTCGAACAAGCCAGACTGGTGCTTCTCGGGGCGGGGGGGGGGGGTTTACTCCCAGGGGACACATAGCATCATCCGGAGACCTCTCTGGTTGCCATAGCTGGGCAGAGGCCAGGGATGCTGCTACAAGTCTTACCGTATGCACAGGCAGGACAGCCCCGCGTCAATGCGCCAAGGTGGGGAACGTGCCCTGGAGAGCACAGTGGAGATCCTGGCCCCCAGCTGGTGGCCTGTGGTTGACACATGGAGCTCCTGGGTCCCTGGGCGGCCAGACAGGCTGGGAGGGTGGAGCTCCCAGCAGACTCACCCTCCCAATTTACTGAACCCAACAAGTGTTATGGTGGGCTATCCACACCATGGTGTGGAAAAGTTTGGGGGGCTCAGCTCCGGAACACAGGAAGCAATCAAGAACATAGTTAACTGCTCTGGGGAACCCCCCTGCGTATCGCTGTTGTAGGGGTGTGTTATAGGGTCCGCGTGCTCTGCCGTAAGCTCAGCAGAGAGGCTCTGCACCCACCGAGGGCCTGGTGCACACTCCTCTTGACACCCCTTGGGGTGAGGACCGTTGCCACCCCCACCCCACAGTGAAAACTGAGGCCTAGCGAGGCCCCACGGCTTGTCCGGGAGCAGGCAGATGCTCAGGGCTGCGTACCTGGGATTTGGCCCTCTGTGTGCATCGGAAGCCCGTGGGCTCAGCTCCTCCACGACGCAACTTTCTGCACACTCAGCGTACGTCCATTCCCGGATCCCTGCGTGTACCTGAAAGTAACTTGTCCCTCAGCATCTCAGATGAAGAGACAAGTGCAGGGCTAAACCATCGTCCCAACCAAAGGCCAACGCCCCCCCACCCCGGCTTCTCACGCTCTCAGACGCCCACTGGGAAACATCTCCAAAAATACCCTAGTGTGGCTGGGACTGAGAGCATTAGCCGTTGGCCAGCGCGCTGAGCTGTTTTAGAGCTAGGGGTGAGGCGGTGGGGGCAGGCGCTGAGCCCGCACCAGGACTCTGCCCCAGCCGAGCTCGCCTGGGGTGCAGCCAGCCTGCAGAGCCCGGGGAGAAGCTTCGCACTCCGGACCCTTGCGGGCCTGCCAGACAGCCACCTTCCTAGAACGGGAGGAGGCCCTGGCAGGCCTGGTCTCGGGGATCCCAGCAAGGATCACTGCCCAGGGGCCCCAGCGGTTGGTCCGGACGCAGCAGCTTCGGCAGCAGGATGATTAGCGACAACACATCGAAGCCTTGACTCTGCAGAAGAAGGAACTAGGAACCACCAGAGCGTATTGGACACAAGACCGCGGTGGCAGCAGGGGCGGTGAGGGGGTGGGGGTTGCTGGATCAGCCATGGACCACATGGGACCTCGAGTTATGGAGCCAACCTCTGCTGCCCTTGGCTCGCTCAGGCCCAAGGAGCCAGACACCGGGATTGGGGATCTGAGCCCCCAAACGACTGTTCTGTCATCTGTCCCTCACCTGATTGTCTCTGCTTCCCTCCGGTGCTGGCCTCCTCCTCCACCTGCCGGGAGGGGTCACTGATCCCTGGCTGCAAGGAGTGGCTCCGTGTGCGCTGGCCGTGCAGCTCCATCGGGAAAGTGCGTGGGAGGCCTCTGCATGGTGCTGCTGGGCCAGCAGGCGCTCGCTGCTCAGAGGGAGCCGAGGCCTCCGGTCTGAGCACTGCTGTTCCGAGCCTGCTCTCAGAAGCAGGGCAGAGACTGAAGACAGCTTGAGAGGGCCTGGGAGACGTGAACCCCAAAAGATTTGGGGGGCACTGATGTGGCAGCCCTCGCTTGCCATCTTGAAAAAGACATGAAAAGGAAGAAGGGGTGAAGGCCAGCAGGGGACACTCACAAGCGGCTGTTGTCATTTGCCCAAGGGGCATGGCGTTCGGGGGCAGTGAGCGGCATGGGACCTGTTGCAGGGGAGCTGGGAAATAGAGGGGAATGCAAGAAAAATGCAAATAAACTAGGTTCTTATCAATGGGGCAGTCTCAAATATCATCTCCCTAAAAATCAAGAGATCGGGCCTGGGGTCAGACGCTGAGAGGTCGGGCTCGGGGTCTCATCTGGGCGGCAGATGTAATGATGCTGACTGAGCAGTGTGGTGGGTCGGAGCTGACCCCTTCCGTTCTTGGAAAGGCCAGGTCTACTCCCTGCTTCGAGAGGCCAAGGGCGCTGTTGGTGGGGAGATAGAAACACATGGGCCGGGGTGGGGACTTCTGTCCCATTGTTTCCCGGAGACCCCACATAGGGACTCGGAGGAATCCCAGAGTAGCGGCCTCAGGGAGAGCAGACCTCTGCCCACTCCAACCAGACAAGTCTTGGGCTGGAGACGGGTGGGGAAGCAGGGAACGTGGGAGAAGGTGCGAGCCTGCTCTCCCCAAGAACTGCAATGCAACGTGAGATTAACTTTCCAGTGGCCACATTAAAACAGAAGAAGGAAGAGACAACACCAATTTTAATAATGTATTATATCTAACCCAATATATCCAAAAGGCTATCACTTCAACATATAATCAGTACAAAAATATTAATAAGATATTTCACATGCTCTTTTCTGCACGAAGTCTTCAAAATCTGGAGTATGCTTTACACTTAGAGCATCTCTCCATCCAGACGAGCCAGACCTCAAGGGTCCCGTGGTCACCTGTGAGCAGGTGTATGGAACAGCACAGGTGGATACAGAACCCAGGATCCTGCCTGCCTGCAGGTAAGACACAAGGGCTGAGTGTGGAGCTGGGGCAGCAGGAGCCCAGGATCCGGGGTCTCTCATAGGAATCGCCAACCTCCTGGAAGTCCGTGGGATCCCACCACCAGACTCTCTTGGTTCCGTTTCAGTTTCGGTCACATGGGAAGGTCCCAATGCCCTTGCTCCACAGGCAAAAGTCATATAAAGTGGTTGAAAACTTTCTGTGGAACAATTAACGTTTTTTAACATATCTGCAGTGAACTTTAATGGAATTCCATAAAAATTGAACAGACCTCAGAACTAGCTAGAATAGTCAGTGAATGACCTTGGTGTTTTTAATTAAATCCGAAGTGAAACTCAAGAATGTGAGAGTTTTATGTGGCCAGCTCGTCAAAAGCAATCAGGAGCACATAAGATAGGACAAGGTGAAGAAGTGGGCTCTTCCCCCTGCCAGCTGATTCTGGGTGGATCAGGACCGGCTCATTCCCAGGTGTGGGGTCAAGTGATAGTTCAGTGTGGGATGCCCTGATAGCTAAAGAATTTTCCAGAAAAGCTGAAAGTGCTTCTTCTGGATGACACCCCTCCACCTTCAGGCTACCCCTCAGAGATCTTTCCTTGTCTTGATAGCAAAGCCCACACACGTCATTACAATAGTCTGTTATGACACCTTGGCATGGCGAGCCCAGGTGAGGTAGAGGTGTGTGTGTTTGTGGGGGTGGTGGGGGTGGATGCTTCCCATGAAGACCCGCTGGTAGCTGGTTGGCAAGCAAATTTGTGAATGGCCTATTTCATGATAGAACTCAGCCTGAGTTATAAAAGGTCACCAACGGTTCACTTACTCCTTCTTGTAGTAAATCTGACTCTCCATTCCTTCCATCCAGGAAACATCCAGAAACCCTCACACATCAGCCACGGGGCATTAGTCAGAACAACTGCATGCACCTGGAGCCGCCCTCTCCCCCCGCCCAGCAGGGATGCGCTCTCAGTTCTTTGAACCTGCTGGTCCTGGTTTCCCAACGTTTTCAGCCACCTGTCACAAATACCGAGTGTTATAATTCTCTGTGTGCTTGTATTATCCCTCCCGCTAGATTAGATTTTTAACCAGGGGCTAGTTCCTTCTTTCTGTCTCCCAGAAGGACCCAGCGCACAGCCTTCAGTGAAGGAGAAATTCAAAACCACTTGTTGAGGGGCACCTGGGTGACTCAGTCGTTAAGCGTCTGCCTTCGGCTCAGGTCATGATCCTGGGGTCCTGGGATCAAGCCCCGCATCAGGCTCCCTGCTCCGCGGGAAGCCTGCTTCTCCCTCTCCCCTCCCCCTGCTTGTGTTCCTTCTCTCACTGTCTCTCTCTCTCTGTCAAATAAATAAATAAAATCGTTAAAAAACAAAACAAAACAAAACAAAACCACTTGTTGAAAGGATGAATCAGTGCCCTTGAGTGCCTGTCCCACCCGGCATGGGCACCTGGTGGGGACCCGGTCATCTGTTCAGTCTGAGTCCCTAGGCCTGTGTGGTCTCCTTCTTCCCCATCCCCTTTCTCGTTTTCTTTACTTGCTTTGCAAGAACCGCAACGGAAAGTCTCAATTAACTGCCAGGCTTGGGTAAGATGTTCCAGTTAAGTAAATGAATGAATGATTTAGCTGAAGAGTAATCAGCAAACATTTTTCTGGTTGCTATGAAAATCCCCATTGTTGAACATATTTCTAAATATAGAAGTGCCCATCTGTCTTAGAAACAGTCACATAATGAACATAACTGAACTTCTCCGCGTTGGTTAAAGATCGATCTGTGATCTTTATTTCTGGTGACAGGTGGCTCTCCAGGCTGGCCCACCTCCCCACCCCGTGTCATCAGTGCCCACCTCCTTGCAAACGCCTTCCTCTGAAGACTGTATGGGCATCAGGCACTTCTTATGTAAGTCAACAGTCACTTGCCCATTTTAATCTGAAGCTCTATGAGAATCTGTCAAATTAAGGACCAAAAAAAGTCTATGAAATTTACTTTATAAAAACCCCCCCAAAGAAATTGGCCGGTAGTGAGGACCCAAACAGGCCCCCATCTCTTCCTCCACCTATTTTGTTCATGCATCAGGGGACCACATGATTTGGAAGAGCTGGGGCCACTCTCCAGCCCCAGGAGGGCAGTAAATCTTGACCAGTTACACCAGTCCTCTTGACAGTGATCAGTTTAAGTGTTCCTAAAACAATTGGCATGCCACGACAGCAATCAGGATTGAGGCATGAAGGGCAGTCAGCTGAGGGGCTCCTAGAGAAGGTTTCTTACCTCTTAAAAGGAGGCACAAGACTGTTCTCTCTTTCTGCCCTGGGGTGATGTCGAAGAATGAAATGTTTGGTGCTGTAGCAACCACCTTGTGACCATGAGGGGCGGATCTGGGAACGAAAGCCAACAGGACAGTGGAAAAGAATGATGCAAGAAAGCCTTGTCTGTAAATACACGGTTGATCCTTAGATCAGCCATCCTGAAATCTCCAGAATGTTCCATTTTGTTTCAGGTTACTAAGCCAGTCTTTCTTTTCTTTTACAAATCTTCACTGATTTGTAAAACTCTTACCCCTTTCTAGTCTCCTAGTAAAGGGCAGCGGAAAATAAAGAGAAAAACAGTCTGGCTAATTAGATATTCTAAATGGCCCGATTCTGGTTAAATCATAATTTCATTTTATATTTTTAACATTTTTTTTTTTATTTTACAGGGGAATTTTGCAATCCTGGTTTCTAACCTGCAGAAACCCACCCACACTGCCTTGGGCATCTGTTTTCCTCAACCCAAGAACCTCCACGCTGAAAGGCTCATTGTAGAATCTCGCACCTACACCCTCATAAGCACATGTGTCCGCCTGGACTTCTGCTTTCATCATGAGTGATAACTCCTTGCTAAATGTAAACATCGGAACAATCTCAGGGCCTGCTAGACAGCCTAGTGGGATGATTACACCCAGGCACAAGGAGGCTCCTACCCAGGTATGGAAGTCTATACTGGTCACTCTGCTTAAACGGAAGGGGTTGGAAATCTAACAAACCACAAGAAATAGTTCTTTCCCCATTGTTCTCTGGTTCAATTTTTTTTTTAATTTACATACAGTAAAATTCACATTTTTAGGCATATAATTCAACGGCTTCTCCACATGCATGGCTTCAACAGCCGCCCCCACAGTCTGATCACAAGGAAATCCCAACCCTCTCCACTGGGAGTTCCCGTGTGCATCCATCTACAGCAACCACTGGTCTACATTTCGTTCCTATATAGTTTTGCCTCTCTAAGAATGCCATGTAAGTGGCATTATATGTATGGAGTTCTTTGTGTCTGGCTTCTTCTATTCACCATAACACAGCTGGGATTCACCCATGCTGCTGCCTGTGCATCAGGAGTTCAAGCCTTCCTATTGCTGAGTAGCACTCCCTTATGTGGATGAACTACCATGGGTTCATCCATCCGATGCTCGTTGAAGATTATTTGGGCTATTTCTAGGTTCCTAGTTTGGGGTGATCATGACGAATACTGCTATAAACACTCATGGCAGGTTTTACACAAACTATAGTTTTTATTTGTCTAGGGCAATTCCAAGAAGTAGGAATCCTGGATGATCTGGTCATTGCCGATGTCACTTTTTTATGAAACTGCCAAACTGCTTTCCAGAGTGGCTGCACCATCCTGCATTCCCACCAGCAATAAATGAATGTTCCTGGTGCTCCACATCCTCGTCAACACTTGGTATTGTCAGTATTTTTCATTTTGTCCATTCTAATAGATGTTTTTAATGGTGTCCTGTCCTGGCTTTGATTTGTTTTCCCCTCCTGGCTCATGATACTGAGTGTCTTGTCATAGGCTTTCACCTTCTATAGATCTCTGCTGACACGTCTGTTCAAATGTCCTGCAGAAACTTGGACCTTCTTGTCATCCTCGCACGCCCTTCATGACCTCGCCTGGAACTGAAGTCTCTGCTGGTGATCTGAATTCTCTTTAATCCCAGAGTTGAGCCTCAGGTTTTACCAAGCGCTCATGGAGGACTTCTGTAAATTTTCCGATCATCTGTTCGATGGTTGGGTGCCAGAGGTTACACAGGCCACTCTTAATGACAAACTCTGGTTAAGTGGGAAAGATCTCCAGGAATTCTTACATTGCCGTGTTAGGTGCTGTAAATAGGAAGCTTGCAGGAGGACACAGGAGAGGACAAGATTACAACGATGCCAGACACCCGCTAAGTTGAACATCCCCAAGTTTGGGGGGAAGGTTCTGCGAGCAGCCTCGCCCTCCCGACCTTGCACCCACTACTGGGATTGAGGTTGTCATAGCAACGGGAAGACCTGCCCTGCAAGGCCGCTGTGAAAATGTTGCCATGGGAGAAGTTTTGTTGTTGTTGTTGTTGTTTTCTTCTTTTTCAACCTTAGAAGGCTTTTGGCAAATCGCTTTGGCTTGAGGAATACTTATTCCCTGCACGATGGGGAAAAATGCAATTTCAAAAAAAAAAAAAAAAAACTGATTACATCTGCTTATTCATTTTAGAAAGTGGATGAATTAATCTCCACTGTAGATGTTTTTAATTTAGGAAATGTTGTAAATGGACCTTTTAGGGATGAAAGGAAAAGGACCAGGACTCTCTCAGCGGAGAGGCTGAGACAAATGGGCGTCATGCTGTTCCTAAAAGGCTGTCAAGTGTCAGGGCCACTTGGCTACTGACAAGGAGCATGTGTGTCCTGGAACCCCAGAGAAAGCAAAGGTGGGAGGAAGGTCTTGATGGGCAGAGGCCCAGCAACATGGGCTGGAGGAGGCTGGAGGGAGAGTGGGTGGGAGCGCACTGGACTGAATCAAGGCCCAGTAAGTGTGATGGCAGGAACACGGTGTGGGCAGGCCATGCGCCATGCTGCGGGCTGCAGGCTCCCAAGCTCCCAAGCTGACCGCAATGACCCAGCTCTGCTTATGGAGTCTCAAGAATGGATGTGAAGGGCCTGTGCTTGAGCTTGGGTAGAAGTGTGGTGGTTCAATGCAAGAGCGCAGGTGGGAAAGGGGTCTAGGCATGAGCAGAGATCGGGAACATGACTACTAGCCAGCCTTGGTTAGAATTCTGCACAATGCTGGACTGCCTGGCAGGTAGGGGGCAGGTAGGGGGCAGGAAGGGGGCAGGAAGGGGGCGGGAGGGGGCAGGGAGGGGGCAGGAAGGGGGCAGGAGGGGGGCTGGAGTGTGTTCTGGGCATTAAAGCAGAGGGCGGCTACAGAGGGCAGGGGCTCAGGTGCATCACCACATGGGCACCATACCCCGTGGTATCCCCTCCGAGTCCTTGAACCAGCCTTGTCCTCTCCACGCCCCCAGGCCCCTCCGGGAGACACTGGCTTTTCCCAAACAGGACTCTCATGTGAACGAATAATGAGGCACAACCCAGGCCCACTCCAGAAAGCACCTCCTTTCCTGGGCAGTGTGGCCCTCGCCCCACCACTGAAGATGCTTGCCCTCAGCCTTTCCTGAAACCTTCGCAGGCCCCTGGGCAGCTGCAGGACCCTGAGTGCCATATCACACGTGACAAGCAGGGGGCAGGGAGGTTAGGCCCTTGTTCACCTCACAGACCAGAGGGGCCACACCAGGATGCCAGGTGAGGTGGCCTGGCTCCACATTCCTTGTTCTCTTCATGGTGCCAGGAGAACACTGGCTGGGACCGTGGAGGGGGCCCTGGGCTCAGGGGAAGGATCTGGGGGACCAAGAGCTCATGGATCTGTCCTGGAGCCCAAATAGATTTTGTATTTGCATGCACTGACCACACTGTTCCCCCAACACACATAGGTGCACACACACAGCCTCACACATGTGTGCACACACACACATGAAGACACACACACATGTCCGCACACACACGTGAAGACACGTACACACGTCGGCACACACATGTGAAGACATGCACACGTGCCTGCACATACACACACATGAAGATGCGCACACATGAATTCACACACTTGAAGACACACATGACTGCACACATGCACACACATGAAGACACGCACACACATCTGCACACACATGAAGACACGCACATGCACACACATGGACACATGCACACATGACTACACACACATGAAGACACACGACTGCACACGTGCACACACATGGACACATGCACACATGACTGCACAGACATGAAGACACACGTCTGCACACATGCACACACATCAATACATGCACAGGCGTCTGCACGCATGCACACACATGAAGACATGCACACACATCTGCACACACATGAAGACACGCACACATGCACACACATGGACACATGCACACATGACTACACACACATGAAGACACACGACTGCACACATGCACACACATGGAGACATGCACACATGACTGCACACACATGAAGGCACACATCTGCACACATGCACACACATGGAGACACGCACACACGACTGCACACACACACACAGCCACCCCCCAGCGCCACACTTCCATCCGCACAGGGCGGAGACTGCATCTGTGTGCAGCCGTGCGCAGCCCTGCAGACCCGGCCTGACGTACGGCACGAGCCACACAGTGTCTGCACGCATCGCTGGAGGAAACTGAACTGATGAGGGAGTTGTCAGAAACCATTCGGATATGTTGTGGGGAGCACTTTAGAGGCAGAGCAAATGGGAAAGAAGCATTTCTTTGAAATAAAATGCTCTCACATTGGAATTTGTGTTATTTCCCTCAGAAATAATCTCTCTAATTTTCCCAACTGAGGTTTTGGAAATCAATCTTAGTTAGGTGACCAGGCAGTTCTCAGCAAGTAAGATATATAAAGGCTACATGTTTCTGATATCCGAAGACAAGAATGCAATTTGAAATCTCCCAAGAGGGCAGCCCCCCACGTCCTAGTTTTCGGAAAGCAGACATGTTGGTAAGGGACCCCATCACGCACCACGGGGTTGATCTGGTGAACAGGGCCGGGGCTGGGGCCCCTGGGGACAGACGGCCTCAGAGCCACCGTCGACGTTCGTGAGAACAAGGCCAGGCTGCGAAGACTGCCCGAGGCTCCTGGGCGGCTGTGAGCCGTAAGTGTCCTGCCTCATGTTCAGATAACAGGATTGATGGGAGCCCACCGTTGGTCTGCAGGTGGTGGTGAGGTGGTGAGCTCCACGGGAGGAGAGGAGCATCTGAAATAAGGAGGACTTTTCTCCCAGAAGCAGCACCCCGGGCACAGGATGCTCCACACAGGAGGGGATTTGTCAGGCTCCCTGCACCCATGCCCTGGCTGTGCAATGGTCCCAGAGATCTGATGCAAATCAGACATCGGGGAGCCCTCCTGGTTACCCCCAGATCTCCTGTTTTCCAGGCCCTTGCAGGGTGGACCTCTCAGAGCCCAGCAAGCCTGCTGCTGTTCACATGTGTGCAGGGAAGGACAGCCTGACACCCCGAGTCTGCCGTTGGTCATGCCTGCCCTGTTCCTGGATGTCCAGTGTCCAGGCTCCTGGGGGTTCAGCTCCCTTCATTGCCGGAACACCTTCCCTCCCCTCTCCCCAGCCTCGGGAGGAGACTTCTGTCACCATCCTGCAAGGACCTGCAGACCTTACTGAACAGAGAGTTGGCACCCCAGCCTCAGAAGGTGCCCCTGCATCGACCAGCTGCCCCCAAAGAGCGAAGGGTGCCGGTGGTAACAGTGACACCATCACAGTGACACGGGACATCACACCTCAGGGCAAAGATGTCTCAGAAAATGGCAAGAAGCACAGGTGGTGTTCCTAAGGGATGATGGTACTACGCTGCCAAAATCCCTACCTCAGACCCCAAATCCTGAAGCCCAGAAAGCGGTGACGTATTTTCATGGATCCAGTGAGACCCCAAGCTCGTGGGTCGCAGACACTCCCTGGGACCCCGAGGGTCCCACTCCTCAGGCTGCACAAGCGCACCCTGACACCAGGCTCCACGGGGCTCGAACCCCACGGGCCTCGCCTGAAGCCTCAGGGTCGATTCTCACTCATCACGCGTGAAAATCCAGACCTCCGGGCCTGGACAGCCTCCAAGTCTCTCCGGCTCAGCTCAGGGCTTGGTAGACTTGGCTGCGTCAGGAACGGTCCCACTGCCGGCGACAAGAAAACTCACACCAGCTGGTTTATGTTAAAAATGAGGGGGCAGGTGGGGACTGTTGGCTCCAGTCACAGAGGGGTTCTGAAGGCCCGCCTGGCAGCTCGGCTCCTGGCGGCTGGTCTCTGCTCGGAGATGCCAACGGGCCTGGCCGTCCCACCCCCGCACAGGTGGGCTTCCTCCTCGGGCCCACCCGGTGGCTCACTCGCCCCAGATAAACTCACCTATGAAAACCAACAAAACACAAAAGCAAGTGCAACTCGTCTGGGCTCCAAGCAAAACTCGGCGTCTCTGTGCGGCTGGCTCAGGTGAGCTCACCTAAGCACCCTGACCAGTCGCAGCGTCCAGGGAGTGTGCCGGTCACCTACGGCCGCTGTCACAGGAGAGGCCGGGGTCAGGACCACAACCAGGAGCCGCCGTCCAGCCCCCGGGCATTTACTCCGGGCAGCCCAGCCCCGTTGTCGGCCTTGGGGTTGCGGCTCCAGATGTCCTATCTGCACCGAGGCAGGCCCTCCTGGTCCAGTGGTGGATCCGGAGAAGCACAGTCCTTGGATCTCGTGCGTCTTTTGTGCATGGCGTCTTTTGAAATGGCGAAGGGCTCATTTCACATGCACATAGTAATGCGGTGTTTTGCGAGTGTGGCTAATCCATGAATATTAAAAATAGAATATGTTTGGTCAATGAGGAGTGTGTTTGCGGCAGGAGAGTGCTGGGTTCAGCCAGACCAGCTCTCACAACTTAATTACTGTCATCAGAGTGTGGTTTCACAAAGGATATGGGTATTCTGACGCCCATTGATCTGCCATCACGGTCCCAGACGCTCAGAGACGAATGCCTGGATCGGGAACACGTCAGCCCATCGACATGAAACCACCCAGTATTGATAAGCCGGTGAGCTAAAAACGCCGGTGACGGTATGATGGATCATGGCATACTAACTACGGCTCTTAGAAAAGGGAACTATGAGGCCCCTGTGGCCTCCCGCAGCGCTCGGTTTAACAATCTATCTTCCTGTCCCTTGTGTTTCTGCTTTCTCGGGGCCTGTTTTTTTGTCCTCAATTAATTACAGTCGATTAGACGATGAACAAAATGACTTTCCCAGTGTACCTGAGTAGATCTCCTCTCAGAGGGAGCTGTTTCTGTGCAAAATCACAGCAGGTTGGCTGCAAGCTTTCGCTTCTGCTGCGAAGACCTCAGGGTAGAAGAGGAACCAGGAGCCGCCATGCAACTTTCCTCTAGGAATCCGACGCGTGGAAGGAGAGCTCCCTCGTGGTGCTGTCGGACTCCAGTTTCTAGACGGTGCGTCCTGAGCCCGCTTGGCCTTAGCAAAGAAGGGAAGCTCTTATAGCGGGCTCCCTGTTCGTGGGACGGGGTTTCCCGGGCCCTGGAGGAAGGACCAGGGACAAACTCTCAACGGCTGGGAAGGCGGAGGGCGAGGGAGGCCTGAGTTTCAAGGCACCAGATCTTCCCACATCATTTTTGTTCAGTTGTGTATCCTGGGTTATGTCTCCATGGAGCTCCATCATATGTCCTAGGAATACTCCTTTGAAACAAAATGGGGAAATCCACTGAAACCTCATTAGGATTTATTCTTTCAGTAAGCGCTTACTGAGCACCTGCTGTATGCACAGAGCTATGGGAGGGGCCACAGGGGCTGGGGATGAGGAAGGACCCGGGGGACGTGTTCAATTGCCAGGACAGTGGATACGGAACAGTCCGGAATGCAACTCACTATCCTTGTATCTGGGCAGGGCCGTCAAGCCTCAGTTTGCTCATCTGAGAGATGGGGGTAGAGCCGTTCTGTGCCTGTCATGGTTGGGTGGACTCCATGGGACCATCTCGCACATAAAAAACCCAGCCCCCTGCCCATAGTAGGTGCTCCATCAGGGCTGGCTGCCGAAGTTAACTAGAGAGGACGGGGTTTACAAGTGACCACTGCACAGAGTAGGCATGCACTCAAGCCGCGAAGAGAGCCTTCAAGGGCGACCAACAGCTAGAAATGCAGATTCCCAGGCCCCGCTCCAGGACAGCCGGTTCAGAAACCCCGCAGCAGGCTCAGAACCTGTGTTTTCACAGCCTTGGGGGAGCGGGGGCAGGGGCCTTGCGGCACACTCACGCCTGGCCCCTCTGTGATCACGGGCCGCTGGGATTGGAAGCAGGGCACCTGCAGACGCGGCAGGGGAACCGCAGGAAAGGGGACCTGGAGGCTCAGAGAGAGAGATACACGGGGTTTGCGTCTGAGTTTGTCATGTTTCCGGGCAGGCACCCCAAGAGGAAGGTTGTGTGATGGCCCCAGCCTCCTGAAGCTCGGCGGTGCCACCCTTGTTTCCCTTGCCTGCAGGACTGAGCCCGCCGGGGACAGAGGCAGGGACTGTATCCCTTCCCTGTGGTTGTTGTGACAAATTAGCCCAGCAGGAGGCTCCAGCCCCGCAGATTCACTATCCCGCAGGGCCCGGGGCCAGAAGTCTGACATGGCCTCTGGGTGGAAGTCGGGTGTGGGCAGGGCTGTCCCTCCGGAGGCTCTGGGCTGGCAGTGGGGGGAGTTCCGTTCCCTTTTCAGCTTAGAGGCCGCCTCCCTCATCAGAGCCCCAGCGTTGCTTGGTCTCGTGGTGCCTTTCTCCATGGACACATCTCCCTGGCTTCCTCTCACCTGACCCTGCGGCCTCCCTGCTCCCTTCTAGGGGCGCTCAGGATGCCATTGGGCCCACCCGGAAAATCCAGGACCCCCTCTCCATCTCAAAGCCTTCCCCTTTGCCGTGTCACGGAGCATGCTCACAGGTTCTAGCACTAGGATGTGGGCGTCTTTGGGGAGCCCCAGGACAGCCTGTCCCTCTCCATCCACCCCGCCACCCCCAAGGCATAGGACGGTGGTTAAGAGCATCAGAAAGACCTGGGTTCAGTTCCTGGTTCTCCTGCTCTCTTTGCTGTGTGACCTGGGGCAAGCTCCTAGATCTCTCTGGGATTCCATGGGCTCCTCCGGAAATGCAGCAATGGGAACAGCGCCACAGCACACAGTGGTTTGTGCCAAAAGGCTCGCACACCTGTCCCTGTCCCGCACTACAGGCATGCCGTATAAATGTGGCCGCCAGGGTCACTGTAACATCGGGAGGACAATGAGAGCGCGTCTGCTCTGAGCCTGCCCCTGTGCCCTCACTCCCTCGTCTCTGGCCCTCCAGCCACGCCACCCACACCTCCCTGGGAAGCCAGCCTGTCACCTGTGACTGGCCACACGCTGAGCTCCGGGGCGGGCCTTGGCCAAGGTGAGCCCCTCAGCAGACCCCAGACCGCTGACCATGTGACCGTCCCAGACGGGATCACATACATCCACCGGAGCCCAGGAAGCGTAGGAGGTATGTGGGACCGTTTGCTGGAGAGGGACCCTGATCTCGGACTTCCAGCCTCCAGAATGTGAGAAATAAATGTCTGTTGTTTATAAGCCCCCCAGTCGGTGGGACCCAGACAGACTGACTAATCTGCTTCTCCAGTGTCCCTTTGAAACTGTGAGGTCCTCAACAATTTGGCTCTGGGGTGTGGGCCTGCCTCCACAGGGGGCCTCACACAGCGAACACAGTGACGTCCTGTGGCTTGAATGGCAAGTCCTGTTGCCATCTGGCTAGGTCTGGGCGTGAAGCCGTGGCTGAGGGGTGCTGGGCTGGAGGTGGGGGCACCCGAGTAGAGAGGGCTCTGAACTTGCAACTTCATGTGACACAGTTTCCAACTGAAGACTCTGAGACCACAGGTGAGCCACAGGTGAGCCCCAGGTGAGCCCCAGGTAAAGCACAGGTGAGGCACAGGTGAGCCCCAGGTAAAGCACAGGTGAGCCCCAGGTGAGCCCCAGGTAAAGCACAGGTGAGCCCCAGGTAAAGCACAGGTGAGCCCCAGGTGAGCCCCAGGTAAA
Organism: Phoca vitulina; assembly: GCF_004348235.1. Classification (NCBI taxonomy): domain Eukaryota; kingdom Metazoa; phylum Chordata; class Mammalia; order Carnivora; family Phocidae; genus Phoca; species Phoca vitulina. The sequence continues at coordinate 2,482,231 of NW_022589753.1, read as the reverse complement.
GCACAGGTGAGCCCCAGGCGAGCCCCAGGCGAGCCCCAGGTAAAGCAGGTGAGCCACTACCGGGAGCCGGCAGGCACTATATCACCACAACCTTTCTCTCTGTTTGGCACTCATGGGTGACCATTGGCAGTGACCAGGCTGCTGGTTGATCACCAAGATGCCAGCTTGGGTTTCTCAAAGTGAGGCCCCCTCATCACCCTGCCACTGGCCATGGGGACCCAGTGCCGCCAGCTGAGTGCCTCTTGGGCCGTACCTCACACTGTACCGGCCCGAGTTCCCAACACCTGCCTGGAAAGGCCGGGATTCTCTCTGAGCAACACCTTCTAATCTTGGAAACTCTGTCAAGGTGCAGAGCCTCTTGGAGCCTCCATTCTGGCACCAGTAACACAAGGGTGAGAATAGCGACGGCATGGCCCGCCGGGGTCAGAACAAAATGGGACTTTATCTGTATATGCATCACCTGGCCCAAGGACAAGCAAGGGAACTTTCAACCTAGCCCCTTCTTTCTTGAGGTAGCAAGGGAAAATTGCTGACAAAATTGGGAAGGGGGGGTTCTTCCAGATGTCTTTTAAATGGGGCTCTTTTTGTTGTTTTTATCTGAATAAGTAATGCTCATGTTTGGTGAATGAAAATTCCAGACCCCAGTCTGGGTGGCTCCCCAGGCCAAGTTCCTGAGAACCCCACCACAGCTGCTTCTGCAAATAAAGGGACTGAGGCTGGTGGCAGACACAGAGCTTAAATCCCATTACTTCCCATCCAGGCTCTTCTGAGCGGCTGCCTCCTGAGGGGCTCCGAGCAGCTGAGCAACCGTGGGGTCAGGTGGCACCAAATAGTGGGTTGCCGTTCTGCAAACATCCCCCCCTTCCCGTTGGGACCTGCGTAGTGCCTGGCCCCACTTAAGTAGGGCTTGGGCATGTGGCTGGTTTAGGCTGAAGGGACATAAGCAGAGGCAATGTGGCATCCAAGCCTTGGAGTCATCTGGCACTTCCTCATGGCCTGGTGCCCCGATGACCCCTAGTTCAAGGATGGCAAAGGGCCAGAGAGCAGAACTCAACCAAGCTGCAGCCTGGAGCATGGCGCCAGGAGCTGGCAGAGGAGGTCAGCTTCACCCTGCCAAGGAGCGATGCTCCATCTGTTGATTCAAGTGAGAAAGAAACACTTCTTGCTCTGAGCCTCTGGGTTTGGGGGATGTTTGTTACTCAGCATCATTATAGCAGAGCCGCTGACTGACCCAGACAGGTCTCGACTTGCATGGTTAACGAGTATGGATCTACCTCAAGAATAACGCGAATGGAACGTTGTCTGATCTGGAAAGAGAGCACAACAGGAAATCCCAAATAGATGGCTCCGTGCCAACTGGAAATCAACACTCAAGCCAGCTCTTCACAGTTTACAGAGAAACTAGAATTTGAGATCATACTGAAGATGGAACAGGGTCTTCTGTATGGCTCATGACACCAGGGTGAACACAAATACCCTTACTCTTGACTTCGCGTAACTTTTAAAAAGACCTTTGCTTATGCCTAATACTTAACTGAGGTTAGACTGTTCACATCACTTAATAATCAGATACAGTCAATGAAGAATACTCAACTTTCCTGCAAATCGGCTCGCACACACAGCGTTTCTGTCCCAGGCGGTCCCCACTGAAAACTTCCTTTCCAAATCTAGTTTAATGTGTGGATTGATTTTGTTTAGGGTGACAGCTAATCTACTTTCTCCTTGTAATACAATCATTAAAATATCCTCTGCACTTCTAGTCGTATTTTTCCAGGGTAATCCTTTCATTAAGAGCAATGTAATGTTTTCCTGCTCTGTTATCCTACTCTATTTCAACTTTTGTATTCTCTCTGCTCTTCTGTCATGTTTCTCATTAAATTTCCCCTTTTTGTGCTTCTGTTACAATGGCTGACTTTTTCCCCCCCTTAACACAAGCTTTGAACTTAAAAAGCTGAAAACCGTGCTATTCGGAACAAAAGAATTTGTAGTGTCACACATTTGTTGGCTCATGTGTTACTTCTCATGTTTTGCCTTAATTTTTCAGAACGATTGTTCATGAATACGATCTTCTGTTTCTTCGAGGATGGGTTGGTCTCTGGGTCCATTCTTCACAGGAAGTGATAACAACTCTGATACAGAAACCAGAGACGACGTCACAAATGGGAAAACGACTTCCAGGACCCGGATCTGCATCCTTCACCCACTCCTCGAGCCCCGGTGCCTCTGTAGGTCCCACTATGAAGCATCGGAGAGGTGCTGGAGAGCTGCGTGATGGGCTCCCAGGCTGACAACGAGGAGTCAGGAAATGTCACGGTAAAATCCGAACGGGATGTTGCTCCATAGCATCCCGCACATGCACATGCACAAAATGGACTGGTTTTTGGTTTTGTTTAGTGGTGTTTTGCTGTGCTGTCCTGCCCCACCCTCACCGCACACAAGGAGCAGTATTTTAACACACAGAGAGCATTTCTCAGGTGACTAGCAGGCTGGGTTGGTGATCTGTCCAAAGCTGGGAAGAGCGGATGGACCAACTGGCCTGCCGCTGGGGTAAGGGAAACGGCATTGCCAGGCCAGGCTCGGCCGACCACGGTGTGGGGTAAGAGTCTGCATGAGAGCCCTAACTCTGACATCTGACCACCTGGGTCTCAACTTCTGCTGTTGACCTTGGATAAGTTATTTAACTGACTAGAGCCTCAACTTTGGCCGGTAGAGGAAAGATTGTACATTATTGCTTTTTTATTCCAACTGAACCACTCAGCATATTCGGGAGGCCAGCAAAGGGAACCCCTGGCAGGGAGGGTGGTGTGGGCCAATGTCGATGGGCATAAGTGCTCATGAAGGCCACAGACACCCTCGTGTTCTCAGGCTCCCTATCTGGGTCTTCCAGGCATCTCCAGCGGGGTAGGCAGGGCAACTGCCCATTTCACAGATGCTGAAACTGAGGCTTAAAGAGTATACACAAAGCTCCAGGTCACTCAGCTAGAAGCAGGAGGGTAAAGGCTCAGACCCAGGCCTCCTGACTCAAGCCCTGCACTCTGCGCCCTGAGCCCTGCACCCTGCACCCCGCACCCTGGCCAGAGCATCAGCTGACCCTGACGGACGGTGCTGCTGGGCAGGGGCAAGATGTGGCCCATCCTGGAAGGAAGGAATCAGGAAGGTGATTCCTTTCTGCTCACCACCCTGGTTGCACTGAAGATCACCTTCTGCCCCCAGTGTCCCTCTTTCCTATTTCTTGGGGCCCCAGCGGCCAAGACTGTGGGCTGCCTTCACAGGAGGCCTTGCATGGCCACCCACTCACAGCCACTGTGGGGGACTACTACCTCTCCCAGCTCTGCACAGAACCCAAGGACAGTAACTGGGTCTGCTTCAAAACAGTAATCCCCACAGCATTAAAACATGCAAAATAAAAATAAATTAATCACCCCCATCAGCATTTCACGGTACGTTTATAATTTTTTATTTAAATGCTTAATATCATAAAACGAGCTTGGCATGCAGAGGAAACTGTTGATTTCATCAGAAGAAATGTCTCTCTTTTAAGTGAAAGTAAATACTAATTAGGGTCTCCCCAGAGAGGAAATTAAGATGAAGAAAGCAGGTCCCAAGTTGGCCAAACCAGGCAATTATTCCCTCAAAGGCGCGGCAACATGTCACCGTAAAGCCTAACGCTTCCCGAAGCGATCTGTAGGGCTGACTTATGGGCCAAAGCCAAAACATTGTCCCCCCAAAATGGCCTGCAGGTTAGAGACGCGTGCCTGGGAGTGGGGAGGAGAGAGGACAGATGGAGGGAGAGCCCCTTCCTCGGATCCCACTCCGCCTAACTTCCACCTCCAAGGGTCGGTCCCTCAGCCGCGTCCCCTCCGCAGCCACTCACTGCGAGGGAGGGACGGGCTGTCCAGAAAGACCCATTGTTCAGACTCTGAAATGAGGGAAAGAGAAGCAATTAACATCTTGGCCATGGGCAGAATCAACCACGCATGGCCCTTTTTATTTAACTTCTCCCCAAAATGCAAGACTGAAAGACATTTATTAGTTCCCACAAAGGGCATCTCTGAACAGCAAACATTCAATTATTTCAATGTTTACTGTTGCGAAAACTGCGAAAGAAAACGTGCATTCAGCAGACACACTCTGAAAGGTCTTACAAAAATGAGGCTTTTCCGCTATTTCGAAGGCACGTCCTGTCATTTGTCTGTGAATCACTGCAACCCCCCAGATGCGATATTAGATTTTTGTTTCTGTTGCTGCAGAGACACACCCCCCACCCCCATAGGTCCTGGCCGTCTGGTCTGGGCAGTTTTCTTAGAATCAACGTTGCAATGTCTACCAACACTGTCCCCAAATTAAGTAGCAAAGCACCTCAGATGAGGATGAGGAGAAATGACAAATGGAATTTGTAGAATACCTTCCAATCCGGAGTCCTTTTTCCCAAGAACGCATGGTAACACGGTTGTCTTAACAGCCCGCGTGGTGGCCTCCTTGAGCCCCTTCCCATCCTCCGCCCCACAGCTTGCTGTTCCTACCACCTCACTCGGGGCTTGGTGACTTGCTTTGGCCAGTGAGATGTTAGCAACTGGGACTCAAGCCAAAACTGGGAAAGTTTCAAGCATTTCCCTTCATTCTTTGACCCTGGCCACGAGCTTGAGCGGATATTCAAGGTTGCCTACCAAGGAAAAAACGTGAGCAACACCTAGGGAGCGTGGAGGCTGGCCAGCAGACACTCCTCGCCGCCCCCAGGCCCCCCAGGACAGGAGCCCCCAGCTGAGATAGCTGAGCCTGCCTCAGATCAGCCTCACAGCCCAACAACCCGCACACGCACAAGGCACATCAGTTCCCTCCAGCCCTTAGGAGTCGGGCTGGTTTGTTACATGGGGTCAAGCCCGCAGGTAGCTGATACAAGCGAACGGCGTTGACCAGTCACTGGGGACCTGTTGTGTGTTAGCCATGGTGCCTGGTTCCTTACTGGCTCAGCTCCAGTCTGCCCAGTGATGCCAAGAGGCAGGTGCCATTACTCCTATTTTCATAAGTAAGGGTGTATGCCTTACACAAGTAGAGCTCGTGAGCAGGAGAAGCTGGGTTTGAACCCAGAGCATCCTGTCCCTACAGTCTCTCCCCACAAGCTGCCAGCCTCCACACAGCCAGGCGCTCCCAAGTATAAACGGGTCGTCCCGTCTCCATCCATTCAACTGCACAGGCTCCGAGCCATGCTCTGAATCATTGCCACGTCATGCCCTGGAAATGTTCCCTGGAAATGCTCTATGAACGAAATGCACCTTGAGTGTCTAAAAGCAGACATGCGGGCTAGGCTATTTGTAGCTGCCCGCCCATGTTTTATCATCGTGGCTCATCCTCCCATTATACCGTGTAATGGGATCTCTCCAAACAACCCCACGCATCAGCTACTAAATCTCCCCACTCATCCTTCGGGATTACAGGATCCCTGACTGGGGGGGAGTGGCTGTCACCTTCCATGGCAAGTCTCAAAGCTGAAATCCCTCGCCTTGTGGCATACACAGAATCTGCCTATGATGGATCAGATTCATCCAATTCTTTTTGTTCTAAGTAGCTTCCCAGGCAGAGGCCGGCCACGGAGCTGAGCAGGAAGGTGGCTACTTCTGCCATGTTTGCCGACGTGGGGATGGCCGGGAAGCCATGCCAGGGCCGGCAGCTCGGCAGTCTTCTCTGCTACCGTATCGGGCATGGTAATAAATATGGTAAGTAAATATCTGCTGATGAATGAATAAAAACATGTGTGTGCAGGGAGATTTTCAAGCACACACTAATTTGCATTTATCAGTGCTTTCCACTTCGGCCGCATGTTGGAATCATCGGGGGTGTTCAGAAACATACAAAAGACCAGGCTCCATCCTGGACCAATTAAGTAGAGGCTCTGGGTGATGTCTGAGTGAACTGAATGTGCAGCCAGCGTTGGCCCCCCAGGCCCCACAATTTCAGATTAAACAGGGAGCTTTAGTCAGCTCTTTCCTGACACCTGGAATGTGATGCCATCTCCCCAGGGAGGTCTTGCATGGTGTCTCCACAAGAGGGTCCAGCAAAATTTCCCAGGAGTCAAAGTAAACAGCCTTCCACCCTGCCAACGGCCGAGGGAAATCTTACTTTCCCTGCAGCTGTTCACACGGGTAAGGACTCTCAGGTGACATGTGAGCCGAAATCACTTAGACATGGTGTGAGGAAGGGGCTTCCCAACCCACCTTTCAGCTGGGCTCTGTTCCCCCGCAGGTCACACGGCGCTTGACGCGGCTTCTCGCCAGCCCCGAAGCACACCTCGAGGTGCTGGCTTGTGGACTCCCCAGCACAAGGGCCGCCGACTGTGCCCAGACGGCCTCAGCAAGCTTGCAGGACCGTGAGGGTCTGAGCAGAGCCCCAGCCGGCGGGACGCGCCCGCCCCTGACAGCACGTACATTGTGAACATTGTCCCTTTCAGCCCAGTTAATGAAGCATCCGTGTCATGTCAGCTTTCATCTGTCAGATAAACACCAGCAAGCAGGGTAGAGAGGCCAAGCCAGACCCTGCCTTGATGCATGAACGTCATGTAAATCAGGGAATGAGAATTGGAGGCTTTCTCTAGCACAGACTCATAATAGGACATCACTGGACACTTGGCCTGAGCCTCGGGGCCACTCGCATCAAATCAGAGGTAGATGCGTGGCTGTGTCCCCGACCAAGAGGCCGGAGACATCTGCAGACACTGGGTGGCCGACCCCACCTGTGCCCAGGCAATCTGTGGCTTGTCTCCCACACCATGTGAACCAGCCAACAAGCAGCCACGTTAAATGACTGAAACAGCAATTTCCTATGTTTCCGCCTAAACAGGAGAAAGGATTGTCTGTTTTACTGGAAATACCTTCCTCGGTTGGGTGCCAAGGGACCCAGCTCCTAGGCCCACCTTTGCCACGATCTTCCTCTAGGACCATTTGGCCACTGAAAATCCGTGTCACATTAGCCATCTGACCCAGTTCCTCATCTGGGGAAAGAGGGCACTGAGCTGTGAACAGCCCACATCTTTGAGTACTTACCATGTTTGGCGCAATGTGCCGAGTGCTTTGTTATTTAAAAAGCATTTCATGGATAGAAGCAATTCTCAGCAATTTTACTACACTAGAAGGTGGGGACTACCATTACCCCATTTATCAGATGAGGACACTGGGAACAGAGAAATGAACTATGTAATGAACAAGTGGAGACCCCAGGTCCAAAAGGATTATTCATGACTCCATCATTCTGCCTCCCTCCAAAAGCAGAAGACTCCTTCCAGCTGTAGGCTGCTATGACTCTTAGGTTGACAATCTGTCATTTTACAACCTGCTCACTATAGATGGCTCCTCTTCAGTGGCATTTGTGGAAAGTACACAGCCCACAAAGGGCTGCCTGCCACCAGGCATGCATAGAGGGACTGCTGCTTGCTTCATTATATCCAGGATCTTCCTTATTCCACTGCATGTTTTTTAATTTCCTCTTGCCAGCTGCATATGGTCAATTGGCACTTAGCATCTATTCGTTCCTCCTTCTTGAGCGCCTCCTGTCCTGCCAAGGTTGACAAGCTGAAAACTACATTTCTCAGAAGCCGTGGTGCAGGGAGCTGATGCTAAGGTGGTCTCCAAGGATCCCTCGAGGGCGCAACAGCCTAGAGGAATGAATTCCTCCAACAATGAAGCTTGGAAGCAGGTCCTTCCCCAGGTGAGCTTGCAGATGAGACCCAGGCCCTGGCCGGGAACCAAACCAAGCCCACCTGGATGGACCCCTAACCTATAGGAACTGTGTGGTACTTTGTTAAGCAGCAACAGAGAAGGAATTCACCTCACATCCAGAGTTGCAGATGAGATTTGGTTCTGCTGATCGGACGCTCTCATCAAGATGTGGACGACAGACAGAAGGGAGGCCGTCTTCTGGCTTCCTTTGGCCGGCTTCAGCCGGTGCCTCTGTCGGGTCACTGGTTTGCCACACGGTGATGCTGGTGTCAGGACATGTCCGAGAATCCTTCTGTTTAGGACAGTGTCAGCAGATTCCTGAGCCCCGATGCCCAACCAAGAGATCACAGTTCCCATGTGTTGTTGGGATCGATAGTTCTGTGGTGATCTCCTGATTTCCCACCTTCTTGGTGGGAGAAGAAGTGGGGGCTGCCTGGCAGTTCATTTCTGCTGAGCATGCTCTGCTGTCTGTGCATGCTGGCACTTCTGCGAATCTCTAGCGCCCACGTCCCCCACCCGTCCAGAACTTGCACGAGACCAGATTCCCCATATTAGGTCGCTTTCTGCTTTCACCACCTGAGGCGTTTCTGCTTCCTGCACTGAGCCCTAACAGATCCACCTGGCATCTGGATTATTTCCTGGAAAGGGAAGGGAGCCCTTCAACTTTCTTACCATGTCCCTGAATGCTTTTACTCCATGTAAATTCAAGATACTTTGAATCTTGGCCAAACATGAATTAGATGACATAATCCTGCCTCAAGTACATACAGAGCCTTGTAGTTTACCGAGCTGTGCTAGAGAAATAACTTCTTCGCACCTCACAACAGCTCCCTGAGGTGGATGGACTCTCCACCGACCCGCCCCGTGTTAGAGATGAGGAAACCGACACCCGGAGGCGGTGTGCATGCCGGCCAGTCAGAAGAAGCAGAGCCAGGACTCCATCCAGACTCGGCACCAGTGTTAGTCCTTTCTTCTGAATGATGGCATTTCCTATGATTGATCGTTCTTGTGACTTGCTGAATTAGGTCACACTTAAAGCCTCCAGTTTCTACAAACACGGACTGCGAGGTGAAAATGTCCATTAGGTTATTCTCTCAAACCATTCCCACAGTGCTTGCCTGCTTGCCCAGTAGGTAAAACCCTGATGTGAGAACCAGCTCATCCATTTGCTAATTTCCAAAACATGAATGCCTATTACTGGCAAGTTCAGGGACGGTCCGAAGACCAGGACCAGTGGGGAGAATGGGAGTTGAAAGATATCTACACTCTCTGGCTTACCTCCTTTCTTTGCACAAAAATGTCGTCTGTTAGCTCAGCGTTGTACTCATGGGTCTGTGCTTACCCAGAAGAAGCACCTGCCCCCATTCATCCAGAGGGATGTTTTTCTCTACTTTGTAACCAAGGCTACTGCTTCAACCAGTGACAGCCCCGGCCAAGCTGGGGATACAGGTGTGAACAGAATCTTTTGGAGGCCCTAGAGATATGTGACTGGTAACGAGAAGGCTTCCCAAGGTCATGGAAGGTCAAGGTCAAATGAAGGTAACAAACTCAAACACTGGCTCTGGTAGAGAGTTTATTCATAACCCAAGTGTTGTAGAGACCAGAGTTAGGAGCAACGAGTGGAAATGTCTGGGAGACAGATATGGGGCAGAATTCAAGCCCTCTGCAAAGTCCCTTCTTTAAAATTAATAGGGCCTCTGTCTCTGGATGTGCCCCCAGGGGACCTGGACCACCTGATGTTTCCATAGGGAGCAGCTGTGACCTCTGTAGGAAGCGGAATCTTAGCATCGATGTCATCCTTCTAAGCCCCTCCTCCTTGACCCCTAGGACCGCTTGCAGTGCGGTCCCAGTCACCACTGGTGGAGCAGACTTTCTGGAATAATTTTCCTCACTTTCTCCATTCCACTGTGGAAGCGTACAGCGTGATGTACTAAAGCCGAGCTCCTAGGCCAATCACATCACCTTCCAGCCAATCTGTGCTGGGAGACAGGTAGGTCCAGAGATGTCTTTTTCTTACAACCAGGCAAATGTGAATAGCAAAGATGGGAAAGAGGTTCGTTTTTAAAGTAAATGACAATAAACCACATAGGAACATGCCATGAACATTTTGGAAGCTGGTAGAATGTAATTGGGTTTTCTAAACATCTCATTATCTCATCTGCCCTCAGACTTGGAGAGACAATGCAAAGGACTTGAAATAAAAACCAGTTGCGCCCCAGAGCCCAAGCCAAGTGCAAGCAAACAAGGCTAATTACCTGCTGAAGCTAATTGCTCCCATTCGAGCCAGCTGATGGAACTCTCCACAAAGGGCTTGGGAAGGAGACGCATCAGAGTTACAGGCCAGAGCCCAGGAGGGCAAGATGCACTCACAGAAGCAGTGCACAGGCAAGAAGCCTTTTTAAGTAACTTCTCTTTGAGCTGCTCCAAATGAGGCAGCCAGAGCGAGAGGGCTGCTTCCTCTGAAGGTGCCCGGAACAGCTCAGAATCTCGTTCAAAGTGGCAGAGGAAAACAGGCCTGGATAACATGATGCACACACACACACACACACTTTGATCTCAATCAAGGCGCTCGGCAAGGAGCACCCTGGTGTCAGTGCTCCTGAGAAGCTGACACCAGGAAAGACAACCCCCGCCTCTCCTCCTCCCTGCAGATGCTGCCGCGAACTGGTGTCAAAAGGGCCACATCTACACATCAGCAGCATCCAGAGGTCACAGTCTCTATCCCCAAGGGATACTTTGAATTGTGACAGATCCTCTTAGAAATGTGAGGCGGCCTCCCTGCCTCTTGCTCGCCTGCTTCTCTGCTTGTTCTGGTCTCCAGGAGATCTCACTCTGCCTGGGGAGAGCTGTGTTCAGCAGGGTTTGGAATCTAAAGCACATGATGCTGGATAAAAGGAAATGGGTCCCTGCTGCACAGCAAAGCTCCCCAAGTCAGCACTGACAATTCTCTTTCTCCATGCTCACCTCCAACTTAGCAGCCAATCTGGTCAGTGCTGTCTGCGAAACATATGGAGAATCCAAGCCTTTCTCCCCACTTACACCACCACTTCCTGAGCCCAGGCCCCCATCACCCCCGGCCAGGCCAACTGCAGCCAGGGATGTAGGAAGTCTTTCATGGGCTCTAATCAATCATGAATGCATTTATGGGCCATCCTTCCATTCTAACTATCTATCTATCCATCCATCCTTCCATCCATCCATCCATCCATCCATCATCCATCCATCCATCCATTCATCCTTCCTTCCAACCATCCATCCATCCTTCCATCCATCCATCATCCATCCATCTATCCATCCATTCATCATCCATCCATTCATCCTTCCTTCCATCCATCCATCCTTCCATCCATCCATCCATCCTTCTACTCTTCTATCATCCATCCATCCATCCATTCATCCTTCCTTCTATCCATCCATCCTTCCATCCATCCATCCATCCATCCATCCATCTCTCCATCCATCCATCTATCCATCCTTCCTTCCATAGATCTATCATCTACCTACCTATTTATCTATAAAAATGGTAGATACACATCATAATCTATGTCATATATGTAACAGTCACTAAAATATTTTATATATATATATATATTTTATATATTACATAAAAACTCAGTCATTAAAATTTTACATATACATGCATATGTATTCTGTTGGTATACAGACAAATAAAACCATGCTGGCATAAAGAAAGAATAATCGGGGAACCTGGGTAGCTCAGTTGGTTAAGTGTCCGACTCTTGATTTCAGCTCAGGTTATGATCTCAGGGTCATGAGATCTAGTCCTGCATCAGGCTCCAAGCTCAGCGGGGAGTCTGCTTCTCTCGCTCTCCCTGTGCTCCTCCCCCTGCTTGCACTCTGTCTCTCCATCTCTCTGTCTCTAAAATAAATAAGTAAATAAATATCATCTTTAAAAAAAATAAAAAGAAGGAATAATGACTGAGAAATAAAGGAAAGTGGTCCCTAAACTCCCCAAAACTGACTAGGACCTTCAGGGTGCAGAGACGTTCCAGTCAGAGCCACGGCGCTGAGGGGACAAGCTGGGGTGAGGAAACCTTACCGATTGGTTGACTTTGCTGGGTCAAGGTCCCCGCTGGTGGGTTCTCTGCTGGGCTTGGATCGGGGTTTTAGGTCCACCATGTGCGAACGCCTCCGGGGGGTCCCAGGGCAGGACAGCTCCCCGGCTTCCGGCACCAAGCCTGGCACACACAACTTTCCCGGCGGAGACGCCTGTGCTCCCTCCCGCGCCGTCATCCTGCCGCAGAAACGCCCCACAGTGCTGCCCAGACACGTCTGTGCGCTTACTCACATCTAACCCCGTGGCTCCCCCACCCCGCCCTGCACATCACACCTGCTCCTGGCTAGCAGAGCAGGTGACGTCACGGGGCGCTTTCTGGCAGGCAGGGCCGCCACTCCGGCCGGGGGGGTCTCTGCGCCAGCCACTCCTAGATTCTCCGTGCTCGGGACCGCTTGGTTGCTTGGTAACAATTTTCACAGCTACATTAAAAGGAGAGTTCTGAACAGAGGATTGCTTAAAACCTGACAGCAATTACAGGGAAGCCAGACCACTGCTTTCATTTCCGAAACCAACACACACACACACACACACACACACACACACACCAGCCTCCCATTCAGTTGGTAGTTTTATTATTATTTAATAATAAGTGGGCGTCCCACTCCACTCAACGCGGCTGTGCGTCAAGGCTGATTGCACACCCCGCCCTTCCGAGCATCCTCACGGAAGGAATGGCAGTCACCGAAGAGAGCGGGTCCTGTCCAGCAGGGTGTTTTTGACTTACTCTTGGCTCCAGAGCTCGTGGTGACCAGGAAGCAGCCATCCTGCACACAGATCACGGCCCCCACGGTGCAGGGACCACCATAGACCTGCCTCCTCCCAAGGCCTCGCCCCAGCCCCTTCCCCTCTGCTCTTAGTTACCAACAGTCGCCCACTGACCTGCTGATGGGCTGTGGCCCACGCGTGAACATCCTGGGCTAACCGTGACTCTGTAAGGGCAACAATAGTGGGGCTAGTTACCTCGCCATAAAGCCCCGTGAAGCTCTGGGCCCATCAACCATCCTTGGTTAATGCTCCTTCTGTTCATGGCCAACTGGTTCGTACACACTGAGGTGGGCCATAGCTTTGGTTCATTGCAACCTGTCCACTGGGATGTCTTGATGACAGAGTCAAGCTTGCAGAAAGATGTGGACATGCCCGGTTTGATAGCAAAAACTCCCCTGCCCCATTTCCACGCTCATTTGCCTGTTCAAACTGCACACAATAAGGCTACAGAATGAATGAATTGTCCTGCAGGAATCTGTCTGTATCTTGAGTTAGTCAGTAGACTACTTGTAGACCTACCCACAATGCTTTGCCCATGTCAACTGTGATCGCTAGTGTGGACTGCGTTCCTTCCCCTAGTGATGAATACTTTGTTTTCCCATGACTCCCCCCCCCGACAAAGCCGCCGTGGACAGACAGACAGCCCTAGCCACTCTCCAGGTGGACAGTCACAAATGCCTCTGTAGGGTAGGTGTCCGGGATGGAAATTCCGGGTGCAGATTCATGTTTCTCCAGTTTCCCTATATGTCCTCAAGTCCCAAATTTTTCCAAGGACTGAGTGCCCCCCCCGCTGTGGGACTTCCTGGCCTCCCCACATCCTTTCCTTCACCTGGACCTCTCAGACTTGTTCTTTTTTTTGTTTGTTTTGTTTTTTCCTTTTTGCTAGTCTGACTGGTATGAAATAGTGTTCCTTTTCTGTTTACGTGGTATTTCCCTAAGTTCTAGTGCAGTGTCCTTCTGTGTGTTCACTGACTTCTGAATACTGATCGCACCCCCAGGGAAGTCTGCTGTCCCCCACCCCCTCCCCCAAACCCAAAACCCCCAAAACATGCTCTGGATAACTGGGACAAGGGTGTCCAGTGGCTGCTTTGGTTTTGTTCCCCCCAACACAATTCTTGAAGAGGACAAAATGATCGTCCCCGATGTACATTGTACATATTAATCTTTGTGTTTGGTGCCGGGTTAATTTACAAAGATACGAGGCTGAAAATCGAAGAAATCCATTACTGCCGGATAATCACTGACGGATTGGTTCCCTGCTCTTTTATGAAGCAAAAAGAAAAGTAACAAACCATCAGAGTTGTGTGTGTGTTTTTTTTAAAGGAATAAAGAAAGAAAAATGAACAAAAGAAAGGAGGAGAAAAGGCAAGAAGTAAGTCACTCTCTCCCACTGGTGCTCAGCTTCCCCACATCACCTCCTGGCAAAGCAGCGTGGACCCACCATTGATTCGCGAGTCATCGAACACTGGGCAGGGGCCTTTCTTCCTCTGTTTTCATTCCCTCCATCTCCCGTAGGGCCTAACTGTCCCTTACATAACTGAAGGCCACCTGTGAGGTGAAGGCTGTCTTCCTCCTCTGGTCCTCCCTCCCTGGGACATCACATGCCCACCAACCCCCAGGCAGCAGTTTACTGGGGGCCTGGGTGGAGAGGGACACAGAGCACAGGGTCCCAGCCCCAGCCAGCACCCGAATCGCCAGGAGGGCTTCTAGAAACACAGACACTGTGGGCCCGCCCCAGAGTTTCTGATTCAGGAGGTGCAGTATGGGGTCTGATAATATGCATTTTCTAAGAAATTCCCTGGCAATGTTAGCCCACACTCTGAGAACCACTGAGGAGCATCTTAAAGTCTTCTCTGCCTCCTGGAGACCGAGAGGGGTTTGAATCCAAGTAAGGCCGAGAGCGGCGAGGGCTCAGCTATGTCTTCTGTCCCAACACCCCCCAGGACCAACCTCCCTTCCTGCAACACTAGCTTCACATTTCCCCCAGCTCCTGTGTGTTTGAGACGCAGGGAAATAATAATTCATGAGAACGGTAACATCCAACAGTGACGGAGGGCTCACTACCTGTGAAGAACTAGAATGCACCAGTAACAATCATAGTACTAGTAACATAAATAATAGTAATGATCTGAACCTTGTATCCCGCACTGCCTTTGGGCCAACACCAAGCTCAGCAAGTTGGGCGTGTCTTCTGATTCATCCTCGCAAAGCCCCGGGTTGGCCACTCCCTGTTTATCAGAAGGGAGGAAGTAAATGGCCAAGGGCCACCCTGCAGCTGACACCCACAGGTGAAATTCTAATCCCAGGCTTTCTGAAGGCAGAACCAGAGCACCGAGGGACCCTGGCCACCGCGGGAGGCCGGGGGCCCTCCTGCATGCTCCAGCCAGCACCAAGGCCATCCCACTCCCCCTCTGCCCCAGAGACCAGCAGATGCCTGAGACCCCAGGAAGAGACACTCCTGCTGCCCCCAGGGAGAAACAGCTCCATCCTCCCTGCAGCCTAACTCATTTCCCTCTTGTGCCTAACGCCCCACAAAATCTCACTTACCCACTGAGTACCCAGAATTTCGAGCCAGCAGAGAAACGGAAGGCAAAGCAGAGCCCATCTGCCACATAGCAGCGGGCAGCTGTGGGGTGCACGGCAAGAAGGTGCCCAGCCAAACGGACTTCTCCATCTCTCGGCACAGAGGAGCCCATTTGCGGGGCCCCAACGGAGACCTGCTCCTGCTCCCTCCCATCTCTCGGTGGGGTGAGAGAAAAGGAGCCCCTGATCTAAGGCAACGCTCTGGCAACAGGATAAATGAACTTCCTCGTGGACTTGTCCAAGCTATTTACTGTGAACTACTCAGCCCATCAGAACCCACCTGGGGCGCTCAGCTGGGGCTTGCAGTCTCCAGTGTCTACAGGAAAGTCCCCGAAACTCTCCCGTCGGGGCTCTCCCCTCCTCTTTGCTTACTTTGAAAGGAACATGTTTCTCCCAGGAAATTGGCGATACTCGTTAAAATATAATGATTCCTTGATTTGGTGTCCAGTTACAAGCAGTGCCATCTAGAACTTGAGGAACAGGGACAGGCACCTGGAGTCGTCCTAGGTCTGGATCAAGGGACACCAAGGGCCCAAAGCTTAAGGAGGGGCTCGCAAACTGGTCCAAGCTCAGGTGGCCTTCAGAAGGGGCATCTCCCGACCCGGAGCTGGAGAGGTGGCAGGGTGACAGAGCTGAGACAATTTGGGTGCAGAACTCAGTATCGGCTGTGAGTTTGCAGCCACCTGGGTTGATCCACGGGAGGAGAGCCAGTTCATCCAAGGTTGGTGCAAACCCGCCTGGTCCCAGGCACTGGGGAGCTCTGCTCAGTGAGGCAAGGCAGGTGCAGGAAACCAAGTCAGAAGAAAACCCTTGCGAGTCCTGCAAA
Organism: Phoca vitulina; assembly: GCF_004348235.1. Taxonomy (NCBI): domain Eukaryota; kingdom Metazoa; phylum Chordata; class Mammalia; order Carnivora; family Phocidae; genus Phoca; species Phoca vitulina. The sequence continues at coordinate 2,466,270 of NW_022589753.1, read as the reverse complement.
CTTGGAGAAATGCTGAGTGGGTTGAAATGTCCAGCATAATTTTCCCTCAAATTATTTTTAACAGCTTCTTTGGGGTATAATTTACCATGTGATTCGCCCATCTTGAGTGTGTGACCCCATGACTTTTATTAAACATGCAGAGTTGTGCAACCATCATCCCAACCCAACCTGAGAGCATTTCCATCACCCCCGGGAAGAGCCCTTTGCCAATTATTCCCCACTCCTGTCCCCAGACCCAAGCAACTCCTCAAATTCTTGAAATGGGAAAAATTACAGTTCATGTATGCATACTTGGGGAAGAGCAGATTGCACCTGGTTTTTTATGCCCAACCAAGAGTTGCTGCCCTTTCTTAGACAAGGGACAATAATGGTCTGTTTTTCTTCAAATCAACGTACCCACATTCAAGAAGGGACAATATGCCTGTCTTGGCTGAAGGCCAGGCCTGCCTCCCCTTTTCTTTCTGGTACCATTTCCATCCCTAGAGAAGTGGGGTGTCTATGGACCTGGGGAAGCTGAAACTCTGAGGACTCTTGCTTGCATGGGCCACTTCCAGGGCTCCATGAGGAACCCTAGAAATATGTTCGTACATGCAAACATTTTTGTAGAATTTGCAACAATGAGATATTTTGACTGGTGGTGGTAAAAGACTTTTCTTTCCCTCTGGTTAAATCACCACCAGCCATTCCAGGTATAGGGTGTCTTTCGGGAATATTTCTGTCCTCCCCCGTTCAACTCATCCAACATTTTGACACAATATGGCAAATCCAGAAGTGATGTTGTGATATAAACAACCTCTCCGGCACTTGACACCAGAAGCCTAGGGACTGTGGAGGAGGACGTGGAGGAGCCGGATGCTGGTCTGTGGAAAGTTCTTCCAAATCTTACGGTGCATGTATGAAATAAACTTGACAAAATACTTTCCCAATTTGAAAATGGTCCAAAATTGGTATATGACATTAATAAGAACATTTTGTGCTGTGAAGAGAGACTTCCTAGCTATTAATAATAGACTATCAAGTTTTGATTGATGACCATAGATTAAAGGCTGAATTACCTTCAGCACACGATCCATCCCTCACCTCTAGGACGAGCTCCTTCCCTGACTGCAGTGTGTCAAATGACGCACGGGGCGTGGGGGTGCCTGGCGGACTGGATGGCCCCATGTCAACGGGGGTTGTTATCACCCTCATCATCATTATTAACAACCTGAAATAATACTCGTTAACTTCCAGTTTCTGGACCATTATGATCACCCAACTGACCGTGGAAATTACTTAACTCAGCGTGAGTTGCAGATGTAGCTGTGAGTGGGAAGGTGTTCTTAAATGCAGATTTATCGATTAAGAAAGTGCTGTCTTTTTCTTCCCTTGTCTTTCTTCCATGGGTATGACTTCCCCTGTGATGTTCCGCTGACCTCATTCCTCCCCTAGAATCATGCTGGCACTTCCTGGGTCCGACCCAGTCACACAGCCTTCCAGGGAGAGGTCCCCAACCAGGACCAGCCCCGCACACCTGTCAGTTGCTCCATCGGCTTCCCCAGGAACAGAATGGAGGGGAGACACACCTGCATTTAAGGGCTTCCCACCTGTCCCGATACACGCTCTCCCCGAGCTGAACGTAGACAGCAAACATTGTCTCTCTGTTGTAGTTTATCTGTCCACCCATCCTTCCACATGGCCCGGTGCTTTTCTGTTGCAGAGGATTAATTATCTGGACTTGCCAGAAATAGCCTTAGACCTCACAGCAGTTACTCCCACCCATTAGTGAGAAAGTGGTTGCAGCCTTCCTCTCTGGAATTATTTGTGGGAAGAGGTCAAGGATGGCAAGAGAAATGAAAAGCCATTTTTGCTTTAGCACCATTAGTACACTTTGTAGATAATTATACAATGTTTCAAGTATTCCTGGGCATTCACTTCAACTGCCCAATCTTATGAGTGAACTTTGACAGCAGAAAATTGTGGGTAATTTCTGTTTGTTTGAGTACCATTTCTATAGTAATAAAAGTAATTATTAATAAAGGGAGAAAGTTGTGCTATGGATTTCAGTCAATAAATAGCCTTAATTTTTTTTTCTTTTTTAAAAAGGGCTCACAATAGAGATCTAAAGCAGAGAGAAACAAGTAAAGGGCATCTAATAGTCTGTCTCTCTCTTTGTCTCTCTCTCTCTCTCTCTGGCTTATCTTGCAGGTGAGATGTTCTCAATTTAATTAAAGTCACAAAGAATAACTACAAGGCTATATTTCTAGCAGCAATCCCAAATGCCAAGGAGCCTGTGAATTTCTCTAACAAAAAAGGGGAAAGATCACCCGTGCATTTTAAAGACAAGTGTCTACCTTTTCCCCCATTCATCTCTACCAGTCTGTAAGTCCCGTGAAAGGCTCAGCACATCACAGACCATCGTGAGGGAAGAGACTGTCTGCTATTTCTCTGATAGTCAATCAGGAGCATTTGGACCCCAAAGCCAGTGGACCCCAGAGGACCACCAACATCTTTCCATTCTCTGGTTGGCTGAACAATGATGTGAGTGAGCATGCCTGCCTCAGTCACTGGGTATTTACTGAAGCTTTGCCCTGTGCCAGGTAGCACGCTCTAGACGGAGGATGCAGTCATTAACGTGGTAGGCGAGACCCTTCATGGGGAGCCCTGGCAGAGCCCCCCACCCAGTGGGATTAGCATGGGAACTACAGCAGTATGACGAGGGACTCTGCTTTCATTACATTCCCTGGAAGCAGAGCCTGAAGCAAGGATTCAAGTGTAATAAGTTTATTTAGGAGGGAAGCCCAAGAAAGCCCAGCCGGGGGGTGGAAAAGTGAGACAGGGAAGGGAGGAAGACAATAAAGATGAGTCATTAAGCCAGCTGCCGCTTGGGACAGCAGAGCTAATCCCAACCCCCCCCCCAAGAGCCAGCAGCATGCCCCTCAGAGCCATACCACCTGAGGAAATATTTCTGAATGGTCTCCCAAGACGGACTGACTGAGGGTGGCTCCTGGGTAGCACTAATTCTCTGGCTCTTTGGGCCTGCTGGCCACGGAGGTGGGGGCTGTGCAGCCGGGGGCGGCTCTGGACATAGAGATGCAGGTGCTGGTGCAAGCAGATCAGGCTACCAGCAAGGCGAGGTGCGGACGCAGTGCCAACAATATCCATTCCAGTCTCCAAGCGGGATCAGGAGTTGGGGTGCCATGGGGACAGAGCAGGGAAGGGATGTCTGAGCTGATCCTGGAAAGGTAGATGGGTGCTCTCCAGGGAGGAAGGCTGAGTTTGTATGGGCCCAGGAGGGCAACCTCAGGAGCCCACAGGGAGTGTGGTCTCGCCAGGGCCAAGGTTGAGAGGGAGGGAGGCAGGGAGATGATGCAGAGAGCTGTACCAAGGTCTCAATACAGGAGGGTCCTGTGACCAATAGGGCACTAGGGAGGAATTTTAAGAAAGGGAGTGATGGGGCCCAATTTAATGCTTTGAAAGAACCTCTGACCAATAGACACATGAAAAGATGCTCCACATCACTCAGCATCAGGGAAATACACATCAGAACCTCAATGAGATCCCACCTCACACCAGTCAGAATGGCTACAATTAACAAGTCAGGAAATGACAGATGTTGGCGGGGATGCGGAGAAAGGGGAACCCTCCTACACTGTTGGTGGGAATGCAAGCTGGTGCAACCACTCTGGAAAATAGTATGGAGGTTCCTCAAAAAGTTGAAAATAGAGCTACCATATGATCCAGCAATTGCACTACTGGGTATTTACCCCAAAGATACAAACGTAGTGATCTGAAGGCGTACATGCACCCCGATGTTTATAGCAGCAATGTCCACGATAGCCAAACTGTGGAAAGAGCCCAGATGTCCATCAACAGATGAATGGATAAAGAAGATGTGTGTGTGTGTATATATATATATGTATATACACATATATATACATATACAATGAAATACTACTCAGCCATCAAAAAATGAAATCTTGCCATTTACAACGACGGGGATGGAACTAGAGTCAGTCAGAGAAAGACAATTATCATATGATCTCACTCATATGTGCAATTTAAGAAACAAAACAGATGAACATAGGGGAAGGGAAGGAAAAATAAAAAGATAACAATAGAGAGGGAGGCAAACCATGAGAGACTCTTAACTCTAGGGAACAAACTGAGGGTTGCTGGAGGGGAGGTGCGTGGGGATGGGGTAAATGGGTGACGGGCATTAAGGAGGGCATGGGATATGATGAGCACTGGGTGTTACATGCAACTGATGAATTATTGAACTCTACATCTGAAACTAATAATACAATATATGTTAATTAATTGATTTTAAATTTTTTTAAAAAAGGAAAAAAAAGAAAGAACCTGTGTATGTCACGTGAAGGGCAGCTTGGAGCCAAGGAGGCCGCATGGGAGCTGGTGGGTTCGGAGAGAAGACCCATCATTGTGAGTGTCATTGTCCGTGTCATTTTCCGAGCCGGGGACATTAGCTGAGTCTGAAAAGATGGAATCCCAGCGCCATTTGCGTAAGATGAGGGATGAGACCAGCCAACCAAGGTGATCCATTTGGCCATGGAGTGGGCACCTGGGTTCGAGGGCCAGGCTGCTCTGTAAGAGGGAGCAGGGTTGACACCACAAACGGGACGGAAATGCTCCACTTTCACACCTTCCTTCAAAACCAGCCATCAGATGCTGAGGCTTAGCTGCTAATCCATCTTCCCCACATGTTCTCTCTCAAAGGCAGATGCCAGCTTGGTCTCAGCCAAACTCACCTCCCAGACACCAGTTTTATTTTTAAAATAATAGTTGGTGTAGGATCCAGCTTAGCGACTTTGTTCCAAACATCATGTTGTGTCTTTCCCCCTTCTTCTCTGCAGAAGTTCAACCACCAGTCATTCTGAGAACCAAGTCCAACTAGACGTCTTCGTTCCTATTCACGCAACTATCAGAGAAAGAGCCCAGAGCGCTCCCCGAAGCGCTTGTACCAGAAACGGGCACGGAGCTTACGAGGTGCACAAACGGATCCCCTGGACTGGCCATCAGGAAGCAGCAGGTGCCCCTCCCCGGTCCACCACCCTGGAGACGCCACCAACCTGCCCAGCACGGAAGTCGTCACACTGTGGTGTTTGGATTCTGCTGAGAGACACAACATTCAGGGAGGTATTGGTTGCTTAGTCACTTCTAAGATTTTCTCCTGCTCCTGATAATGCCTATTTAATATCCATCATTGTGGGAGAATCCGGTGAGCAAGTCTTATGTGCTTAGTGCAGCCTGAGTGAAGGATCTACAACATGGTCCCCTGTTCCAGATGGGGTTCTCTGGGCGTCACGCAAACCGCAGACGTGAAAGCTGCCGGGGGTCGTCCAAACACATGAGGAGAGGGGTGGGGTGTATCAAGAGGGTCTGTGCCGACTCAGAGAGCGAGCCGGAGGGAAAAGCCCACACCAGGTCCCAGAACAGAACCCCGGGCAGAACTGGGACCCAGAGCTGGAACCAGCGGATAGCCTTGTGTTTCTGCACCCCATTTGTGGGGGAGACTCGGTATGTACCCCTGCAGAGAGAATTACCCTACAACAGGCTTCTTCTGGGGTCTCCAGATGGGACCCCCACCCCATTCCAGCCTCCACTCGACATCCTGCTAGCTCTCTCGTGCTCAGAGCCCAGCACGGAGCCTAGCACAGCACAGGCCCCAAGCCCAGATTCACTGGATAAATGATTGAAAAAGTCCCACTCAGCGTGACTTTGAGCATCACTGATTTTGGTGCAAGGGGGGGAAGACATTTCAAGAAAAAATTATTTACAAACCCCTTGTTTTCATTCAAAATGAAAAAAAAAAAAGCAAATTTATTGAACTCCATGGATGCAACGTTTACTTTCAAATCTGGGTTACCTACATTTGAGTCTAAAGAAGGATTTGGCAATTCCTGTCCCGCTGGCAAAATTCGGCTGCCCTGTGTTTTTGCAAATTAGAAGTTTTTGCTGGCACGTGAGCACCGTGTTTGTTGACAGCTAGGCCTGCCTTTGCTCCAGGATGGGATGGAACCACTGTGACATGGGTCTACGGGCCTCCTAACGGAACAGATTTGCTATCTGGCCCTTTAGGAGCAGAGTCCGCCATAGGTGGGACTTCAGGAGGCAAAGGACATCGACAGGCGAAGCTACAGCATTTTAGCTTCCAGACAGTGTGAGGTCCAGGCACGGCCGTGGGGAGGTAGGGCTGGAAAGTGCCCTCAGGCTGGAGCGGACAGCCCTCCGCGGGCTCAGTTCCTCCCCAGGCTCCCTGAGGGGACACCCAGCTCTACCAGCCAGGCCTTCGTTCTAACCCTGGATCCTTGTAGCAGCAACCCAAGCAGCTCACCAACCTCATCTGAGCCTCAGTTTCCCCTTCTGAAAAGTCAAGACATTAATGTCTGCCTCTCAGCCAGCCACTGTTGGGATCAGAGGTAACAATCCGTGAGAAGCAAGCACGGGACCTGCCTGTAGGAGGCACCCTGAGTGCTAGTTTCATACGTCATTACATCCCTAAAATGCGTGGTGTGTTGGCAAATGTTCAGTAACAAGATTTCTGGGGGGCGGGGGGTCAGCTCTGATTTGTAGCTTTTGCCCATTGCCGTGGTGTCAGTAAGCCCTGGCCGTCACGGCCAGGACATGGCGCACCCGGAGCGGAAGAGAACCGAACATCAGACCGCTCGAGTGAGTTCAGCCGGCCCCAACACACCCCTGCAGAAGGTCACATTTCGGCAGTTTCCTGAGACTTGGAATTTTACTGGTGTCTCGGTGTTTGTAGGTGATGCATCCACGTTTCCTGGGGTCCCTCCTGTTAGCTCCATAGGACGCTTCCCCGGAGGGCAGCTTGCAGGTTCTGTGTGTCTCTCCCCCAGTTTAACAGACCAGAGTCTGGGCGTCACAGCCCCTGACTCGGGACTCCAGTGGCATCAGAGGCAAAATATTCCCATTCTCTTCCCAGGGAGGCCCACACGTTGGCTGGCTGTGGATCTCCTCATAATTCATGCAAAACTTTGGGGTGTCAGAGTACATTTAACATGAGTTCGAGGCACGCCACGTTGTCTGTGTGCTCTCTGTGGGCACGAGGGAGGGGACGAGCAGCAAGCCATTATTCTGTGCCCCCTGTTCTGAGGTCACTCCTGGTGGAGCCCCTTCTGGGGAGCAGAGCCCCAGGCCACTGTCCTGCTTGGCTTGAAGACGGGCCTCCTCGCCTCCTGTTAGAACCACCTGCTGTCCCTGGGGCAGACCTGAGCCAAGGAACAGGCTCCTTCGTGGACATGTGGCTTTGACTTTAAAACCCGTAGAGAGAAGGACACTTCTCCCACCTTCTCTCCCCCAGGGTGAGAGAACAGGGGCCCCAGCTCTACACAACTCAGTCAGACGCAGAACTCCGGGGACAGGCTTTGTGGATAACTGCCTTTGTGTCCCATTCTGGGCCGGACTTGGCTTATTTTCTGCAGACTTGGAAAGAGAGAACATTAAGAAGTAATTTATTCCATACTTATTTCACATTAGTCCAGCTCAGTAGCCTCAGCTTCCTGTTTGGGGCATCCTGTTCCCCAGCTCGCACTCGCCTGTTCGGCACCAGGGCCCTCCTGGTCACTCCCAGGGCGCGGGGCACCCGTCTCAGGCTCTGTGATCCCCAGTATTCTCCAGGGAAGCCGAGTCGGGCATCTCCGTGGAGCTCACTCCAGATGACAATATGCTACCTCTGTGAATCAGGGACGGATAATGTACACCTGATTTTAATTTTTTTAAGGAATAATAATACTGGTAGGGTATGAATTACAATGTTCTTTTTTTCCCCTCTACAATCTGCATTTATAGCATTTTTCATCAATTCAAAGAATTCAAGTAAAGATCATCCAGCATATCCGGGATAATTACGTCTATCAAGGAACACTCGCCGGTGTACAAAGCCCAGGGAGCACTAAGCTGACTCTTTGTTTTGAAGTGCAAGGAAGGAAAGGGGCATGTGCAGTGTACCGGCAGGCAGGAATTCGAACACTACTGTATTTCCTGATAATGGCCCATTAATGAAATAGCAGTTTGATCTTCAATCACGCTTAATGATACCTTTTTGCAACCAACACCCTCCTCTTCTCCCTCACGCCCACCAGGCCAGCGTGTTCAAATAGGCCATTACAGGTGGAGGGACAAAGGTGGGGAGGGCTGACGGGGCTGGGGGGACCCCATCTTTAGGCAGGGTTTGCAGAGAAGCAGCAACATCTCGCGGTGACAGCCGTAACAGGTAACCGTCACGACGGATGCTTCAGATCTGCTCCACGGGTTTTGAAACCAGGGCCGTTTATGGACCTCCCTTTCCACTCTTGCCGTCAGGCACCAGGGAGGGGAAAGCGTGCCCCAAGGGTGGACCAGGCATGCCAGCTTCTCAGTCACTGTCACGCGCTGTGCCGATGAGACCATCAGGGTGTGCGGGTCTCCAGGGATGCAGCGGAGCATGAGGGATCCCGTCTGCGGTCCTGGCATGGGACATGGAATCCCGAGGGGTCCCCCTTCCAAGCTGAGCCTAGCGGCATGTCCCTCTGCAGAACTTGTCACTGAGACAGAGGAAGGAGGCCATCCCTGCCAGTGACTCAGTCCGATGGCAGGTAACGAGAAGAGCTTCGAGGAAGCCCAGCTGGCCCCTCGGGAGAAGCAAAGCCCCAGAGAGATGGGAAGAGAGGGAGAAGCCTGGGTCCCCGCAAGCCCCACTCCCGGGCTGCACCCCCCCGAGACACTGCACTTCCTATTCTTGGGCTTATAGTGTCTTCTGGAATCTTATCGTAAAATCACCTTTTTTCCGGAGCCGCTGATAACAATGGACCCCGACCTGAAAGACCATCCTTGGACATCAGCCGTCAGTCCTGGGGAAGCGCGCCTTCAAAATCCAGTCCCAGGAAACACACCTTCTAACCACGATCCTCTGCCCTGGGCTTTGGGGTCATGTCCAACCCGAAGAGCTGGTGTTCCTCAGGCAGGTTTGGCTGGCCGGGGACACCCCGCCGTCCCACGCAGCTGAGCCAGGTGGCCACGCGGGACTTGCGGCTTAGCAGCGCTAGGGGCCTTCCTTTTCGTGATGGGTTTTAAGTGATTGTGCTGAGGCTTTCCTGACCCTCTGTCCTGAAATCTCTCTCAGTCCAATCAGTAGGACACACCATGAAGCCGGAGGAGAAAACTAGCATTTTGAATATTATAGGTATTATTTGGGGTCATTTTCTTTCCTTTCGATTAGAAACATATGGTGCCATTCCTGACCTGTCCTGTCTGGTGTTGCCGCTCTGAGAACACTTCCATGGAAGCTAGCTTGCCCTCATCCTATTGGGATTGTCTGAAACCAAAGGCAGCCGCGAACCGTTCAGAAATACCCCCTCTCCACCCCGATTCATTTGTGGGCTAAGCCACGGTGCCCACCTGCAGCTAGGAGTGAGACCCCACTCAGAGGGGGGGTGGCATCTGCCGAAACGGGTCCCCCAGAGCCGGTCCCTGAGCCCAGAGGCACAGCCAATGTCCCTCCACCTAAAACGTCAATAGATTCACCCAAAGGACATGGCCAGAGACATACGTACAAGGATGTGCATTACAGCACGGCTAATTACAGCGGAAAATTCCATACAGCCAATATGTTCTATAGTAAGAGACCAGTTGTAAAAAAAAATTATGCAACAGTGCATGATGGAATATGAAACAATTAACAAATTCATTCTCAACAAATATTTTGAGAACATGGGAAATTCTCGTGCTATATGAACGCAAGGAAAAGAGCAAGACAGAAGTTTGTGAGTAAAGGATTATCTCACACACACACACAGATACACATGAACGACCCTAACGCCAGTGCGAGCCGTTGAAAGAGGCATGCAGGAAGGTTGGGATTGCCAGACACTTTAATTTTCTTCTGAAGAATTCCCTGTATTTTCCAAAATGTATAGACAAATGTGTATCTCTTTTGCAATTAGGAAAAAAGGTCATATTTTTATAAGTAAATAAAAAATAGGAAATCCAGCATGGAAGGCCACGCTATCCAAGGATTTGGACATGCTTTGGGGTTACCGTGAAGAGCTCAGAGCAGACCTGAGCCTCACCTGCCAAGGCACCAAAATCACATCTTGGAAATCTACCTGCATAGCTAACAAATTTCAAAGTCAAATGAAACCTCTGATCAGTGATCATTCCCCAAACATGCTTCTCACATTCCTGCTGCGCATGGCCCCCTGTGCCCCAGGACGGGGCTCGTCCATCAGGAAGGTGTCCACCCTGCAGGTCCCCAGAGGACGAGCCTGGGGGCCTCAGGATCCCCACCCCAAGGGGAAGTCAAGGGTAAGAGCGCCTCCGGCACAGTGCGGGAGACCACTCACCGAGGCCGCGACCCATCGCGTGCCCCCTGCCAGAGGGCCCACCCTGGGGACGAGGGCCTCCCCTGGTGGACAGAAGAGGACAGAGGGTCAGAGATGTTCTAAGCTTTGGACGACACACGAACACTGCTTCTGCCATTTTCCTCCAGCATGCAGTACTTCCTTGTTATGCCAAACTGATGCAGTAAATGAAAATCAAGAAGGGAGTGGGTTTGGGGAAAACATTTTTAAAAACGTAGTATCGCCACAATTTAAAATGTTTCTCGGACTCCGACTTAAGAGACACATCTATTTCTTTTTTCTTACGAGTTCTGGTACTCCTTAATGGGGCCACCGTCTCACACAAAATTGGGTTCTCCTTGGATTAATATCTTTGAAAATTAAGTTGATTTATAACCAATTTTCTCCTCATTTAAACAGCGACCCCCAAGGGTTCCTCTGGGGAACCCACAGGATCCAAGAACTGATGGGTTGCCAGGAAGGCTCAGTGAAGCAGAATCTTTGCAAACGTGTACATATGGCGGTGGGTGCTCAAGGGAGCAAAGTAATGTATTTCCGTACTTTTCAGTCCTGCCTTAATTTTGGAGTTACACACGCACTTTGCTGGGGATGGGGAAACACAAATTGGGTAATTATAAAACAGCCCTGTCTGACGCCCCATTTTCAAAAGAAACCATTCGCGTTTCTCCCCGTCCTCAGGGTGCATGATGCTGACGTGGGTCAGCATCCTCAGAACGTTGGGCGGAGACTCCCCGTCCGTATCAGAGGAGCCCGAGACACCTCTCCTCCACCCGGAGCTTTGGAAGGACGTGGAGGTCCCTTCTCTGTAGTCAAGGTCGACAGGTGGGATCTATTCAGGATGGCCGGCCAGATGCTACTCACAGATGCAAGAAACACAAAAATTGGTGGAGTGGTACACCCATCCCTTCTGCTGAGAAAACACTGGGCCTCATTATTTCACCATCATTCGGGGTAACGTGCACTGTGTGCGCCACGAAGGCGCAGGGACGGAACACAGGTGGATGATAAGCAGGTGCGTTGGAGTATGAGCCATCACGAGGGCTGCTCACTGCCCTGGGGTCTCCAGAGAGCAGCATCCTCCATGTCCGAGAGCAGCTCTGGCGGGTGTGGTTCAGCCCAAGAGCAGCCTGGAGCAGGGCTCGGAGCCGGAGATATTGATGAATGCTTTAGAGGGACAAGCCGTCCCCACGAATTCCTCCAGGGTCCTCTCCCCAGCTCCAGGATGATAATCAAAAGGAAGGAGCACTTTGGAAATAATTTTGATCCCTGGGAATTGCATTGTTCTGGTGGTAAGATGGGAAGGACTTCTCCTCCACCCAGAGGACACAGGCCTGACCATGAGAGCTGAAATCTGTGCCCTTGGCACAGAGGAGACCGGTGCCTAGTCCCCAGGGCTCAGGGGTGAGTGCCGACCCTGCCGCCAGGCAGTCCCCAAAGAGTTTTCAGTGGAAAGGGCCAGTCCTCTCCTGCCTGGGCAGAGCCACTGCGGCCCCGAGACCGTCCATGGGCAGAGCTGCCCTGGAGCCAGTCCCCTCTGCTGCCGTGGGATGACCCGCGCCCCCAGCTCAGACCAGGAGGACTCGGGCACAAGGACAGCCAGCCAGGCCATCCACATTTCCTGCACAAAACCAGCCCCCTCTTCAAACCAAAATGCATCTATCTACCAAAATCACAGCATCTTCTTCACACCCCGGGGCCTCCAGCTGGCACTGACCGAGAGGACAGTTGGTCACTGAGGATGCAGGATCCGCCCTGCCAGATGACCATCAAGGACCCCGAGCTCACCAGGGGTGTTTCCAGGGACCCACGTCTGAGAGCAAAGCCCTCCCCAGACTCCCCTACACTCTCTTTCAGGTGTTTCTGGAAGGCCCCACCTAACCGTGCCTGGTTCTGAAGGACAGAGGGGCCGGGGCTGCCCCGGGGCCGCGGTGGGCTTGTCCATGACCCCTTTACTGGGTGGTCACAGAATAGCACCTTTCTGTCCATGGGGGAGAGAAAACCTGTCGGGCACAAAGCCCTCTGCACCCAGGGCCTCGTGCTCAGCTGGGCGTGTGATCCCAGAACGTGAGCGGGACCACACACGGCTCTGCACCCAGCTCCATCCAGGTCCCCACATCACCACGTTCCATCTGTGCAACCCCAGGCCCTCAGGGTCCTCCCGTCTGCGACCCCACAGAGCTGCCGTGGGAGTCCAGGATACAGGGAGCGCCACAGTGTTTAATGAAGTCTGAGGCACTGTGCACAGGTGGAGAGATCGAGAGAACCAGAAAAGTAACTGGAGGACCCTAAAACCGAGCTCAGTCTACACCAGAGTTTCTCCATAAGACGCTCCTCTGCTCTTCAAGATCATGTCATTGACTCAGACAGCCCCAAATCAAAACAACAACTCCAAGATGAAGGACACCTGCTTCCTGATAAAGACGTTTCTTTCACCCCCTTCTTGAATGCCTCTACAGACCTGGAACTCACTACCTAACAGAGAATACTGTCCCATCTGCAGCAAGCTCTTCTTTGTGTCAGGTTGATATCTATGCATTTTATGGTGACATGTAGGAGGAAGAGGCATAGCTGGGGTTGAAACCTTGAAGCAGCAACCTGTGGGGTCGAACTTGTGCCAACTAGCTGGAATTTGGAGAACACATTGACCTCACTCAGTTTCCATCTCCTCACTGTAAAGTGGAGAAGCTTTGAAGCTCTAAGTGTCACACAGTTTAGATACTTTATATTAAGTGAAACAAAGGCAAGGTCTTGGCTTACAGGGGTGGGACTGGTTTCAGGTCTGGTTTGATCCAGGGCACAAACAATGCCCCAGGGCTCTGCCTCTGTTTCCTGCATCCCCCAGCTCCATGTCCACCGGTGTGCTGGCCATATCCTCCAGCTGGTGTTCACGTCCGGCAGCAAAATGACCATAGCCCACTCACATCTCACATCTGTGGACCTCATGTCCCTGCAGACACATTTTCTAACTGTTCTTGTGTCCTTGGGGATGGAGTACACTTCTCAGGGCCTGTTCTTGGAACAGGTGGAGCCAGTTACACCAACCCCTGGCTGAGCATCAGAGAGGGGCATTCCCCAGGAGGAATCAGGATCTGAGGAAGGAACAGACAATTGTGCTATGGTTGAGCGCGAGGCACTAAATGGCCCTCAAAAACGAGCATCAACACACCTTCTCACCATTTCCCTAATCATTTTACGACTAGATCCAGACTGTTGCCGGTGGGAATTTAGAACAGCCACCACCCCTGGGGCAGGATGCTGTCTCTCAAGTTCCCGCCCAGGCCTGCCGCACATCCTGAGTCCCAGCCCTGGGGGACCCCAAAAGGCCCAGTCCTCTCCAAGTGCCTGAAATGATTTGAATTGTGCGCAGGGCCATGGAGATCCTGTGAGCTAACCACAGCAATTCGCGCCGGGAAAACCTGGCATTGCTACCAGGGTGAAAATGGGTAGCTGAGTGGACACCCTTGATGAAAATGTTTAGGTTGTCGGGTTCAGCCTGGGCACCCCTAGGTTAGCACATCCTGCTGTGTTAGGCTGTGGAAGGAAAACGTGGGGGGAGAGGGGGCGGGCAGGAGCCTTGCTTCCCAAGTGGGGGGCGGGGGGAGAGGGCACAGGGGGCGATGCACCCCGTTCGTTTTATTTCTCTTTGATCTAGATGCAAGCAACATTACTGACCCGATATGGCCAAGAGTCTGGCTCTCCTTGGAGACTTGGCAGGACGTTGTCTCTCCATGGACAAATATTCACCGAGCGATTGCTATGTGCTGGGAGGGCAGGGCTGGGAGGGGTCACTCTGTAGCAAATAGACCAAGTCTCTGCTTTTACAGAGTGTCCATGCTTCTGGAAAGCCTAGCACAAAGGCCTAGCCTGTCAGGTGGCCAAATGTCCAGCCAGGAACAGTAAGGCCGGGTGGGGACAGAGAAGGATGCTGTCAAGATGGCCACTCGCCACGGCTCTTCTTCCTGCGGTCTGCCTCCTCGCCGGGAGCCCCAATCGGCCCCACGGTGCCGTGGAGGGAAGGTGGGAGAGGAGAGCTGGAGAGAACGTGTTGCACATGCCGTGCTCTCTCCGCTGACCGCATCTGTCTCCCAGGGCTGCTGCAAAACCTACCACGAACATAGGCCCTTCGAACCACACAAACGTATGCTCTCCCAGTTCTGGGGCCAAAAGCATAAAGTCAGGGAGTCAGCAGTGCTGCGTGCTCTTGGAAGCTCCCGAGAAGAGTTGCTTTCCGCTCCTCTTCCAGCTTCCAGGGGCCGCCACATGCCTTGGCTTACAGGTGCCCCGTGTTCAAAACTGTGTAGAGCGCCCTTCCGGCTTCCCGTGACTCCCCCGTCCTGCCTCTCCTGACCGTGTATGATGGTGTCAGGTCCGCCAGGGGTCCTGGAACGTCTCCTACCTCAAGGGCCCTCACTCCATCCCATCTGCAAAATCCCTTTGGGAGGCTCAGGTTCCAGGGATTAGGACGTGGACGCCTTTGGGGCCATGACTCAGCCGACCACACACCAGAGAGAATCCTCTCGGGTTAACTGAGATTTCACATCTGGAAATATCATGATGTGTTCACATTTCCGCTCCCCCTATGGCAGGAGGAAACACATTATTCACCGAGTTTGTTGTTCGCCTTGCTAAAAAGTTTTTTTAAAAAAATGCAACGGCTTAGGATTCACTGGTTTTCACAACAGGGAGAATGGATACTTTAAAGTGATTGCACTTAGCTTTTGGGTTTTCGAAGTTGGTGAATCCTTTTGGGTTTAGAACTTTCTAGAGCCTTCTCTCCAGGAAAGTTTCTGAGACAGATTGCTGAGACAAAGGCCACCTGCATGGGTCAGGGGGAGGACAGAAGCGAGTTTACTCTGCGTGTGTCCTTATTGATCAAGTGTGATCACTAGGAAAGCCCACCTTGTTTACACCCGTCTCCATGAGAACAGCCTGCACAACGGCGGCTTGGGCTCTTGGGAATGTGCAACATTTTCACAAAGCATCGTTAACCTGTTCACAATTTGATGTGCTGCTGGGAGGGGAAAAACAGCAGATGCTGAGTTGCAGGGGTAGAGAGAAGGGAGGCAGGGGGCTGGCGAGGGGTACAACTGTCTCTGATGGAAACAGATCTTCAGGAGCGGGCTGGGAAGGGAAAGGAGCAACTCGGACAGACCCCCACTGTGCCCATCAGCCTTTCATAGGTCACTCCACCCCAGGTGTCCCAAGGGACGAGTTTTGAAAAGAAAACCCCGTAGAGGCCACGTGGGCCACGCTGGCACCGTCCCCGACCAGCGCCCTCGTTGCAGGGGCGGTCACTGGCCGTAGCAGCGTCTGTCTTCAGTGGTTGCAGAGCGGAGCCCGTCTGGAATGTGCCTGATGACGCAGAGACCCCAGGAGCCCCCGAGCACGGAGGTGACAGGTCCAGGCCGGTGTGGAGGACACTGGGCTGACCCTCCCTACCCCTGGGGGCAGACACAGGGTGCAGGACCCGCAAAGCTGAGCTTCGTGTCTCGTGCCAGTCAGCCAGGAGACTCGGGCCAAGATGCGTTTGACCCAAGAAGCCACAGGGTTCTGACTGGGAAGGTGGCCTGTGGGGCCACAGGAAACCAGGGAATAACAGCCGCGAAGCACAGTGGACTCGGGCTCCGTGGCCCCCTGCAGCATGCAGCACACGCAGGCTGAGTCAGCTCAGGCTGCTGTAACAGGACCACAGACCGGGGGCTTCCACCACGGACACGGGTTCTCTCAGTCTGGAGGCTGGAAGTCCGAGGGCAGGGCCCCAGCAGGGCAGGTGCCTCCTGAGGACCCAGGGGCAGGACCCGCACACCAGTCTTTCCCGGTGGATTCTGGTGGTGTCTTTGCCGTGACTTGCACGTGCGCATCCTGCTCTCCGCCCCCCACATCACGTGGCGCTCTCCCTGCATGCCTGTCTGGGTCCAAATCCCCCCTTTCCACAAGGACATACTGGGTTAGGACCCATCCTAGTGACCCCAGTTTAACCAGATCACCTCTGTAAAGACCCCACTTCCAAATAAAGTCACATTCTTGCTGAGAGGGGCCAGGACTCCAACACATGGAATGGGGCGGGTGTGAGGGAATGCAATTCAACTCTTAACGATAACGAACAAAATTTTATTTAATCCTCAAAACCCGATAGTATCATTTTCTCTAATGTACAAATGTTAAAGTAAGGCTTCAAAAGATGAAATAGTTTGCCTAGGGCCACGTGCCTTGTAAACGGTGGAACCCGGACTCAGCCCCAGCCAGCTCGGAGCCCACATATTCCCAAACATGAGAACATGGGGTCATAATCAACCGGCATTCCTGGAGAAGCACCACTTGCCCCATCCTTGCTGAGCTGAGCAGTGCGCACCCCACCTAGGGGCCGTGCGGGGGAGGCCAAGAGAGGAGTGCCAGGTGACTGGAAACGTCAGCACCTGCCCTGGATGTCCCAGGGCCTTGAAGCTCAGCAGCAACAAGGTTGTGTGAACATGATTCAAGACTCAGAAAATGGTTGAAAACAGAGACTCCAAATATCCAAGTCTTGAGGGAGCACTCAGGAAACGTCGGTGTGTATGTGCTCCAGTAACGGAAGGGGGTTAATTAGGGCTTTTGGGGGGTTGCGAGAAATGGAGAGGAACCTGATCTAGCGTGAGCCAGAAGAATGAGGACTCATCATAAGGATCCTGGGACTCCTGGGGCCCAGGTCAGAGGTGCGGGCAAACCCTGGGAGCGTGAGGCAGGACGGGGCCACACCCCGACCGCTCTGGGCTTGGGCGCACCACGCTTTGCCCCCTGCACGCTTCCTGCTACCCACACCAATGGCAGCGTGCTCGGTCCCCCCAGGCCACAGCTGACATCTTGTTGCATTGGGGATACACACAAGAATCTCCCAGGTCCAAATTCCCAAAACACAGATTCTGACGGCCCAAGTCGGAGCAAGGGTCCATCCACATCACGGTGCATGCAACTGTGGCCACGTATGAGGTCGCGAGGCGCAGACCGGGCGGCCAGGTCCAGCCGGAGTGCGAGGGAAGGGTGGGTAAAGAGGGCTGTGGGCAAGGAACAAAGACCACCCCCCGCCCCAGAGAGCCTTCCTGCCCATGGACCAACGTAACAAAGCCCAGGCTGGGTTTTCATTGTTTTCACGGACTGGCTTTAGAAACAAGGGACCATGATAAGAAATTGTAGACATCTTCTTTGTTTAAACAAAAATCTGGGTGTGGGGAGAAAGAGCTCTGCTCTCCACAAATCAAGCACTGCGAACTCCACAGAGGGCGGCGTTTCCTTGGTCGGCTCTAAATGGGGCCGCCTGCCTCTGTACTGGTTTCTTAGCAACTAAATACCTGACTAATATTCAATTTTTCCAGGGCTTTAAGAGCTGCAAGATATTAATTCCCAACAAGACATCTAAATTGTTACTCTGGAAACTCGCGTATGCAACGCTTAGTAGATTAGATGATGAAATGCCACATTAGAAATACCCTCGATCATTTCACGAGCTTCCCCCTAAGTGGGGTCGTAAGTCCCCGTCCCAGGCCTGTGGTCCTGGCCACTGGCAGCTGGGCAACCCCACGTGGCTCCACGTGGCCCCTGCAGGGAGGGGGTCAGTCGGGGTCTTCTGCTCAGGCTGTGAATTCGTGCAGAGCCTGGTTGCAGCTCCAGGTGACCTTCAAGAGTCCAGAAGCTGCTCTGAGGCTCAGTTTGCTCCTCTGGAAACTGGGAAGACGGTGGTACATTCATTCACACGGTGCAGGGACAGAGGGAGCCTCAGGAGGGTCTGAGGCTGAGGAGGACGGTTACTCACAACGCACAGTACCTAGCAAGAGAACACGGGCCCGGCAGGGTGCGGGCATTTGTCCCAGGGATGCCCAGGGTCGAGCATGCAGCTTCACGGGCATTTATTGGGAAAAAAAAATTTTAAACCAAAGGGCTTACCGTTTTCTGATTCCACATGGAAGGAGCTGGGAAATTGCCACACCCACCTAACAAGTGAAAAGCTGAACAGACTGAGAAAATCAGCAATTCTTGTTGGCTTCACCAGAGAGGGGTAGGACGCCTGGGCGGCTCAGTCGGCGAAGCGTCTGCCATCGGCTCAGGTCATGGTCCCGGGATCCTGGGATCGAGTCCCACGTCGGGCTCCCTGCTCCGTGGGAAGTCTGCTTCTCCCTCTCCCTCTGCCCGTCTCCCCTGCTCGTGCTCTCTCTCTCTTTTATAAGTAAATAAAATCTTTAAAAAGAAAAATAAAACGCAAGAGAGAGGCACACAGGGCAAGCCACTGCTCCCAAGACTGGAGACAGACAGGCAGGCAGACAAGGGATGAGAGGAAAAAATTAAGGTTGTGCTGTTACTAGAAGGTACGCACCCTAACCGAGCAGCAGGATAATTATTTAAAAGTGGACCTGAATTAGTCGACTCGATATTGTCAGGATGGCAGTTCCTCCCCACTTGATCTATGGATTCACTGCGGTCCCACTCAAACTCCCAGCAAGTTATTTTATGGATATTGACAAACGGCTCCTAAAGTTCGAGCAGAGAGAAGGCAAAAGACCCAGGGCGGCCCAAGCAGCACAGAAGAACAGAGCTGGAGGGTGCCTACCCGACGTCGAGACTTCCTGCAAAGCCAGAGCAATCATGCCTGTGTGTCCCACAGAAGCAGAGACAGACAGACCAGTGGGCAGAGCAGAGCCCCGAAACAGGCCCCAGGAATACAGTCAGCTGATGTTTTGTTTTTAGGTTTTATTTATTTATTGTAGAGAGAGAGAGAGCACAAGCAGGGAGAGGGGCAGAGGGAGAGGGAGAGAGAGAGAGAGAGAATCTTCAGCAGACTCCCCGCTGAGCACAGAGCCTGACACAGGGCTTGGTCCCATGACACTGTGATCATGACTGAGCCAAAATCAAGAGTCGTGCTCAACCGACTGAGCCACCTCGAGCCCCAAGAAACATCCGATAAAGGACTGTCATCCAAAATACAGAAAGCACTTTCAAGACATAGCAACAAAAACACAAACAGCCCAATTAAAACATGGGCCCAAGACCCGAATGGGCCCCTCGCCACAGAAGACACGCAGACGAGCACCCGAACACAAGCTCCTCATCCCGTGTCATCAGCGAAATGCCCATGACAATGGCAGTGAGACGTCTGCACGCCCATCAGAAGGACCCAAACCCACAACGCCGATGACACCGAACACGGGCCAGGACGTGGGGCAGCAGCGTTCTCGTGCGTTGCCGGCGGGAAGGCAACATGGCGCAGCCTCTTCGGAAGGCAGTTTGGAAGGCAATGTTTGCAAAACTAAACATACTCTCACCGTACGATCCAGCAATCATGCGCCGTGGTATTTATCTAGAAGAGTTGAAAGCTCACGTCCACACAAAACCTGCACACAGGTGTTTAAAGCCGCTTTATTCACAGCTGATAGAACTTGGAAGTGACCAAGGCGTCCTTCAGCAGGCGATGGACAGATACACCGTGGTCCATCCAGACGGTGGAAGAGGATCCAGGGCGGACAAGACATGAGCTCTCAAGCCCTGAGAAGACAGGGAGGAAGCCAGACGCATGTCACTCGGTGAAGGAAGCCCATCTGAAAAGGGCACACGCCGTGGGAATCCAACCCTGTGATCTTCCAGAAAAGGCACAAGGACGGAGACATAAAGAAATCAGTGGTCGTTGGGGTGGCGGGAGGTGGGGTGAGGGCAGTGGGGGTTTCAGGGCAGAGAGACTACTCTGTATGACACTGTAAAGCTGGACGCACGTCACGATGCGTCTGTCCACGCCCGCAGAGCGCACGGCGCCCAGGGTGACCCGAGGGTGAGCCACGGACTTTGGGTGACGACGGCGTGTCCGTGTAGGCTCATCCTTGTGCAACATACACCATTCCGGTGAGTGATGTGGACGACGGGGAGGCCGTGCGTGTGTGGGGGCAGCGGGCAGGGAAACCTCTATACTTTCACTCAGTTTTGCTGTGAACCTAAAACTGCTCTAAAACATAAAGTATTTTTTTTAAAGCAAAGAATGAAGGTTTTAACTCAAAAAATGAGGAAAAACTCAGGCCTAAAATGCTTCCTGTCCTCACTCCCTGCCAGACACATCAGGCATGGTTTCCAGCAGTCCTTGAGCTCGGGGCTCGTCACCCCCATTTTCAGCCACGAGAAGCAGGGCTCGGGGTCACAGGTGACCTGCCCGGGGTCCCTTGGCCTGAGTGAGGGAGCAGGGGTGTAGTGGGCAACACACCGAGGGCCTGTCTCCACAACCTTGCTCCAGGATTCCTTTCCGGCAGAGCACCAAGCAAAACCCAAGAGATGTGGAAGAAGTCACGACTGCAAAAGAACAGAAATAACAAAACAGAGAAGCAGAAGTCAGAGTTGACGAGTACTGGTCAGAGCTGACCAGCGTATGTTGGGAGGGAGCATGCACGTTCCAGACGCCCCTCCCCATCCCCGGGCTGGCCCACACGTGGCCACTCATGCCGGGTCCCCACACGACCCTCACTCCCGATCCCCTGGCACAGCCCGGTCCTTGGGGCCCCGGGTCACCAGCCAGCGATGTCCTTGGGGAGAATGGGCCCCGTCCCAAACCAGGAAGCAGTCATGAAAAGAAATAATGAAACAGGATCGCAAAAGTTAGGTTTGTTCTCTAAAATCACAAAATGTTTGTTTCTTAAAAACAAAATAAAAAAGAAGCGTGAGGAACAGAAAGCAGGACATACTGAAATGAAGGTTCTCAATTCCCTACTCAGGACCTTGGCCGTGAACACCTGCTAGGCGCTCGGGCAAGCCCCCACCCCCTGACGTCTCAGAGGTGTGGAATCTATGAAATGGGAACAATATGAGCGCATCCGTCGGCTGGCTGCACCATGTGAGCATGAGCTAATGCTGCCACATAATGTGGTCTCATCATGACCCTCGCCTTGCCTGGTGCGGCTGTCGTCATTACCCTTAGTTACAGATGGGGGAAACTGAGGCCTGGGGAAGATGGATGTTTGCCTCGAGGCCCCCACGCAGAGTTTGTGGCCAGCCCTCAGCGGGAAGCCACTCCTGGAATTTTGTCCAATGATCCTTCAGGTCGAAAGAGGGAGTCACACGCCTTTCAGGGTGGCCCAGCCCTGAGCCCAGTAATGTTGCTTACTTTGGCGTTTTGTCAACTGGAAATCCTTATTAACTAACGATCATACCATACAGTGAAAATTGATGTTCACAAGCACTTATTGAAATTAAGTTTAAAATAACTCTAGTGTTAAGTGTATTTTATTCTAATTCCTTGAAAATTGGCCATCCGTGTGCAGTAGATGAGGTCACAAGAAATCTTGCTTACGAAAACCACTCTGTTCTGACCCTCCCAGACGCCTAGCTCCCGCTGGAAGAAGAGGGGCTCAGCCGGGCAGGGTCAGTGCCCGCGTGCTGGCCCCACAGCCCGCCCCACGTGCCCACTTCCAGACTCCTCCACGGCGGGTCCTGGCGCTGCTCACCTGGGCACACCACATCACCACAGCCAGCAGCCCCCAACCAGCTTAGGGGCCAAGAGTGACCCCCAAAAAAACCTGTCCAAATCCTAACCCCGGAATCTGTGAATGTGACTTTATTTGAAAGTAAGGTCTTTGCAGATGTGATCAAAGCAAGGATGTTAATGTGAGATCATCTTGGATTTAGGGCCACCCTAAATAACAAATAAGAAGAGGGGTCACAGAGAGAGACACTCAGGTCGGGAGAGGCCACGTGAAGACGGAGGCAGAGGGTGGAGGGCCGCGGCCACGAGCCCACGGACACGTGGGGCCCCCAGAAGCTGGGAGAGGCAGGGAAGACCCTCCCCTGGGGCCACTGGAGGGAGGAGAGCGCCACCCGCCACCCCTGGGCTTCAGACTTCTGTCCAGAACTGAGAGAGCACATTTCTGATGAGCCACGGTTCGTAGAGCTCTGTTGTAGTGGGCAGGGGAGACAGACCCAGGGTCAATGCCCGGTCGTCCTTCAGCCTCAGGCTGGACACCACCACCCAGATCTGAGGTAGATAGTGGCCCTCTGCTTGTGTGGCTCCCTGCACAGCCCATTCACTCCTTCGTTCTTTGTTCATTCAATCATTCAGGACCCCTTGGGAGCTACATCCAGGGTCACATGTTGAGCCAGGCTCTGGGTATATGTTGTGAGCGCAGCAGGGTGGACTCAGGCACCCGAGGACCCTTCTGGATGGAGCTCCTGATGGGGACAAACCGTAAGCAGCCCCGAGTGCTGGAGGACCGAGGAGGGACATGCGTGAGTCTGTCCGCCACACCTGAGCGCCGCATCAGGTGACCTTCCACATGCGGGTGGACAGCAGGCGCCCGGGGGCTTGCAGGCTGCCTTCGTGCATGCGTGAACCAAGTGCACGGCACTGGGCAGAGCCAGCACCCACCACAGTCCCAGGCCACAGGCAGGAATCCACCTCTGCTCCGCCCTTCCCCCAGAGCCTGACGTCATGGGACCCGGGGAATTCAAACATGACTGTCGGTGATGAGCCCTATGGGTTTAGAAATACATATGTGAAAAGGAAGCCACGTTTTAGCCACCATGCGAACCCCAACTAAGAACATTGCCCGGAAGAACAGCCTTTCCACGACCTTCAAGGTTTAGCAGAAGCTAGCAGCAGAGGTCCCAAAATGTGCACAAGGAAAGCGGCCCCAAACATCTGTTTCCCACCCCACTCCTGCCTCCCAACCCACGGCCCCGGCACTCGAGGTCCAGCCCTGCAGGATCACCGTGGCCTCACTGAGAACCATGCACAGATCCGGAACGAGCCAGTCTCCTCATCTTGGAAGCACGGGTGGAAGCTCGATTTGCATACGGAAAATATGGCAGGGCAGGAAGGGAACGTGTTGGCGTTTCTCAGCTCTGCCAGCGTCCTCTTCTGACGGGACGGTGTCATAAGACACTCTCCTAATGAAGTAATAAAAACAGTGTGAAATTTAAAACCACCCAAGGACATCTTTACCTCCTTCTGCAGTGAAATTACAGGAATGGCTCAGAAAATGCCGACCACAGAGTGTCCCCCAGGGAGCACCCCCCCACAATCCGAATATTCAGTTACCGCCCGGCCACCACCCCCAGATGGAACCTGGAATGTTCCCTGTAATAGTAACTTCCATATTCTAACCACTTGGTTACCTGGTAAACTCCTAGAAACTTCTAGCTGTCCAAGTAAATGTGCAGATGACTGACACAAAATCTGCTGTGTGCTCATTTTATCTTCAAAAAACTGTTTAACTAAAATATGTGCAACTGTGAAGACAGCCAGGTGCTAGAGGGAGACTTTCCTTAAACAAAGACACATCCTCCAGCTAGAGCTCTATTTACTGCATCCGTGTGTTTATATGTGGACGCCACATGGCTCACTCTGCAGGCACCACGGAGTCCAAAGAAAACGCAGTTGAGGAAAGCAGCTCGCAGGACTTTGCAAAGCCGACGCCATCGCTCACAGCCGTCCCTCGGCGGAAGAGACTGGCCCCGGGGGGAGCACTGGCTGCGCCTCCCACCCCGTGAGCAGTCTCCCCGCCCACCTGGGTGCCGCGGGCTGCCGCCCTTCCATCATCCTCAGCTGGTCTTGGTCCCAGTGTGGGGGGCTGCTAGGGGAGGGGGCTGGCTGACATGAAGTCACCCCTGAGAAGCAAATGTATGCTGGGGAGGGAGAGGCTTTGGGGTGGTTTCCCGCTGGATCCACACACAAATCTTGCCTTCAGGTCCGTGTAAATGCTTGTCTCAAAGGCCCTGCAGGGCCCGCCTTGCCTAGCTTCAGAACCCCGTCGGCGGCTCTTCCTTGCTGCCACACTGCGGGTTGCACGGCGGGGCTCCTGCCAGCGGGGCTGTATCCCAAGGTCAGGGCCCCCAGAGATGTCTCCCTGAGCGCCTCGCCTCAGCAGCCCCCCGTCTCCAGTCTCCCGACTCTCAGAGCCACGGGCACTGGATTCTGCTTCAGTTTGTTTCTTTGTTTCTGTTCTGTCCACAGAACTGCTCTGAGCCTCCCCTGTTGGCTGCTGTGTGTATTGTCCGTCTAGACCGCTCGCCAACACAGTGCTGGGAGGGCTGCACAGTGAGGACCGTGAAGCCCCCTCCTGGTCCCTCCTCCAGCACAGCGCGAAGCACACGGAGAGCGCCCTGAAGGAGCCAATGACTGCTGACACACGGGGAGCCCGATATAGGAGAAAGGGGCGCCCTCGGAAACTACGCCCTGCCAGGGAGAGCCCTGATCCTGTCTCCCGTGGCCCGGCATCAGTCTCCCGTGGCCCAGCATCAGCCTCCCGTGGCCCAGCATGTCTCCCGTGGCCCGGCATCAGCCTCCCGTGGCCCGGCATCAGTCTCCCGGGGCCCGGCATGTCTCCCGTGGCCTGGCATCAGTCTCCCGTGGCCCGGCATCAGCCTCCCGGGGCCCGGCATCAGTCTCCCGTGGCCTGGCATCAGCTGTGGTCGATTCATTGCTCCAGAGCAGGCTGCAGGTCCCCAGGCCCCCCTAAGCATATGCTGACCCAGAGACCAAGGCTTAGGTGGTCAAAGGCTGCTCTGTTCTCCGGTCTATACCCTAGACCAGCAGGCTTCCTGTGATCATCATTATTTTAAAGAGAGGGTGACATGATTCCCCCAAGTGATGAACAGCAGGCTTGGAATGCCCCATGGAGGCCAAACACGTAGTGTGGAAAATTCATAACAATATTGGTAGTGAAGCCAGAAGACATTGGATGGTGTTGCTGAGCATCCAACTGAAGGTAGGAATGCACAAACAAAGACTGAGCTCTCATTGTATGCTGGGCCCTTTGGCACAGGGTCCCTCTTCATTCCCAGGATAATCCGATGAAATATGCATGGGCCTTCCAACGGTGCTGCATTTTCCCAGACTCAATTTCCAGTGTTGCAAGTCAACCCTTTCTCTTCCCTTCTAAGAATCAAATCCATGAATTAAGAGGAGCTGGAAAGTCCAGTGAAAAACACACTGGGAGGGTGAATGCACCCAACCATTCACAGTGTGTGCATTCATGATACGCACCATGCCTAAAACTCAAAATACTCAGGATGCTGTTATTTTCCCCAATCACTTAGAAATATCCTCAAAGGCCGCTGAAACCAGTAGCAACTGGAATTGCTACACATTTTATCAGCAGTTAATAGAAACACATTTTTAGCACATAGATAATTCACCCAATTGATACATTTGCAAATTGATTTCAGTGAATTGAATTATGTTGGATCCTGCAGCAGTGTTCATTCGGTGAATTGACTGACCATGAGTTAGTTCTGTCAACCGACATTTTAGGTCCAAAGCTTATCTCCCCGCTCAGCCGCAGGCCCTCTCGACCATATGGTTCTTCTGCAAGGAGCTAGCTTTCTGCTGTCTGCAGACACGCAAAGTTCTCTTCCGAACCTCATTTCATTGCTTTGACTTAACCAATCCATGGGCTGCCCACGTGAATGACTGCTAAGCATTGTTTCCAACACTCTGGGGTTTAGAAAGATGCGGTCAAGGAGTCAGGGCTTCTTCTTTCCTGATGAGATATGAAATGCGCTGGTCTGCCCTCCCCCTCCTCACACCACCGTGAGATTCACCATCAGACGCGGTTTTTCATTCTGCGCTGTATAAACTAGGATCCGTGTTTGGCTGCTGAGAGCTGTTTTTCCGCCAGAGTTCGCAGCCCATCCACCCTCCGTGCCCATACAGATGTGATTTGGGGCATCGTGAATCAATCACCACTTTTGGAATTCTAACTAACAGATGTCCTCTTTAGAGATTCTAATGCAAACTGTTAACCCACAGATTTCTTTGGCTTTTTTTTTTCTTTTTAAAGACATGCCAGTTGTCTGTGAAGATGCCAAATGGCATCAACGTTATTTGGACATTGGACTTACAGGCAGGTCTTCCTCGAATAAAATAAATGCATCTTATGGAACAGCGAGGGTGGGGGCACGCAGCAGGCCTCGGATTCCAGCTTGAGCTGGGCACATCAGGCGGCAAACAGATGCACCAAAGAGCATCAGAAATTAATCACTGCTGTTGGCACTTTAATAAACAGCTGCTTCGGAGAATGCTTTGGAATGAGCATGGTCATGACCACCAAATCTTCCTGAAAGAGGACACCGGGGGTTATAAAGCTGCCTGCAGTGTAAGCCAGGAGAGAAGGAACTCGAAAATCATTGTCAAGCAGCCTCCTTCGGGCGTGAGCCCCTGGGAGTGGCCCTGAGGCCCGGCTGGAGCAGAAGAAGAACAGCAGGAAGCGTGTAGGATCGATGTAGGATCGGAGCCCGAGGCCGCACGGATTTGGGATTTGCCCTGTGATCTCCAGGGCGTGCCCTGCCCTGCTGGGGCTGTTTCCTGTTCCGCAGTGTGGGGATGCAGTGCGCCCCGGCCTTCTGGGCTTCTGCAAAGCCGGGAGTTAGTGGCCAAGGCCGTCCTCTGAGTGGCTAGGGAGGCCCCCGTGTGTCAGCTAGCATCCGTGCCCTCATTCACATCCTCCAGAGTGGGAGGGAAGCCGCTCCCACGGCGGGGTAAAGGGAAATCTGGCAAAAGTAAATCCGTCTCTCCCTGCCCGCTTACCTGGGATAAACTCCCAGCGCTCCTCGCCAAATTCCCATGGTGATAAATAGGAGGTTGGAAATGATTCAGTGCAGCACAAAGATCCGATAGTTTGCCTTCCATGTGCTTCTTCGGTGCTGAGAAAGCGTTCGAGGGGACGCCGAGGGCAGAACTCTGCAGGGCCAGAACCCAAGCCCACATTCCTTCTCCGTGGCTACTTCTCTCCAACAGCCACATTTTCCCCTTTAAATACCCGTCTCTGTTCCTTGAGGCTGCCTCGGCTCCCCACAGACAGGGACACAAGGAAAACGGTCACCCACAAGGACACACAGTCACTGGGACAATTCCCTCCCAGGTCCAAACAAGAAGACCCGGGCAGGAAAGTGGGGCTTCGGGGGTGGGGGAGCCCTGCACGCTCAACGTGAGGGAGGCCGGCCAGGCTGTCACACCCTGGGGGCCCGGGCCCACCGTCTCTGTTGGGGCCCAAGTCAAAGGTCACTCGTCCCCTCCGTGCTGCCGAGGGGCTGGGCAGTAGTGGTCGGCGAGTGACTGCACGGCAGGCCCTCATATCCCTCGGGAACAGCAGAGAGATGCTCTGAACGACTCGGCTGCCACTGGAGACCAGCAGGCCCAGAATGCCCGAGTGCTGGCCCTCGCTGGGCTGGACCAAGCCCACAGCACTTTCCCTCTGGGTCTGGAGCAGGCTGGGCCTTGGTGGCTTTGGCTCATCACACAGGGACAGAGAGACCACCATGTCCATCCACTGCACCTGTTACTCCCTCAGAGGCTGAAAGCATCGCAGGCCTCGCTGGAGACACAGAGGACCTCCGCCCGACGTCTGCCCAACCTCTGCCCCAATGTGCCCACATCAGAGGATGGGAGACGTGGGTGGGGACGTACGCACTCCTGGATGGAGAGCAGCCCCGTGGTGAGGAGGGAACGGTCGATTCGGGGAGACTCGGTCTAGACGCGCTAATGTCACAGACAAAATCTGCTTCCCGCTCATCAGCCTGCTATTCCTACAGAGCAACTAAACAGGTTGCCCAATTATTATACTATTAATTAGCTTAAATATAAGTTTTAAACTATAATGTGAGCACATTGAATTCAAAAGTTCACAGGTCAGAAAGGAAATAATATTTCAGAGGCTAAAATGTTGATATTTGTAAAAGTCAAGACAAGATCCAGCGTCTAATGTTTGCTTTCCAGGATCTAGGGAGGGAGGGCTGGTGGGGGGGGGGGCTCCAGGAGACGTCCAGGTGTCCTCGATTTCTGAATCTGGGGGACGCATGTGGGGGCGTTCATGTCCCCATTCTATTTGTGTGTATGCTAGAAACGTTCGATAATCTAAGTTTTTTTTTTTAATCTATGCAGGTACCACACTCTCAGCTTTTCGTATTTCTAAAAGTTACTGTGTTAAAGAACAATTTAAGAACCCGTGCAATGACTAAGAGGACAGTAACAGGGAACCTGGCCACGGCTTCTAGAACCATCCTCCATTATCGCTGAGACAAACCTCCGACTGACCCAGTTCTCAAAGCAGGGCTCCCGGCCTCACTGCCAGGACAGAGGGCGAAGACAGCCTCACCGTGCCTTCCCAGGGGCTCACATGACAGCGATGTCCTCGCTCTCTGTCCCTCCTGCCTCCCAGCACGGGGAATCTCAGTGCCTTGTGACCTGGGAAGCATGGGGCCCTCCCTCCCCCACTTTGAAGTGGCCTGAGCCCACCAGCCTCACGCCATGTGCCTACACCATGACAGGTCAGGGTGGAGCTCGTGGTCTCGAGGCCTTGGGGTCGGGAGGGACTCGATTACTAATTAACCCAGGACAGCCCCATTGTCCCAGCTGCACTGGCCCCTGAGCCAGAAGGTCTCCGGAACTAGCCCTGTGGGAGTGGGAGAGTGGCCGGTGCTATGGCAGCAATCTTGAGTCCAGGAGGGGAGACCAGCCAGCGGCCGAGCCCCGAGGAGCCCACCCAGAGGCCTCCTTCAGTCACGCCGACTCCTGAGTCCTCCCTCCACTGGCCGCAGCCCGCCCCCCCAAGCACCAACCCCTGACTTGGCAGTTTCTTGCTCCCCGTGCGATCTGGAGGTCCGTCGCACACGTCTCCAGGACAGGGGCGTCACTTGGCCTCTTGCTGCTAATTCTCCTCAGGGAGAGCGTTTTCCCCTCAGGCACACAGTTGAGCCGTTGCCATAAGCCCTCCTGTGAGTCCCGAGGAATCTGTCCCATGAGTGTTCGCTTTGTCTCTCAAGAACCTGGTGGGTCTCCAGGTCGGCCACCATCTCTCGCAGTCGTCCCCGTGTCCCCAGGGCACCCCACATGGCCGCCAACGCCAATCACCACGCAGAGCACTCAGGGGCTGTGTAACAAGATCCAGCATTTCTCACTGTCGGGACTCGGGCGCCGATGCTAAGGCTCTTGCTTCCAAAGACATGCTCTTCTAGAACATAAGGAACCGCGCCAGCCGGTGAAGGGAGAGGACTCTCCGATCCCCCTCGTGCTAGATACGGTGCACCTGGGCTGCGACCCCGAGCTCGGAGGTGGCAGCATGGCCTCGTGGCTCTGTGCCGGCCTGCAGGCCTCGCCGCGTGGCTGCCCACCATCGTGGAAACAATCTTACCATCTTCGGCTTGCTTCATTTCGGTTCCTGGGGCCCGTTCTCTCTCCCCCTGCCTTCCCTCTCTCCCCCTAACTTAACCTGAGGCAGGTGCATGCACACGGTTAGACCACCGCGGGTGTGGACTGAGGACTCAGTCAACCTGCGCATCACGACCGGGCAAGCCAAGCTGATGGCTCGCAGGTGGACACCTGAAGCTGCTTGTCCACAAGGGATGTGGTCACACCGGATGCGAATCATGGCTGTTTATCCCGGAGACCGTCCTCACCAAGGAAAGAAAAGCTAGGTGCAGCTTCCCACATCGCCGGTGCCACAGGGCTGTCCATGCACGGGGGGGGCTGGGGAGCTTGGCGCCACCGTGAAAGTGGCTTCCGACACGTCACCAGGAGGCCGTGCACCGTCTGTTTATCACTGAGATCTTCGCCTTGCCCGAGAGCCCCGTGCAGCCCCTTGTGGTTTTCATTCCCACCTTAGGAAAGCGCCTGTGGCCACTTTTGTTAGTGGTCGGACATTCACACCCCATAATAGAGCCCTCCGTGGACCACGGGGGGCTGGCGCTCACACCGAACCCTGTGATTAACACAGCCGAGCCGTGCCATCAAAAGTGTAATTCTGCCTTGGATGAAAAGGAATTTCTAAGGCAGCTTTTTCTCGCTGACTTCTTTGAATCCACTTATAAAAAAAAATCAGAACTTGATTCCAAGCTTGTTCTCGGGGACGTCAAATTAATGAACTGTCCTCGTGTTTCTAAAGACTTAGCTCAGAACTCAGGTTACCAGGCGGGCTGGTTTTTATTAGTCACCGTATTCTGGGCTCTTTGCAATTCCTGTCTTTTATTGTGGTGCCGGAGGGTGTTGTATGAGGCTGATGAATGTTTGCTGCAGAAAGCTTAACTAGCATCCGAGAATCGGTGGCTGGTTCCTCCCATCCCACTCCTCTTCTCCCCAGTCAAAGGAATCCAGGAGGCAGAATTCAAGTGAAAACCAAGCGGTGCATAATTCTTAAATGCGACAGTTAAATGCCCATATAATAAGTAAGGCAGTGATTAGACCAGTGCTTTTCACAAAAGGATCAGATGCTTGTCTGCCTTTGAAAGGATCTGCTCCTTGAAACCTGACTTAGGGGATATTCAATCAGCATGAATATCTCCCAGTTACGGTCGCCATAAGATAGCTGTCAACTCTTCCGAACAAAGCGCGCCGTTTACAATGTATTTACGCGGGAGTCCACGTGGAGAGCGCTTGAATATGCTCATTGTGTTCCCTTCAAAGTGGAGTGATGAGGAATCAGAAGATGTTTTATAAAATGGGAGGAAGGCAATCTTGCCTTCCTGTGACACCTTTCAGGCTCAAAGAAGCCCAACAGAGAGATACTTGGGAAGAGTAAGTGCCGCAGGAGTGAGGCTGGGGAGGGAAGAAACCTCACGCCCGGCTACATGCCAGCCCCCCGGGCCCCCGGAGCCCTCAGCTGGGCCAGCGAGAGGCGGCAGCTGGGATGAGGGGAATCCCTTCCGATGTTCCAGGTGCCCTGGAACTGCTCTGCTTCCCGATAACCCTGCGGCCACGGGCTTCCTCGGACGCCCTGTCCGGCTGCTTGTTTTTATGTGCTTGAGGGTCTGTTTCTTTTTCCTTTACTTACATTTAAAACGTCTACATCAAACCAAATTAAGACAATATTAACTTGTTCTTTTCATTTCTGGTGGCTGACGATTTCACTGCTCCTCTCCTCTTGGGGTTCCCTTTCAATCCTAATGCGTAAGGATCCATAATTATACTCGGTCACATCGCCGGCTCAGGTAGGATTCCATGTTCTGTTCCCTCACCCGGCCCGGTTCTGTCAGTTCTCCCTCCTGCCTCCACCTGGGGAGCAACATGGGCTCTGCGGAGGCCGGTGTCACAACCCAAGATGGGGATGACCATCCCCATCTTGCGGCCGCTGTGTAGACTACAGACAATAGGGCAGCTCCTAATTTTTCTTAGTCATGCAACTTCTTCCTTCGGGGAGATTCCTGGGAGCTAAATGTAGTCTATCTAAGGTTGTTTGTATTTTTGTGGTTATTTTTATAGAGAGGAAAATTATTTTCACAAGGAACTACGCTTGTTTATACGCCCTCAACCACTTGGGGTTACAGCACATGGCGTACCCAACAGGGCTAGTGATTAGGGGCTGCTTAGTATGTTAATTTAACAGATCGTTTTAAGGTCTATTAATTTACTTGAGAGAGAGAGTGTACGAGTGGGGGGAGGGGCAGAGGGAGGAAGAATCTCAAGCAGACTCCCCGATGAGCGCAGAGCCCGACACAGGGCTCAATCCCAGGACCCATGAGATCATGACCTGAGCAAAACCAAGAGCTGGATGTTTAACTGACTGAGCCACCCAGACGCCCCTTAATTTAACAGATTTTAACACCGCTCCTCATTGTTACTTTGCTCAGCCTTAAGGAGGCTGAATATTGTTCTATCCTTACCCACATGATCGTGGTGTGTGACTCCACCATCATAATTCTTGTGCATTTCCCTGAACAATCATCAGCTCATTTCTTTAAGAGATGGCTGCCCAACGGGGCATGTGAAAATACCAGGCTCCCAGTTAAACTGGAATCTCACCTAAACAGCAAATACATTTTTAGCTGAGTGTGTCCTGTGTACTATTTGGGACATACTTCTACTAAAAAGTTGTTTGTTATCTTTCAGAAATTCAAATTTCACTGGGCTTTCTGTATTTCATTTGGCAACCCCAACTTAAAAGAGTACCTAGGATAGATTTTCCACGTACCCGACGCCGTCCCAGGCCCCAGGTACGCAACAAAGCACCCCACCCTTGAAGTTCTCAGTCATTAGACAAACGCCGTCAGCACTGTGGTTTTTAACTTTCCACCCTTCACATGTGTCTCCAATGTCTTCCAGGATGCTCCTTTACCTTCTGTTTGTTCTTTCTTATTCTATGTGAGGTTTTAACTTGTGATTGATTTTTTCCTCTTAGTTTCTCTTATCTTTTATTTCAAAGTTAGGAAGGCACAACACCTCCCACAAAGTGACTCTCAGACGTCCTGTCTGTGGGTCTGGTGACACTTGCAAGGATGTTTGCTGGACACACGCTCAACTCTCCCTACGATTCCCAGTTCTGAGCGGCACAGATTGTCTGACAGACTGACGTCCTTTAGACTCAGTAAGAATGCTTCCTCTGAAAACCCACTCTCATCCCCACACATCATCCAGTTTCCAGAACAGCAACTGAGAAGGGAAAGCTTGGGCCCCTTTGTTGAGCTCATACTGAGGACCAAGACTGTGAAGAGCGCTTCCCACGAACCGATGACCATCCCCATCCCACGCCTCTCAGTGGCCCCACGAAGGAGGAGTTACAGATGGGCCCCAGAAGGCTAGAGAGGTCATAAAACTGAAAGAAAAGCAAAAGTGAAACTCTGTCCTTTGTAGACCAAGCTTGGCGGTGAGGCCCCTGAGTTTGGAGCTAGACTTCGTAGCTGCCAGGAGATGCACTGGACGTGATCACAGTGAATGCGTCCCACCACAGCCGTGAACACTGTCCCAACTACAGCACCCAGACTGATGGGAGTTAAGGGAATGAAGATGTACATGAAACCTAGGAAGCCTTATCAGCAGTTCATGTGGTCACCTTGTGCTTTATCGACGGGGACACATGGTCAGTTTGTGCTTAGTAAAGAAGCGTGTGTGGATGGACAGAGGTTTCAGACTCCTTTGTGAAGGGCCTGTGGTGCAAAACAAGGTGATCTGCAATGTGTGTGTTTCACTGACTCCCTTTAGAAAACATACCCCACAGCCATCTAAAACTTTTTTCTGGTTCTCTATCATCCACTGCCACCACTCCTATAGAAAATTTGACCACAGTAAAACACTTTTTTTTAAATTAAAGGATGTGTGTACAAAAGAGAAAGCTGGGTCTGAGCTTAACTTTCATGACAGTGAAATGCCTACCTGGATTGTTGATCTCAATAAGACATGTGGACAGGAAGACGTCCACACTCAGATAGTGTATTTGGTGACACAAGGGTGTTAGGTCATTGGAAACTGGATCTGGTCATTTCATTTTGTTTGCTGCCCATAAAATGGCTGCTTAATTGTAGTGAAAATAAATATGTTGCAAAAGTACATATTACACCTTCCAGAAATGGCACTGGGAAGACTGGGTATCCATGTGCAGAAGAGTAAAGTTGAACACTTACCTCACAACATATACAATAATTCACCCAAAATGGATTAAAGATGTAAATACAAGAGCTAAAATCATAAAACTCTTAGATGAAAACATAGGGATGAATCTTGAAATCCTGGGATTTAGCATTAGTATCTTTAATATGATGCCAAAAATGAGCAACAACAAAAAAAAATAGATAAATTGGATTTAATCAAAATTAAAAATCTTGTGCATCCAAGAATAGTATCAAGAATGTGAAATGACAACCCACAGAATGGGAGAAAATGTTTGCAAATCATATATCTGACATGAGTCTTGTATCCAGAATGGATAAAGAGCTCCTTCAATTTAACAACAACAACAACAACAAAAAACCCAAACTGCCCAATCAGAGAATGGGCAAAGGATTGGAATAAACGTGTATCCAATGTCCAGCAAGCAACTGAAAAGGTGCTCAGCATCATGAGTCTTCAGGCAAATGCAAATAAAAACACAATGAGATGCCACTGCACACCCACTAGGATGACTATAATTTTTAAAAATTGGAAAAAGCAAGTGTTGGCAGGATGTGGAAAAGTCAGAACCGTTGTGGGTTGCTGGTGGGAACCAGGGTGGAAAATGGTTTGGTGGTTCCTCAAAAAAGTTATAGGTACAATTACCATGTGATCCAGAAATTCCACTCCAAGATAGAAACCCCAAAGAATTGCAAACATGGACTCAAATGCATGAACAGGCATCATGATAGCAGAACTATTCATGGCAGCCAAGAGGTAGAAACAACCCAAACGTCCCCCAACAGACGGATGGAGGATGTCAGACGATGGTCTGTTGCCCAGCTGTGAAACATAGTGCGATGTGGATGAACCGCAAACACGTGGTGCTGGTTGAGAGAAGCCAGACATGAAAGATCACATGTGGCATGATTCCATTTATACAAAATCCACAGGACAGGAAACAGATTGGCCATTGACAGGGGCTGAGGGGGACAGAGAGGAGCTTCTAGATGGATAGGAAGACTCCTTTGGAGTGATGGGAATGTTCTGGAGCTAGGTGGGAGGGAGTGGGGGCACAGCACTGTGAATGTACTACATGCCCCCGATTTATTCACTTACAAATGACTAATCTCATGTTATGTGAATTTTGCTGAATTTTTAAAAAAGCACATAGCCCACTAAACAAGTGACAAATTGTTTGAGGAAGAATGATCCCAAAGATCACATTCAATTTACGTCTAACTTTGCATTCTTTGTTCATTTCCAAAAATAGTGTTTTAAAGTCCTGAAGACAGAGTGATGTTGAAGGAACAAGACAGAGTCCCATGGAAATCGGTGAGCACCGACTGAGCACAGACACCAGGTGCTCCTCCTCAGCCCACCATCCCCTCGTGTGGACCAGACCCACCTCTCTCCCCGAGGCCACGTTGTCCCCCCGCAAAGTGAAGGGAAGCACTGGCAGAACCTCCGCAGGCTTGGCCGCCCACCCTGCAGCATCAGGAGGCAGCCGCCCCACGCTCCAGCATACCCACAGATGCACCCATTCTGGGAAGAAGAAAATCAGATCAATAGGAGAATTGCCGGTGGTGATGCATGCTCTGCAGAGTTTAGGAGGTTGAGGGGGCTCTGCTGGCAGGGCTGGGCGAGAGCTGCTCCGCGGACAGGAGGGGCGGGGGCTGGGAGGGGAGGGCGGCATCAGGTGCGGCTGGACGCAGAGGCAGGGCTGGGTCCCACAGGGCAGCAGAGATCATGGTGAGTCCCTCAGATTTCGGTTCAAGAACAATGGGTTTAAATATCTAAAATATTCTAAACAAAGAAGAGCCAGGATCCAATAGATACTCAAAGTGAAAAGTTGATAGGTGTTTAATGTCACCAATAATCGATTAGATTTAAAAGAAAAGGGGATCCTTTGTGTTTCCTTGTCTTTCACCTTGTCAAATATCCAATAATTGATCATATCTGTTTAGGAAGAAACAAGAGAAATGGACATTTTTTGACACCGGTCTCAAGAGTGTAAATCGGTAAAGACTTCTAGAAGGAATTTCTAGGCATGGATGTAAATACTTAAAACTTCTGAAGCTCTTCTGGGAATGTATTCACAAGAAATGATCAGAGAGAATCACACAAAAATTTGTTTCTGAGGCAATCCATCACAGCATTACCTATAATTGCAAAATACTTTAAATAATTTAAATATTAAAATGGGGTTAGGTAAAGTGCGGTGCATGGATAGGATAGAATAACATCCTGCCATTTAAAAAACACAGTTTCAGAGAGCATTTCATAATAGGACGAGACTTTGATGAATGAACAGCAGGCTACAATAACACCAGTATGTATTATGTATAATACCAATGCTGTAAAAAACAAGGTAAAAGCATTATGACTGAGTATCAATTCCCAAAAGCATGGCTGTGATCAGTCACCATAGGCCAGTCTCTCTCTGAGGCGCTCAGTTGAACAATTGGGACCTTTCCCTGGAAAGGGAGCAGAAACCCACATAAAGCAACAAGGCTGGGAGGGAAGAACTCAGTGCCTGGACAGGGAAGGCGGAGTGGACCGCGGAGTGTCCCGGGGCCAGGCTCCCTGTGCCCCTGGCTCGGTGTGCGGCCGCCTGCTCTTGGATCCACCCCGCCTGAGCATTCTGTTAGAGCTGGCAGAACAGAATGCACCTTCTCTTTTAAGCAAAAAAAATTATTTTTAATCAAGCACATCAGTGGGTGAGCAGATGAAGACGGAGCCGAGCTCGTGGGGACCCAGGCTCCCGCCGTGGCTGGAACGCACGGCATGCTGGGCGGCCGGGCACCATGCCTTGCTTTCCAGGCATCTGTTGTCCTCACGAATGGTTCAAGGAAACGTTTAGGTGTTGGCACATAAAGAAAACTTCTTTGATGACGTCCCCTCCAGAGCACATCAGTGACCAGAAGGCAAGTACATTTCCCAACGTGGCCTGTTTGACGAGTTCAAGCCGATCTCACGGCCCCAGTGCTTTGCTGGGGAAAGCTGCTCTCCCCAGAATGGGAGGCCACCAGTGCCCGTGCTAGGCTCACATCTCCCACATCAAGCACCTCCTGTTCTCGGCGAGTCAAAATGTGTCCCCACCACATCCGACCCCTGCCTCCAGCCAGACAGAGCCTGGTCCCTTGGGAGCCCACGTGGCCAGCATCTCGGGTGGTTGAGGGGCGGCCTCGTGCAGCTGGGCCAAGAATCCGGGATGCCGGGGCGAGTTTGGTCCTCACTTGTTCAGACGCACTGGCCTCGCCATGAGTGTGGGGTCTACAAAGGGGAGCGCCAGGCAGGTACCCGGGGCTGTGTTCCTTCCAGCAGGACCGGGTAAAGATTCAGCTGGCCCTCCGTTCTGCAAAGTGAAATCATCGTGAAGAGCTGATCCTAGGAAATCATATAAAAGAACAGTTCTAAGATCTGTCTCCTCATCCGAGATGTCCAATCTAAGAGAAAGACTTGGATTCTGGCTCTTCCTAATTAACTGGCTGTGTATGTGCATGTGTGTGTGTGTGTGCATATGTGTTAATCTACCTTTTTAAAGAATCATATTCCATTGCCAGAATAAAGTGTCAGCATGATGAACAAGGCCAGTCTTCCCAAGTGCCTTTTCTCAGATGGTCCCTGGAAATCCTGGGCCTTGGTGTCCTCTCCTATTGAGGGAACCTGGGGTTGCCAGGAGCCCACAGACTCTGTCAGCTAGATCCCAGCTCCCCACTCCACGGATGGTGCCCTTGGTGATTCTAAGACCCTAGACCCTGCTGCATTCTTAATTCTCAGCACCTTTTTAGAGGGGAGCAACCTCCCTCAGGCCCCAAGACTGGAAAAGCTTCTTAGGGCTTGCACCCCCTCCCCACCCCACGGGGAGCCTCTCAGAGCACAGTTCCGAGCAGGTGCCGGAACTGGGCTTGGCCGGGCCACGGTGGCAACTGTGAGCACACGGGGGCCAAGGGTCCTGGGCGCTCCCTAGATGCCAGGTGGTCTGGCTGCCTCCCAGGAACCTGGAGCAGCAGAGGGTGGTGATGGAAGCAATCGAGTCACCTACATCTTTGAACAGATGACTATGCGAGCCGATGGGGAAGGGGCTGGTGTGTGCAGATCCTTAGGAGCTGCTGCCATCGTCCCGCGAGCAACAACAGTGGGGGACGGAGGTGAACACATTACACAAAGCGAAGACATCTGTGCCCATCAGGGCTCAGCGCGGCCAGAGAAGGACACCTGGAGATGTCCGTCCACACATTGCGTGGCTGGAGGAATACAGGGATCTGTCCTGTGGTCACGTGTCTCCCAGGTTCAAGCTCCTGGACTCTATTCCAAAGGTGGTGGGAATCCATTATCAGATTATAGGAGACAGTTGACATGATCAGATTTAACACGTAGAAACTTCACCCTCTAGGCTGTGGGGGGGTGAGCTGACAGGTTTCTCAAGGCTTCTATAAAAATGAATGTGTCAAATCAGTTTCTTCATCTTTAAAATGATGTTAAAAATAACTCATTTGGGGCCTGGGGAGCATATAAAATAACTATCATAATATCTATCATTCACAGCTTGCTTAGGCATCATGCCAAAGGCTTCATCTACAAAATCTCATTTAATTTAATCTTCAAAACAACCTGCAAGATAGATGTGATTGCCTGCCTTTCGAGGGTGAGAATATCGAGTATCGGAGTTTGAACATTTGCCTAAGACCATCCAGCTGTTAGGGCAGAGCGGGGTTCTGAACACTCCTAAACTCCTCATGTCATAAGAGACGGGCAGACAGCAACTTGGGAGCGCGAGCAGGGTCCCTCCACGTTTCCCAGATGAGGGGCTGGGACTCAGAAATTCAGCAATTTCCCCAGCCCCAGAGAGCTGCTCTTAGCGCCAAACTTGTACAAATCCGAAGCTGAGACACAGGTGATTCTTACGGCGTCATCACCTACAACATCCCAAGTCCCAGAAGTTTCTTCAAACCCCCGGTGCCGCTGAAAGGCTTCTGGTCCTCAGTGACCAGCAGCGACGTTGGAGGTGGCCACGCCCTGTGCCTCCTCCAAGTGCAAGAGGCCCCGAGGCTCTGAGAAGTGAGTGTCCCCAGACAGCTTCCCTCCCGACAGCCTCCTTGTTCTTGCCATTAGGCTAACTTCCATATTTCCAGAAAAGCCGAAGCAGTTTATCGGGGAGATGAATCCAAACCCTTGAACGCACCACATGGAAAGCCGAAATGAGATGGCTGATGGAGGTCCCTACGTCTGGGGTTCTGGCACGTCCCACGGGCCAGGGGATGGAGCCCCAACCTTTGCAACCAGACCACCCCTCTCTTGCAGGGTGGGGTAACAGGAGCTCCTGGCCTCGCCTGAAACAAGAGACCCCAGGTGCTTTCCCCTTCCCCTGT
The DNA here is from genome assembly GCF_004348235.1 of Phoca vitulina. Taxonomy (NCBI): domain Eukaryota; kingdom Metazoa; phylum Chordata; class Mammalia; order Carnivora; family Phocidae; genus Phoca; species Phoca vitulina. The sequence continues at coordinate 2,427,247 of NW_022589753.1, read as the reverse complement.
AGGCTCTCACTGGGTCAGCTGCAGGCGGAACTGTGTCCCAGCCCCGGGCTGGCCCGATCGCAGCGAGGACGCTTTCCTGCCATTATGCTAAGCCATCGAGGTGACTGTCCCTTCCTCCTCAGCCCTTTGCCACCAAGCCCTGCAAACAAGATCTTGTAAATTCAAAACAACCTCCGGGGGAGGGGCACTGTATTTATTATGCATTTTTACTTTTATGACACAGCCCAATTTCAGGAAAACGTAAAAAAGAAATGTGGATCTTTGAATCAAGCCTAAGGAATTTGCCTGAACGACCGTTGCTTCAACATTTTTCATTAACACCTTAGAGAGATCCTTAAAGAACCCCAAAGCCTTTTCTTGAGTTTCACCTTAATTTGGCTGCAGAAAACTTTTCGAGGTAGGAGGAGACGAGGAGGCGGGTCTCGGGCGCGGCGGGGGGAGGCATGGGTCCAGCTCGCACACTGTGAGGCCAGAGCTAGAATCCCAGCCCCCACCCTGCAAAGCTGCTCTTCTCTCCGGGGTCTCTCTCCCAGAGCATCACACCCAAACCGTAAGCAAATCCACATCAAAGGCGGTGGAGAACATCGTCTTAGTGTTGTGCGTATTCTGTTTTATACGTTTTCCTAGGCCTGGCTGCCTGACTTAACTCGATGTACTGTTCGTCTTAGGATCTCATCCCATGGTGTCACCGCTACGGCGCTGGGTGCCTCGCAAAGCTGTCCACCTCACAAACGTTAGTCTATTGCTGTATTTCAAGGTGCTGGGTGGGGGGGACACACAGTCATGGAAGCCAGCCTTGGTCCCATTGGAACGTCAGCCCAGTGGGAGCACCAAACACTCAGGGAACTGGGCAGGATGTCGCAGGGGTAGACGGCAAACAAGTGAGTGGTTCAGAAAGCTGCACTGGGCAGGACCTCAGAGAAGGGGCAGCCAGTGTGGACACCATAGGCCAGTGTGGACACCAGAGGCCAGGGACGGCTGCCATGGAGGGAAACAGTCTGGGCCCATCATAAAAGACATAAACAAAGGGAAAGATAAGGACCTCCAAGGAGAACATGACGGGAAAGACTGAGATGATGAGAATCGGGCTGATCTCTTCTGGGTGTAGAGCAGACGCTGCTGGGATGTTTGATGAATACAGAAGATGATTTTGGCTAAACTGGGCAGGGCTGGATTCTGAAGGGTCTGCATCCAGCAGTAGGTGTTAGAGGACTTCGACCTGTAACAAGGGAAAAACTATGGGAGGATTTGAGAGAGGGAGGTGATATGACGGTTGATGATCTGGCACCGTGAGTCGTGGTTGGAGTGGAGCTCTTCTCAGCACAGATGGGAGCCCGGCCTGGGGAGCTGGGGGCACTGGGCGGGCAGCAGCTGGAGGGAGAGAAAGCACAGGTGTGGGAGCCACCCGGGGAGGTGTGCAGGCTGGGCTCCCGGACGGAAGTGGGCTGAGGATGCCACGGGAAGACAGACAGGCTCAAGGACAGACTTGGCCAGAGACGGGTTGATTCTTGAATTCACCACTCACTGGCTGAGCATCCTCAGTTTCCCCGCCGATAACACGGAGACACTGGAAGTGGGTGAGTACACTGGGTGCGGGCGGGAGCCCTGCATGCGAGACGTCAGAGCCTTCTTTGTGCAGAGTGTCCAGTAAACGGGCAGCATTACTGAGGGTGCACACCCCAACACCCCCAGGCGCTCATCTAGGAAGGGGACTTACCTTCTAGAACCTGCGTCACCGCTGACAATCTTGGTGGTTGGTGGAGCCCTAGAAAGTCATGGCAAGATCCCCTAACACCAGATTTAAGAGTGACACCTAAAAGACGAGACTGAAGGATGTAAGGGGTGAAGAGTTACATAAAGTTACATAAAGCTGTCAAAACAAAACTGGAAGACACAGTGATTCTTAGAAGAAAACACAGCCTAGCAAGAAAGGAGACCTTGTAGGATTGACCAGCCCCATGGAACAGCCAGCCAGAGGAGACACCAGCCTAGCACAGTTCAGCTTAGGCTGCAGTCACCTTGGGAAGGCCAGTGGTCCTTTACCCGAGGATCACGTGCTGACAGGCCAGACCCCAGGCCCCCTAAGGCTCCTCCACCCCCTCGGCGGGGAGGTGGGGCCACAACCCCAGAGGAAGATGAACCACGTCATGGGGGAGGCACTCTGGGCTAGGGGTAGAGGTTGATGTCCTGATAGGCTTTGGAAAGGTATTAAATTTGTGTTTTGTTTCATTTTCTAAGTGTTCAAAATGTTTAAGTGAATCTAAATAACTAGGTAGTAGGAGGATCTGGATTATAATCTCTCAGTTTAATAAATTAAGCGTTAATGGAAGCTCATGTGACTGCCCTCCCATGCTCTGAGGCCCCCTGAGACATTTAAAATCCTAATAAATGACCACTTCATTCCCTCTGGGGCTCAGCCACCCATCTTTGTCTCCAAGAATCCCGGGTCCTCCTTCCCTCTTTCTCCCAGGAGCTGCATCGAGCTTTTAAGGAACTTGGTGTGGGGCATGACCTGGCAGATGTCACTCACCTCTCTCTCCATGGGCACACCAGCTGGTGTTTGGTCATTTCTGCCATACACACCAAGGTGAGCATGGGTCTGCCTCTTCCTCTGGCTGGTTACTCTGTGTCCGCCTGGTTCTCCCCACCAGGTCACTCTGCTCTGCCACCCGCTTAGCTACTTCTGTGCTCCAGCTGGGTGTGGGGTAGGACTCCCTGCACGCTCCATGCTCCTTTACCCCAGCCTGCAGCTGCTAGGAATTCAGGGGGCTGCCCCTCCTCCTGCCTCCCTTAACACGCCCTGCTGGTCAACAGTAGCTGGATGGGACCCAAAGCTCTGGGTGGGAAGCAGGACCCCTCCCTTCACTCTCCATCCCCAAACTACTGGACCATTCCACCGGGGCTCCACACAGGGCAGAGTGTAGGGCCTCTCTTGGGGGAGCCCTTCCAGCACCATATTGCTTTCTTCTCAGACTCTCTCCACCCCTAACCGTAGAGAGGTTTGTCTAGTCTGGGCAAATGGGGAAATTAGTTTTAATAACTGATCATGCATTTCTCTGTACCTATTTGTCAAGCCAGAGCACCTATTCTTGGATTCAAGGTGGCTTTTCCACCAGCCTGTGAGCTCTGTCATGGGTTTCCAAGGTCTGCTCTGAAACTCAACCCTTAAAGAATTTTGACCTGTTTCTTGTTCTCTACATTTCCGCGGTAAAAGCCTCTCCTGAGGCCACTGCATAGGAGTGGGGACAGACAGGCGCAGTAAGCACTGGGAAGCCTGTTCAGGGAAAAGCACTCTTGTTAGCTTTCCCAGCAGCACGGTGCACATGCAGAGGCCAATTCCATGCCAGTCTGTGGCCCGGGGCAGATGTGGTTCCAGCTGGGCAGGTCACAAACAGAAGCATTATCTCCACAGAGGAGAGCAATTGTCCAAAGACAAAACTGAAGTGTCTGCCCTGCAATCACTTTGGGAATGTTTTTAAAACGTGATATCCAGGACTCTGTCCCAGAGAAGCTGATGGGGGGCAGGAGGAAATAGGATTTCCAACGGACATCAGACAAGAGATTCTTTTTTTTTTTTTTTTTTCAGACAAGAGATTCTGATGTTCAACAGGGTCGAGAAGCTGTCAGAGAAGGTTCAATTTTCAAAAAAATAACCATAACCCTCTTCGCTTTGAGAGAAAATCACAGTTTCCGCAGTTTTCGCAAGTAACTTACTAACACGGCCAGTGTAGGAAAAAGCATCTAATGAGATTGTGGATGGGAAAACGTTTCAACTTTTGGTAATTTATTAAGCTGAAAGTTCTAGACCCTTTTGCCAAAGATGAATGTTATGTTCACTTCCGCATTGGTTGGTTTCTCAAGAGGATGAATAGGTTAGTCCTGTTCTTGTACTTGAGGTTGTGGTTGATAGGATTTTAAAATTTGCAATAGAAGTAACACAAAATGCAACAGTAACATAAAAGTAGGAAGTGTGGAAAGCAGAGGAGAACCAACAGAAGAAAATTAAGTCGCTCATAATTTCAACCAGCATAAACCATGTTCACACCCCGGCATTCAAACTTCCAGTGCTTTTTCTCTGTTCATACTTACGCACACACCACCCACACACATACACACAGATGGAGCATTTGTGTCCCCACGCCCACAAAGGGGACCATTCTAAGCACGATAACTGGCCGGATCATCAAGACGCTTGGTTACCAAAAGCAAAGAACTGGGGCACCTGGGCGGCTCGGTTGGGTGTCCGACTCTTGATTTTGGCTCAAGTCATGATCTCAGGGTCGTGGGATTGAGCCCCGCATCGGGTTCCATGCTGGGTGTGGAGTCTGCTTAAGATTCTCCCCTCTCTCTCTCTCCCCTTGCTCCTTCCCAGTCTTATAGTTAACTTGAGCAGGAAAGGCATTGTGGTTGACAAAATCCTTGCTCCCTGAATATATCCCTGTTCTAATGCCCATAACTTATGAATGTATCACTTTACACAGTAAATGGATGGGATTACATTAGGGATTTTCAGATGGGAGATGATCCTGGATAATCACAAAGGTCCCTGTAGTGGGGAGGCAGGAGTTCAGAGTCCGAGAAGGTGAGTTGAAGACAGAGGCAGAGTTTGGGGCCAGTGAATGCAGGTGGCCCTAGAAGGTGGAAAGGCCAGGAGATGGACTCCCTCTAGGACCTCCAGAAGGAACCAGCCCTGCCAATACCTTGACTTGAGTGCATAAAACCCATTTTGGACTTCTGACCTCCAGAACTGTAAGATGACAGGTTTATGTCACGTTAAAGCACTGCATTGTGACAATTTGTTACAGCAGGATAGAAAACTAATGCAGGTGTCTTTTTTTTTTTTTAAGATTTCATTTATTTATTTGACAGAGAGATAGACAGAAGAGCACAAGCAGAGGGAGTGGCAGAGGGAGAGGGAGAAGCAGGCTCTGCACTGAGCAGGGAACCCGATGCGGGACTCGATCCCAGGACCCTGAGATCATGACCTGAGCCGAAGGCAGATGCTTAACCATCTGAGCCACCCAGGCGCCCTAATGCAGGTGTCTTGCTGGAGGGGCTCACAAAAGTCTGCTGGAATGCTGGAGAATCAGGCTTTGCACAAAGAAGGAAAGCAAGGCACATCCGGACAAGTGTCTCTGACCTCATCATGGGAACTGCCACCCCAGGACCCTCACTCCAGGGACCTCCTTCCCCCCACCAGCTGACAACAGTCCTTTGACTCTGGACTTCCACCTTCCGGTCAACTGCCCCAGCTAACCTCTGGCTGACCCTGTGCCATCCTGGTCCCTGCCAGGAGTCCACACCCTGGGCAGAAGCATCTCACAGGCCTTTCCTCCAGCCCTGGGCTCGGCTCGTTCAGCCAGGCAGGGGGAAAGAGTCTCTCACCTCTCTGCAGGGCTGAGACCCCTGCCGTCCACCTGCTCGGGATTCCAAAAGTAGGAAGGTCCTCCACATGCTTACAAGTCAAAATAGCGGTTTCAAGAGCTAGGTTTCACTTCCCAGTTTCCCCATGTCATGAAATATTTTTCTACAATGTAATTTCTCCTAAGTTCTTTGTGCAGATGAAACATTGATGTTGTTTCTACTTTCTCTGTTTTTATTTTAGTCAATGCTACAGTGAACATCTGTCTAGTTCAATCTTTGAGCACATCTGTGATTGTTTCTTTCAGATAAAATTCTCACAGTTACATTTCTGGACCCATGATGTTGCAAAAACCTGAAGGCTCTTCTGTTCTGTATTGCAAACCCCGCGGGGGTTGACCTACAGATGGCACCAACATGATTGTAGCCAAGGCACATCCATAGGAAAAGGGTACACTTACCCTTTTACGCACAGCAGCAGAGTTAAAATAAAAACTTTGATTTATTAAACACGGTGTTTCTCTGGCTACAGGGTGGCATCTGTGGTTCTGAGTTCTGTCTTCATTTTAGAGACACAGAGTACAGGAAATTGAAATAGCAATTTCACACTCCAGCGTTGGTACCAAGAAAGGTTATTATTCCAATGATAAATACTAAATGTTCAAGCATTTCTTCTGTGTAGCAAATGTATCTGCCTGTACTTTAACGGGTCTTAAAGTCGGTGTTGGAGGCACGTGGTCAAGGCAGAAGGTGTCACGTTTTTTGTTCGCCTTCCGTGGTGGGACACTGCAGTCTGAATGCTGTCCTTGACGCACAGACACATTTATAGGAACAGATTAAAGCTTCAAGCGTACACACTTCCAATTAAAATATTTCACAGCAATCATGCTACGTGGGACAGACGGAAGTCCTGTGCCCACCTTACAGATGCCGGAAGTGGTCCAGTGTTCATGCAACGCCTTCGCCGCAGACCAGTTCTTTCCCTCGGTCCATTTCTACAGTCTGGTTGCTCATAGATAGCATCTCCTTCCTTTCTGCTTGACTTTTCAACTGTTACCCAGGCGAGTTTCCCAGTTAATAAGAGGGTAAGGAGCGATACAGCTAATACACGGGGACCTCAAAGGGGGAGGTTTTATAATCGATTAAAAAACTCGACCTGAATTAGTATTAGATTTTTTCCTTATGTTTAATTAAGTCTAATTAAACAACGCCGACATCTTCTTGGCACCTGTGGTGCGATTATGTTAAATATTTAATGCTTGTGAAGGATTAGGCTGCTCTTCTAATCTATAGCTAACAATCTGTTCCCTCTCTGGAGTATTTTTTATTTAGTTCTGCTTTTGTATAATGAGTTACATTTCAAAGGAAATTGTGGAACACTCGGGCACGACCGAGCCATGGCAGTGCCCGGCCAATGGGGGAGCGAGGTGCTGTGCCAGATGACGTCCGTGGCAGCCCCCAGGCTTGGCTGGACCACAGCAGAGCTGCCCGAGAAGACAGGAGAAGGTGAAAGGCACCAGGAGCCCCCTGGACAGTCTTTGGGCCCCACGCCACCCAGGATTAAGGAATTGAGGACTCGGAACATAAGGAAGCCAAGTTCACAGTGAAACACCCCGGACGCTCTGCACAGGTCACACTTGCGTGCTCCCCTCCCCCACTTCCCAAAGGGCTGTCAGCTGCACACTGAAAAATAGATTTGGATGTTTTTACCCCGTCTTGCCCCATCCCCACCCCCCAGAACACAACATCCATCCTCCTGTGGAAATAACAGCCACTCTGCAGAGCTGAGCACTTACTTGAGAGAAAGGCCATGGTTATTTTTGGAAGCAAAACCATAAATGCTGAGTAAGGGTGTTTATAGAATGTCATGCTTCTCCTCCAAGGGGAAACCGGTCCCTCATTATTCTTCTTGGCCTGAAATGCTTCTCATAGAAGAAATTCAGTGTTCTTTGCATGTGTGATAACTGGTACAGAGACTCTTGAAACTTGAAGCTCCATTTCATTCCCCTAATGATTCCTGATATTTTTAACATATTTAGGAACAAAAGACAGATTTATGTAATTAGTTTTCAATTGGCTGAATCTGTGTCATCAATTTCTCAGGGTTTTTAAAGATCCTTCCTCCTCAGCAGAGCATGGCTGCAAGTGGATACTTCTTACTTACAAGTTGGAAAGAAGATCCGGGAACTCCATTTGTTAAAGCAGGTGGACTTAAAAAAAAAAATTTAATTAGCACAGCTGATACAAGCTCTGGTGGTGAACAAATTACATTCAACATTTTGGGGCAGAGATGAAAATCAACTCCACTCCTCACAGCTCAAGCTCCAAGGCTTCTGAAAGAGACCCAGAGCACGACTCGCAGAAAGGATGGCTGCCCCTCGAGACCTGCAGCTCCCAGCCCAGCACCCCTCCTGAGGCAGCAGAAAGCCAGACACACTCGGCAAGCAAGCTTTGTCCGGGGACCAAGAGATGCCGGCCGGCCCCACGCCGTGGTTGAGGTGCGGTAGCTGTTGGGATCTGCAGGTCAGTCCATAGGTACCTGACACACCAAAGTGGCGCTCCGTTCTGGAGTGGGCGGGCATGGGTGGATTTCATGTGCACCTGCGTGGAGAACCTCTACTCTCATAAAAACGACCCCCCAATGAAAACACGGCTGCGCCCTGGGCAGCAGTGACAAGAATTAGGAAACGGCCCTGTGCCACCTGTTGGGAAGGCCAAATCATGTATATTCAGGAGCACCACTGGATTTTCAAAAGTAACGTTACTCTTATGTAAAATTAATAGGGTGTTCATTATAAAATCCACACGGCATCTTATTAACGCTTCTTGTCACTGGGAGCAGAAGGTGGAGGTTCCTTAAGCTGGGGTTGTGTTGCCCTCTAGTGAAAGAGGTCAGCATTATGCATGCAAAATTATTGTGATCACTGCATAATTAATGTTTACTGGGGTAGGAAAAGGACGATCAAGCCCCAGCCAGTCCGGGAGTGCTAAGTGTCTGTGTATATATACTTGTGCGTGCGTGCATACGTGCATGTGTGTGTGCGTGTGTGTGTGTTTCCCCACCCCCCGAAACAACCCCCCGCCCCCAACTTGACTCAGTGAGCATATGGAAGCCATTTCTCCTTTCCTGCCACTTTTATTTTTTTGGCATGGAAGTTTAGTTTTATATGGCTATCAACAGGCAAAGATCCAAGCATAAAGAATAAATCAACAGAGCTGATCTGAGACACAGAGCTTTAATGCATAAGTATATATTTAATGTGTCTGCTGAAAGAATGTCTAATTACCCTGTCATTGAACAAAGCACATGTTCAACTGTGATAAATTATGCCATCCTTTACTTCTGCACAACATATTGAGATTTGGGAAAGCTGCAGCAAAACCACTCCACCACCTACCCAACAGAACAAGCCGGGGCCCAGACATCACGGCAGCAGAGGATGGAGCAGTGAGGAAAACAGGTGGCGTCCCGAGCGCTTGATCTTAAGCCCGGGCTTCGGCGAGAAGCAAGCCCTGTCCGAGTGGCGTTTCCCTGACGGCTGCTCCTTTGTTGGCCTCCTCTCGTCACCAAACCATGGTGTCTATCTCCTGCCATTGTGAATTCCATTTTGCCAGAGGCTGGATCCCAACATCCAAAGAGAAACCAAGTGTACATTTCAGAAAAAGGCAAAGGGTAGCTTCATGCTGGTACCTCAGTCTCTTTCCACGTGAGGCTAGATCTAAACAACAAGTCCTGAGTCCCTAAGGATTTTGGCCCCCAAAGTGTAATCCACATAAGACAGTGATGTGCCCCTTTGAACCACACCAGGTAGATTAATTTGGGGGAGGGATAAAGTGGGCAGCACTTGTGGGTTATAAGAAAAGAAGTGAAGAGCCATTCACTGATGTATCTAGCCCACTGTGTGCAGGGATGAGGCCAAGGAGGTAACATCTGAGCAGTGCTCTAGAAACCCATGATTCAGCGGCCATCCGGGAGTGCGGATGCCGAGCAGGTGCTTTCTGCTAGTGTTCATCCAATATGGATTCATTTCACTAAGTAGGTCACCACCTATGCACGCCCATCTTCATCCCCCCCCACCTCCCACCCACTCTCCCTCCACAAGTCTTGGCACTGAGGCTTTCTCCCCCTAGGTGCTGGTCATCACCGGTCCCTGGATGCTCCGAGAGCCCGAGAGGGAGTTCAGGCTGAGAGTCCCAGGAGTCAGCATTTTTATTGTGCAACGGCAGAGCAGAAAGCATGCTATGCTCTGTGATTTGTGCTGCACTCAGTCCCACGGTCACAGAAGCACTGGGTTTCTATTTATGTCAGCAAGAGACATAACAAACCAGGGAGAGAAAAATATAAATTCATCCTGCACCGGTATCTATTCTTTCCTGAGAGAATGCCCAGAGTACCAGTCTGTTTCCTCAATGGTGATTATATTTATTTCTTTGATTACCTCTTGTAATAGTATTCTTTTATTTACCGACGTATAAGAAGTTCACTGCGATGTCTTCATCATGTATAAAATACAGAGCCAGTAACATCAGTCCTTTTATTTGCTTTACTGAATTGTGATCTATAGACTGAAGGGCACATGAAAAATAGAGATAAAAAATCTATTTCTGATACCGTATTGGCTGTAAAATGTCAAAGTTTTCTTTATTGCTTTAGGAGATTTATATCCTTATTTATCTTTCTTGGTTTGTTTTCAAAGGCTGCCGTCTCTGCACCTGCCAGACTGGACGCTGTTTTCATGTACAATCAGGGCTCTCCCTTGCTGCTTCCCCGAATTTCATCGAGGCCTCCTAAGGGACCCAGGACAGCTGGAGATGACAGGTCAGAGTCACGGGCGTGTGGCGCAGCCAGCCGTGGGCTGTGTGCACGCAGGGGAAGTTCGCTTTAGTCATCAGTGGGAACCTGACGGGCACTCGGAATCTGAGAACATGGAGCAAGGGGCAGACACACCAACTACGTCCTTGTGAAGGAACATCTAGAGCCTGGGCTGATTCGCCGGGATTGAGTGACCCAAGCTGTGTTCCCGCCATGACATGGTGGAAGAAGCCACCCCCCAGGCTTGGGGTCAGAGTGGGCGTCCGCCATGGCAGCCTTGCCCACCGTGGGCGAGATGGCCCCGTCTCGGGTCCTCAGATGCCATGTGAGAAAATGTGGCTGATGGTAACTGTAAGTACATCTCAGAAGTGGGACTCAGGACCCAGTGGATTTAACATGTGTTTATACCTGCCCAGCACGCTCCAGGTGCTTCACCCCCGTGGACCTGCCCCTCCACTCTGCATCTGTTCCAGCCCCCAACGTCGGAGCTGTGACATCAGACCAAGGGTTCCAAGCTTTTAAACTACTTTCCCGGCTCGGGGGGCACCCAGGAACAGGGCTCGGGTTGCGCCCTCCCTTGCAGTGACGCGTCATGAGTCCTTGGCAACCTGCAGACATGAAGACCCTCTGCTGCTCGGGGGGCACAGGGCTTCATGACCCAGAGCTGAAACAGGGCACTGCAGCCCTGACTTCTTTCTCCTAAAATCTTTATTCTTATGCAAAATGCCCTTGCTCTGGCTGGCTCATCTCGCCCATTTCATGATAATTTGCTGACAAGAAGCTGCTGCGGCTGCAGGAACGTCCTGGAGCCCCATCCTCACATCAGACAAAGGGAACAGCGGCCCGCTGTGGGGAGACCCACGTGCATCCGGCAACCATAGCATAACGCAAGTCACGGCACAGGTGAGCCGCCCGGGTTGTGACTGAGCTTTGGTGAGATCCCCAACATTTTATTATAATCTGTGCCACCTTAGCAATCATTTGCCCCGCCAAACCATTGAGCCGAGAAATCTTCGCCTACCGTGGTGATCGAGTACACAGCTACAGCCCTTCCCCTCACCTCTGCCAGAGACAAGGAATGAGGCTGGAGCAGCTTCCCGGGAAGGATGTCACACAGATTCAGGTCCCTAGCAACCGGTCTAGGGATAGAACAACTGGACGGGACTTCGGCGTGGAATGATCACAATACACGACCCTTGGCATTTTTTCTCTCACTGAGGAATATTCATGGGCTCACATTTACATTTTCTGTGTAATAAATCAAAAGCAAGATACCACTATTTCTAATTTATCTTGTAGACTGTTCTAGTGACACCTTGTCGCTGTGAATATTGCTAATATTTCTTTAAAAATCGTAAGATAAACGGGTTCTGAATGCTGAATGTGGTGGTTACCTTTGTGCCCTAAAACTTTATTTCAAGAGGGGTGCATTCTTTACTTCTCAGTTTCTAAAGAAATTAATATACAAATAATGTCAAGCAAGCATTAACTGTCAACATTAAAATATTGACTTTGCTCAAACCCTGTCTTACAAAGAGAAAACATTAACAATTGAGATCATAAGTAGACCTAGCATACCAAGCATATGAATTATGAATCAAAAGACAAGAATGTGGGTTTTTTTTTCCTTTCTGCATAGACATAGAACAGGATATTATAAGCCTAAGGGAAAATAAATGTTTGTGCTCTTGAAGCATTTCACCTGTTTGTTCAGCAAAATGAATGCCCCCCATTTGTTCTTCCTCTGAGCATGTAGCACACACAACAGAGCCAGCAAATACTGACCGATTGGTTGAGCAATAATGAGTCTAATTGAAGGAAATTGTCATTAATTTGGACTCTGCTACTTTAGGATTTGTGATGCAGGCAGGGTTTGGCTTAAAAAATACCTTTATAATCTTTATGAAAAAAATTCAATTTAGTAGACAAGCCTTAGTACAAATACAATCCCTAGGGGCATGCATACCCTGCTTAAGAGCACATACTATTTCTAAGCAGGTTTGGGACTTGCCTTTCCCTATGAATTCTTATTATATGCTAATTATAAACCATATTAATCTGTGTTTAATTTCTATTATGAAATAATATGGCTTCTTAAAATAAGAAACTACTTCCGAACTATATAAAATAAAACGTGAAATGTTCTTTCATTGTGTTTCTCAGATGGTGAACACGGCTTTACGCTGTGCCCACTGTTTTTAATAAGTGGATTCTGATGGGCACTTTCCTGTTGGCTGAACTCAAATTGAGGTCAACTTGGAAGTAATGCAGCTGTTTCAGAATAAGCGTTCATTAATTCAGAACTTCGGATGAAGTGGGAGGCTAGTCGTCCACCTGACCGTGCTCTTCCCTGGAGTCCTCCTGCACTTTAGCAATGTCACGGGAATCCCACACTCTTGGGAAAGGACAGGATTCAGGAGACAGTGCTCTGTGCTTTCTTCTTGCCTCCTGAGAATGTCTGTGTGCCCCTTGCCCAAAAGGCAGGGCCAAGTGGAGGAGCACCTGAAGCCAGGAGTGAGGAGAGCCTGGGTCACTGAGGAACCCCTGAGGGGATGAGAAAGTGGGGAACCCGAGGCAGGCTGAGGGAAGGGCTTGTGTTCCTCATGGTTCTCCAGAGAAACAGAACCAATGGGATACAGAGCGTAAGAGAGAGAGAGATGTACTATAGGGAATTGGCTCGCATGGTAAGGGAGGCTGAAAGGTCCCAAGATCTACAGTTGGCAAGCTGGAGACCAGAAGAGCCAATGATGCTTCAGTCCAAGTCTGGAAGCAGGAACACCAGGGTCCCAGCTCCAGAGTCAGGCAGGAGGCATGCCTTCAACTCAGCCTTTCCGTCCTTTCAGGCCTTTAAATGCTTGGACGAGGCCCACCCCTACTCGGGAGATGATCTGCTTTCCTCAGTCTGCCAATTTAAATGGTCATTTCACAAAGAAACATCCTCGCAGACACACCCAGAATCATGTTTTTGCCAGGTGCCTGGGCGTTCCATGGCCCATCAGTGGACACATAAAATTAACCAGCGCAGAGCTCACTAACAATTTCCTGTGTCTCGGCGAAGGCTCTGCTGTACTTCACCTGCGTTTCCCAGCAGCGAGGTGTGTAGGGACGTGCCCAGCTTCCTCGCACGTCACCAAACGTAGCATCTGTGCCACGCCCTCCTCCTGCATGCACCTGGCCCTCCCCCTCCGGTCTGTCCTTGGCACAGGCCGCTCGCTGGGATCTGCTTCACTGTAGGAGAAGACCACAGTAACAAAGCAGCCTTGTGCTTTGTGCGTCACCAAGCCCGGGATGCTGTGGGAGTGTTTAGCCCCCAGCTAGATAAAATTCTAACGGTAAATCATTTGCTCTTTGTAAGAATCATAAGCATAACACAGGGCTGCTGCGGAATGAGTCGGAGCTGCCTGCCAGAGTTCTAGATCACTGTCTATTGATGACCATTATCGGCAGGGCGCTGAGCCGGCCTGATGGATGGCCAGAGGCTTCTCTTTCATTTCCAGACGCTCTCTGCAGGGCTCAAGAGCAGATCTAGGAAGGAGGGGCCCAAGGAAATATGTGCCATCTTATCCACCCACCCACTAATTAAATCATTTGCTCATTCAGTGATTATTCGCTAACAGACGTGCTCCTAGATATGCCTGGCACTGGGCAAGCTGAACCAAATGTCTTTGTCCCTGGGAGCTAATGACAGCAGACCCAGCATTCTGTCCCTTTCCCATGTGCCCCTTGATCCAGCCGGAGCTTCCCCAGGTCCAGATGTTGGAGTCTGATCCCATTTCCCTGCAACGCTGGGGTCCCTCCCCCAATGCATCTCCAAGCCCCCAGGGCCTGGCGTGTGCTCAGAGGACTCGGGTGGAGTAGGAGCACCGGGCTCTCCACCATGCCCTCTGGACTGAAATGTCTTCCAAAGCGGGGGCCCTGGTCCGCAGTCAGAATTCTGGACAATCAGAGGAACTCGTGCCGCCGGTGCCTACGGGGACTGCAGAGCCCCCACCTGCTCCGACCTGGGGCCACGGGTCCTATACTAGCATCTGTGACAGAGGCTGAACCCCACAGGTTCTTCGGGCCTCCTCCCTGCGTGTCCAGCCCAGGAAAGGCAGCCCTGCCCACGACCCAGGCCCCCAAAGCACAGCCAGTCTCGGATCCACACCCGCTACCAGAAAGGTCCAGTCGCATCAGACCCCGACCGGCGACCAGCCCTGCCCTGGGTCTGTGCAATGCGCTGTGGCCGAGTGGCCGCTGGTTCTCGTCTTTCCGCCTCCTGCCGCTTCTGCCTGGGGGCCTCCCTGTCTTTGCAAGAGACTGGCCTTGGGTCAGTCCACACGACCCCTTTCGGGAACTGGGAACCCCAGGGAGGACTTTGGGGTGGTCCTTCCCAGCATGTGTGCAGGATCAGTTTCGCAAGACGAAGCCCCTACCGAAGAGACCGCGGGTGTCGTAGCGACCACTTCCTGCCCCGCCCTCACCAGGAAGTCCCAAGCTCAGGGACCACCAGACCTGCTCTAAGCAGTGAGTACCTGCTCTCATACCCTCAGCTGCCACGTGCCTGGGGACGCTTCACATGCATCCATCTGTGCAAGAAAATGCCTACGGTAATGGCTGTTCTGTTAAAGGCCAGCTCAGCTCATGTGCAGAACTGTGTGGGGTAAAGTTCTGGGGCAGGATGCAGTCCAAGGGAATCAGGCCACCCCTCATATGCACTTCTTTCCAAGCCACCCTGCAGACGAGCCCGGGCCCAGGGGCCAGGCTGCAGGTGGCTGGGGATACGCAGTTTCCCCATTGGGGTAAAGCACAGGCCAAAGCGCAGAGCGCGGACAGATCCAGCCTTTAACTGGACACATGAAAACCACTTCACCCCCCTTTACTGAACACTAATTCCCGGCTTCTGCATGGGACGCTCTTGGTCTGAGCACAGAACCTCTGCCTCTGCCGGGAGGGAGGAAATGAAGCTGTCTCCTTCATAAACATTGTCTCTTCTGTAATTAAAATGAAGAAGTGGCCCGGCTCCTGTCAGGCTGAGCTGTCGGAGGAGGTCTAAGCACCATGCTGAGGCAAGGCCGCGAAAAGCCAATAAATCACCCCAGGGGCCATGATTACCATGATTAACAAAAAAGGATCCTAATTAAAGTGAGCACTTTGGCTGGACCAACGTCCAAAGTGTCTTAAAATACCATGCACCTCAGTGACAGAGATGTCCTCGTGCTGCCATCCAGCAGGTGGTGGGGGTGGGCACCAGATCCCCACCCCCCCAACCCCCCCATGCAGGTGGCTGGTGAGGTCGCCACCTCTGGAGCGGGGAGGAGGGGTGGGGTGGGGCAGAAGAAACCGGCTCTAGGGTCTCAAGTTCCTGGATAGCATGTGCCTTTGGGAGCCAAGAGTGGGTCCATCCAGGAGGGAAGCTGCTGAGCTGCAACACCCCCAGGCCGTGAGGTCACTCTCCGTGGGCGTTCGCTTTGCCATGTGGCTCCCTCTTGGGATGGTGGCGCCTGGTCCTCCTTCGGGAAACAACGTTCCCCTTTCTCCCTCTCTTGCCTTAAAACAACAGGACCTTTATTCTGCCACAGTCTAGATGCCAGGAATCTGAATCAAGATGTGGGCATGCCAGGCTCCCTGCAGAGGCTCTGGAAGGATCCGCTCCTCCCTGGCCTTCCCATGCAGCTCTGGAGCTGGCTGGGGCTCCCATCTCTGTCCCCGAGGTCACACGGCCTCCTCTGTCCATCTGACCTCCCTGCTTCCCTCCTAGGAGGCACCTGTTGTGGGGTCCAGGGTAATCCAGGATGACCCCTCATCTGCCAAGACCCTTGTCCCAATAAGGTCACAGCCACAGGGTCCAGGGATGTGGACGTGGGCAGAGATATCAGGAGGCACCAAACTTTCGACCCACCAGAATGACTTTGTAGAAAGCCCCTCTTTATCTTTCTTGTTTCCATTTTTTGTTCTGGATTTGCTTTAGAAGAGCCAAGGACGACAATGAAAGTGTTCTCCACCTCTGGGCTGCCAAGAACTTTCATACATATACACATACATACATAGAGTATGTTACACATCACATGTGTTTTATATGTTCTCTGCGTATCCGCAAGGACTCCACACGTCTACATACACACATGGATAATATCATGTATAAGTATGTATAATAGCTTAAAGAGATACTGTATTGATACATAGAGTGGTAAAATGCAGACAACATACAACTTACAATTTGACAGTTTCTGGAGTGCACGATTCAGCGGCATCAGGTACATTGGTGACGTTGTACGATGTCACCACCGCCCATTTCCGAGATGCCCCTTGGTCTTCAGCTTTCTACTCCTCCTCGGCATTGAGGTCTTGGTGGAAATGACCCTTCCTAAGGCTGCCCCCTCCCCCTGGACGCTCTGTCCTTTTGTCCCATGTCACTCAGACTGAACACTCTGACTGAATCCTCAGAGCCACCCAGGGCGTCCTGTGTACCTGAGCGTTTCCAGTGTGTCGGCTGTGGCAGGGCACGCTCCCCAGGCCCGACTCCCCGGGGCCCAGCCCGGCGTCTGGCCTGCGCTCGGCACCCAAACGTGGGTTCAGGATTGTGTCTGCAGTGAGTCGATTGGCGTCAAGGTCTTAGAGTGGCACGCAGTGCCCTGCAAGGACTCGGTACCATCTCTTTATCACTACGAGGCTCTTAAACACGTCCTATTTTAGTTTAGCTTTTTGGTGTCGAGCAGCGGAGACCCCACTCAAGCCCCCAGGGTGGAGGGTCTTCATAGGGAAATTGCACAGAAAGCCACACAAGGAATCCCAAGGAGACAGAGGTGCCAAGGCTGAGGGCCCGGCTCTCGCAGGAGCTCTCAGGGGGTCAGCCTTGAATGTGGATGCTCATCCCCACGTGTAGCCCCAGAAACCGCTCAGCTGCAGGCCGGCCCCTGGCTCCTCCCACGACACGGACACCGGCAGATCCGTTCCGTGTTTCTGGCTCATAAGCAGGAGCCTCACTGGCTCTGTTTATGTTTCAGTCAGACCACCTGGGGTTCCTGTCTGACTCAGCCAAGGATCAGATGCTCCGGAGTCAAGGGCTCACCCTGGACCAGGCAGCATGGCCGGGAGAGGCAGGTCACGGGGCATCAACATCCCTGCTGTCCCCTCGGCCCGGTGTGGGCAGGCCAGGCATTACAAGCTCTCCTTTAAATATCCAGGACTGCTGCTCCCTGGCGGGCCGGCCTCCTCGTAAGCAGCATGCTCGGTGCTGGGCTGGAGCAGAGAAATGCTCGGTTTCCAGGAGAAGAGAGACAGGCCCCCCGTTCTCGGGACAAAAGTCCCAGGGGGAGGCTGTTCTCCCCGAGGCAGGCGAGGCAGATGCGGCCGCCCCACAA
The DNA here is from genome assembly GCF_004348235.1 of Phoca vitulina. Taxonomy (NCBI): domain Eukaryota; kingdom Metazoa; phylum Chordata; class Mammalia; order Carnivora; family Phocidae; genus Phoca; species Phoca vitulina. The sequence continues at coordinate 2,409,730 of NW_022589753.1, read as the reverse complement.
TCCCAGTGCCCCCGGGGACGCTGATGGAGGAGCAAGGCTTCTGCGGGCTGAGCCCAGCCCTCCAGGCCGTCCCAGGAGCTCGCAGAGCCGATCTCGCAGCTGCAGACCCAGAGGACAAGCCGGCTTTGCTTACAAATGTGTTGACTCTGCAAAAGGAAGAGAAACCGTAGGGAGGTGTCGGGGAGTGACAACATCTGGGCCTGGGCGGTGTGTCCCGGGAACAGCGAGCACTGCCGGCCGCCCCCCCCCCCGCTCCCCAGCTGCTGGGCTGGAGCACTGAAGATGATCAGGACAACTTCTGCGACCACCACAGTAGGCACCGCCTCCCTGGTGGCAGGAGCACCTTCGGGCTCAGAGGAGGCCACGTGGACAGGCCCAGGTGGCAGGGGGTCACCCCAGAAAGGGGTGCGCTGACATGCCAGCGCTCTTGGGGACCACCCTGGCATTGCCTCCCTGGAGAGGCCTCCAGACTTACGACACCTTTGGAAAGGTCAACGGATTTCCACAATCCACACTGTCCACTGATTTCGACCTTCAGTGTCCTCCACCCCTGCCCTCCAAGAGGATTTGAGACCTGGCCCTGTGATGTCCAGTTGAAGCTTCTGGACCGCATAGACATGTGCCCGTGCTTTGTTAACAGTGCAGGGTGGTGTCGCTCACCAAAACCCCGGGGAGAAGGTCCCTGTTGCAGGACCCGTCACTGGGGAACACAGGGTCAGGCCCTCATTGGCCACACACGCTGCACCCAGAGGTGCGCAGGGAGCGCTGGGAAAACCACGGTGATGGTGCACGCTAGTATTTACTTCCTGGACTCTGTCAAGAAAAGTAAATCGAGGCCATTATCCTTAAGATAAATCAGCGCAGTGCAGAGGGCCAGGGTGTATGCACTAGAAACACAAGAGGTGGCCGTGGCCACCGCCGGGAGCTGCAGGGAAACCAGGTGCTCTGTGAACCTCGATACCCCGGGTGCTTGTCTATGCAACAGGTCCAGCTCCATCGGCCACGTTTACAACAACACGGGTGGCATCGCCTCCCCGGGTTCACCGAAGAGAAAGTGACCCCGTTAAGAGCTGAAAGGCACCTCTCCTTCCATATAGCGGTTCTGCTTTTCCGTTCCCGTTTCTGGGAGGTGCAGGTGGGCCGGTGCACGAGGCAGCCCTCGGAGGGGAGTTCACAGCAGGAGTTACGAATCAGCAATAATGTTAAAATTAACGTCCAATTCTACTCCTACGTCTCTACCCAAAAGAATTGAAAACAGGAACCCAGACACCTGTACACAAATGTTCGTGCGGCACCATTCACATCAGCCAAACCCTAGAAACAACCCAAAGGTCCTTTGGCCACTGAGCGGATAAACGTGGGGTCTACCCACACGCTGCGCTATGACGTGGCCACGGGGAGACCGTGGGATCCTTCCACCCGCATCCTCATGGGCGAGCCTCAAAGATCAATGTGGGGTCTACCCACACGCTGCGCTATGACGTGGCCACGGGGAGACCATGGGATCCTGCCACCCGCATCCTCATGGGCGAGCCTCAAAGATCAATGTGGGGTCTACCCACACGCTGYGCTATGACATGGCCACGGGGAGACCATGGGATCCTGCCACCCGCATCCTCATGGGCGAGCCTCAAGGATGCGCCGCGGGACGGGAACCAGACACAGAGGGACGAAAGCAGTATGACTGCCCTCACAGGAAGTACTTGCAGGAGGAAATCCAGACACAAACTAGAGGAGAGGCCACCAGGGGCTGAGGGTGGGGTGCGGAGTGGGGGTTATTGTTTATGGGCATGGAGCTTACGTCTGTGATGAGCATGTTCTGGAAAGAGTGTGTTGGTCACCCCACCTTGTGAGTGTGCTTCACACACTGAACGGTGCCCTCACCGTGGTGAAAATGGCAAGTTTGCAAGATCAGATTTACCACAATAAGTAAGATGAGCTCAGAACAGCCCAGAACGTCCACCAGGAAGGAACACGTTGGTAAGTTCTGGAACGTCTAGACCGGGAGTCTGCACACGCTTTCTGGAAGGGGCCGGATAATAAACACGTTAGGTGTTGTGGGCCATTCGGTTTTGTTCTCATATTCTTCTTTGCATTTGTTTTATTTACAACCATTTAAAATGGAAACACCATTCTCAGCTCTCAGGCTGTACAAGAATGGGCTGTGGGCCAAGTTTGGCCTGTGGGCTGCCATTTGCCAAACCCCTGGTCTACACTACAAAAAACTACACAGATTACAAAGAATTCAGTACTTTTATTTAAGTACTTTTATTAATACTGAGAGACTTCAAAATGTATTACAATAAAAACAATCTACAAGTGTGATATGATTCCATTTACAGACAAACAAAACGACGTGTTTCTGGATGCACAGCTCCACTTGTAAGAACACAGAAGTCTGGAGAGATGAAAGCCATCGACAGGAGTGACCTCTGAAGTGAGTTGGGTGAAGGTCAAGGGAATTTTGCATGACCTTTAGTTTTGAAAATTTTTTAATAAGCCTATAGTTACTTGTGAAATTCAAAATAATTTTCACAAGTAATACCAAAGAAGGGACTGAAATGTTTCCCACATCCCAAATTCACGTTGTAGTCATCCTTCTCTGCTTGAGAAACTCTGTAAGTCTCTGAATGTGCCATAAGATGCCAACACTCTCCCAGAAAAAATCTACCCCCGCTGCCCCCAAGGAAATGTGGTGCCCGGAGAACAGGGAAGTGACAGCATCGATGGTTCTAAGACCTTAAGAAATTCCTGCAGAGCCCAGGCCCCGCTTCCTTCTCTCGGAAATAAATGAAGATGTGTGGGGACAGCACGGGCATTGCCCCCGTGCACCGAGAGGCCCGTGGGGGCTGCCGGTGCTCAGCCCCGCAGGGCGCCTCTCCCCCAGGGCAGAAGGCAGCCACTGGTTAGTGATTTGCTCTCATGTCCTGACCTGGGGCCAGTGTGTCAGGTCAACAGTCTCACAGCCAGTTTGACACAAGGTCAGAAGGACAGATGGAGGTCTCATTGTGTTTCCCAGCACATGGGCACTCCTCCTACGAACCCCTGCTCGGGCCGGAGCTCCTCTGACCTCATGGTCTGGGCCAGCAGGCTGCAGCTTCCCTGGTGAGGCAGGACGGGCTAAGTCAGCCATTCGTCCTGGGAGGGAGGGATGGACAGTCCCTTTCTGGTCTGCCCCTGGCCTGGCCCCCTCTCCTTCGGGGAGGACATCTCTGCCCTTGCAAACAGGCCACGTGTCTGGACTCCCGGCCTCCAGGCCTCCAACTCATCCCATCCCCAGCGCATGCCTGTGCCCTGGAAATTCTCCACGGAGAACGGTGATGCACACCGGACAGGACGGCGAGCCTGGAAAGCCAGTGACCCGAGGGCCCAGACCCCTGCTCTGAGCCACGTCCAATGTGGCCAGGTGTTCTGTGCCAGTCACCAGGAGACTCGGGGAGTAATCACCAGCCACCGGGGACATGGCCTTTCACAACGTCCAGCATCTTCACACTTGACGCTCAATTCCTCAAGACTGCCCAGGGGCCTGAGACGAGTGTCACTGTCCCCACTCAACAGAGCCAGAAGCGAAGGCTGGGCATTTATGCACCTGGACCGGAGCCACGGAGGGACAGAGCTGGGCCCCGTGGTCAGATTTCCCTTACACCGAGCTCCCTCCTACAGAAGGCAGAGAGAGACCATTGCAGGTGACCCCATCTCCAGAATTACCTACAAATAAACTGATTTTCATTAACAAGTCTGTGCTGCTGAGCCCCATGTTTTCACTCATAAATTCCTAATAGTAATACCTCCCTCAAACTGTTGTTTTGAAGATTTAATGAGATAATACTTCCGAAAGGCCCATGGCCGTTGTTAAGGAGATGATAGTTATTATTACAATTATTATCACAGTGTCTAAATTCCTGTCACCTCTTTGCAAGCTAAAGGACATTTAGGAGTCATGCCCAGCCTGTTTTCTGAGTTGGTTTCTACGCCTGCAGATCATCGCACATGTAGGAATGTCATTGACCAAGGGGGTCTGGCAAAACACTGCCACTTCCTTCCAGAAAGAGCCCAGAGCAGTCCTCCGGGGGATCCTGGCCAGGCACCTCACGACGGAACTGGATATAACAGTTACTGTCAAGTTACTTGCTTCCTTCATGGGGTGCCTCGTAGATTCGGCCTCCACTCCAGAACGACCATGCGCTTTCTTTTTCCTGGTGTTACATGGTTTTGGTTCTTTGCATTTATTACAAAGTAATCCACGTCAGCTGTGATAAATGCAGATGATCTAGAGTATGTAAAGTAAAAACCCCACCTGCCTGAAATACTACTGACAGAAATAATAGCAGAAAACTGATGCATGTGTGGTCTTCTGGACATATTCTGGTGCGTGCACACACATGCACACATGAGTGCACGCAGAATCATACATGCACACACATATGCACAGATGAGTGCATATGTACATGCATGCACACATGAGTGCACACAGTCATGCATGCACACACACATGCACAGAGACATATACACGCATGCACACATGAGTGCGCGCAGTCGTGCATGCACACACATGCACAGAGACATATACACGCATGCACACATGAGTGCACGCAGTCATGCATGCACACACATGCACAGAGACATATACGCGCATGCACACATGAGTGCGCGCAGTCATGCATGCACACACATGCACAGAGACATATACACACGTGCACACAGTCGTGTGTGCACACATATGAACAAACATTCACACATGTGCACACACGCACGGAGAGGCGCAAACATGCGTGCACCCATACACACACAGAGAAACACACATATACACAAACACACACACATACTTACACATTTACACACACACAGAGAGGCACACACCCTCACACATACACACAGGAAATTAGGTTTTCATATTGTTGGGTTTTTTTTAACAAAATTCAGATTCTACGATCACATCATCCTACAATCTGCGTTCCACACTTACTACACCCAGTCCCTTCCCACGTCCGGGTGGAGGAACGACCACATTCTTCCCAGGGCCGCATCCTATTCGGTTCCTGAAAGCACCACTTGGGATCTCCACTCCCGTACACGGGGACCGGTCCTCTCAGTGATTTCCTAGTGCTGGTGACGCCGCAGCAAACCTTCTTCTTTTTTTTTTTTTAATTTTATTATGTTATGTTAGTCACCATATGATACATCATTGGTTTTTGATGTGGTGATCCACGATCCATTGTTTTCGTATAACACCTAGTGCTCCATGCAGTACGTGCCCTCCTTAATACCCATCACCGGGCTACCCAATCCCCCCTCCACCCTCCCCTCTAAAACACTGTTTCTTTCTCAGAGTCTATAGTCTCTCATGGTTCATCTGTCTCTCCAATCCCCCCCCATTTTTCCCTTCCTTCTCCTAGTGTCCTCCATGTTATTCCTTATGTTCCACAAATAAGTGAAACCATGTGATAATTGACTTTCTCTGCTTGACTTATTTCACTGAACATAATCTCCTCCAGTCCCATCCATGTTGATGTAAAAGTTGGGTATTCATCCTTTCTGATGGCTGAGTAACATTCCATTGTATATATGGACCACATCTTCTTTATCCATTCATCTGTTGAAGGGCATCTTGGCTCTTTCCACAGTTTGGCTATTGCAGACATCTTTTATATACAACGTGGCACATTCGTGCTGCCGTTTCTGCAGAATGGAACTGACTGACTGCAAGGACAAGAATGAATGTCGCAAACTCCTACCATGAGAGAACCAAAGTGTTCTCTTCACCCTACACTAAATGCTTCTTCTGCCGGGGTCTGCAGCTCCTCCCAGGGCCCGCGTGTACCTGCGATGTTCCCACAGGCTGTCTCCACTCATCAGCCTCAGTGGGTAATTGTTTGACAAGACACATGTTGCCATCACCTCCTCCCTACTTTGGGAGGAGGTGACATAATATTGTGACAATGTTCTGTAACACTTATGAAATCTTCATAACCAGTGCACGGCGAAGTTCACGAATTCCCAGCCAAGCCAGAGCCCTGCACGTGGCCGCATCCCTGCCAGAGATAGATGCCCTCTCCTCAGCTGCAGCTGGAGTTTTAAGGAAGACACTAAATCACGTTTCTTCCCACCTTGCCGCATTTGTGAACAGGATGACATGTCTTGCTTCTGAAATATCCAATTAGAAATAGAGAGGGAGGGGGATTAGAGCTGGATTTCCCAAAAGCTGGATGATTCCCCCTCCTCTCTTTAAGGAATAAAATATTCCAATTAAGGCTTGGCAACTAAATAGAATTGCCTAAGGAACTGTGCCTGAGCTCACCCTTTACAACGACAAAATGTGCTCTGACCCTTAGCCGTGAGCGTCACTCAAACTCTCTAAGACAGGGTTGCACTTTTTCCTTCCAACCCGTGAGGCACCAGATCCACACATGGGAAGCTTGATATATTTTGCAAAGTGAGTGTCATCACAGCCTGAAGTGTTTAAAAAGCACTCATTCCATTTAATTAGATCTTCAGTAGCTCTGAAAATTAATATCACACCGATTGTGACACTAATAAGCTCTGTGATCTTGGGAGTGATGGAGACAAGGGTCTTTGCAGGCACTTTGGGATCCGGACATTCGTGTGGTTTTGGAATACAGCTTTGTCGGCCTCATTTCTGAGACTTAATTCTGGAATAAGTAGCCCATTTTAACAAGACCACACGGTGTCCATGTGCACGGTTATTTAGCCTGCTACATGTGAGAAAAAAAAGGAAAAAATATATAACCAGCCATGATTTAACAGAACTGACATGCTATTTTTTTCAACTTTTTTCAAAACCCCATTTTTGTGGTATCGACCTCGTTAAAAAGCCTCTAAGCAGGATGAGGATCTGGGTCCTGTATATATTAATAAAATCATCGATTTTCCCTGAGCCAACTTTTCACTGGCATCGAGATCCCTAACAACACTGCGAAAACATTGCTCATGTCAATTTCTAGTGTACCACTGTTAATATCCAATTTCAAGAGCACATCTTTTATTTGTAAAAGCAAATTGCTGGAAAAAGCAATTGCCACTGGCATCCCACGTTTCTAGTTCTAGCACGTATCTTCATGGAAAATTTATAGGAAATAGTTCCTAAATTTCTCCATATCCTATATAGTATGGGTGTTTATCATACATTTAGATACCTACGTGGCTTGATTATTTTTTTAAATGACAACCCATATGAATTTAAATGAGGTTACTTTAGGTGCATAAATTAGATAACTTGCACTTGAGGATTACAAATAAAAGGCAGAAAGAGGAGAAGCTATGGACCTACTGAAAAGCCCAAGCTTAGATCATCTCTGGCATTTTGAACGGGTCCCATTCAAACACCGACGGAAGCCATAAGGTTGCAACCTCACTGGATTGGGGAGTTAATACACATGACTCTGGGAATTGCAGCAAGGTAATTAACGGCATTTTTTGAGAGAGCTCAGGGAAACCAATAGTTCTCTGGCATTATTGATTGAGTGATAAGTCAAGTAATGTTAGCATCAGGTAGAGAGTGCAGACCAGACCAGTAAATAAAAGAGTGATACATTTTAAATGCAATTGTTGCAAAGGGCACTAAGCAATCACTCTATTAAATAAATTGCTAGGTGCTGAATGCATTTGAAGTTCCCAGTATATCTCTGTGTATGGGTAAAGTAGAGCAAAACAGAAAAAAAAAAAAAAAAAAAACTGAGTAGAATAATAATGAGCTCTAAACTGAGATAACCTGTCCAGTCAGGCTGCTGATAGGAACATGTGGGTGACAACAGACCACAAGGCAAAGCCATAAACTGGGTAACTAGATGTATTAATAAAAACACAGGGAAAATGTGGGAATGTAAATGCCGTGATGCCCAGCATAGGCGCTCGGAGTAATTAACCCGTCAAGGACACAGCTTAAGGCAGTGCATAGACCCAGCCTGACCTTAGGACGGAGGGTGGTCTTCGCCAGCGCACGTGGGCTGCCCATTTGTTTCACTTGGCTTTTGCACTGCCTTTCATTTTGCCTTTGGGATGACCTGCCAATATTTAAGACTTGGGAAATTTCACATAAAAAGTCTGATTCCTGGCATTTCGTGAAAGATTAAGACCTGACGGCCCTGTGGCCACCTTTGCACTCTAGCTGCAGGGAGGGAGGAAGAGGGAGTGGCCTCCCTAGTCCGCAGGCCAGCACGCCTTACTGTTGCACGCGCCCTGCCTGGCCCCAGCCATGTGTGGTCTTGTCACTCGCAAGTATGAACTATAGCTTCTTCCCTAACAGACCAATCAGAACGTCCAGTACCATTTGGTTCAGGTGTTGGAGAACACAGACTTCCCTGGCCCTCGTGAGTTTATATGCAGCTGTGGCTGTCTTCATGTATCACTGTAGAGATCATATAAAGATTATAAGAGTTCGTGTGTTCCATGCTATACAGGGAGAAAATCAATTTCTCATTCCTCCTAAAAGCTCACTATGCGACTGGAATTTTACCTGAACCAAGTAAACAGAATTGTCATCTAACATGAATAGGGGGAGAAAGGTGTTAGAAAAAGACTTTATCGTTCTATTTTCAACCCTCCTATTATTATCGAGGTTCGACTGATTTTTTCCAGGGACGGAATTGTTATGGGGTGACGTTACAATGAACCCTGCAGAAACCATGCTTCAGGCTTTATAATAGAAACATTTTAAAATTTAAATCACCAGTGAAAGATTGAAGCCTTACAGCTGGGAAGATGTGATTTTTTTTTTTTTTTTTTTTGCCATTTATTTTCCTTGAGAAGTACAGTGTCTCATCGCAGGGCAGGTGAAGCAACTGAGAAACAAATGAGTGACCTTGGACTTGCCAAGGTCACGGTAACAAGCCTTCTGCCCCCCTGGATACAGACCTAGGGCAGGGAGGGAGACACAAACTCCTTACATCTGAAGCTGAGGACCGCGTTGCAAGGTGGCCTGGAGCCCGTCTCTGCTACAGTGAGACCCCCTCAGAGGGCTGCATCTGCATCTGCATCTGGGAGAAAACAGGCTTCAGAAACCACCTGTGCAGCCATGATCATGCTAGGTCACTGATGTGCAATGGATATGACATGCCCAAGTCATCCTAAGCATTCGTGTGTGGGGGCAACACACACAACGTTCTTAATACAGTGACCGGCACAGAGCAAACGATGGATACACACTGGCTCTCGGTGCTGAGAAGCTGGGGTATCAGTTAACAATTAAGCGCTGAGGAGTCCAAATCCTGGTGCCCCCTTTTGTTGCTGGGAAAGATAGATGGCTAATCCTCATCTATAAAATTAGAATAATAACTCCTCCTTTGTAAGAATTCCATAAGGTAACATGAAAAATGTAGTTCAAGACAAGCAAATATATCATTACTACTGTCTATGACCTATGTTTTTCCTAGGACCCATATTTCAGGAGTTGATTGGACGTGGCCAAATGAATTGGACAGCTATTGGAACTTGCACTAATATCTGAGAACATTTCTCAAACAATGATTTAGGAGATGAGTGGCATGCAAAGTAGTGTCTATCGCCTGCCCACTGCATCACCCGATCCTAAATGTTCGCCTGGGTGTGTTCGCAATAGGAGCACAAAACCCAGTCCTTGTCCCAATGTGTACCCACCATGATCTTAGGAGACCAATGGCTTATTGCATGTTCTTAGTTCATGCACTCTGCACCTGGTGGATGAAGCGTTTCATGATTCATGCAGTATCGTAAACTTTCAATTTCTTCCCATAAACCTGGCTATTATGATCATTCTTACTCTTGAGGAAGGAAATATGAATTTAACTAAGTTAATAAAGACAGCGAAGTAACAAGCCTGCTGTCCTCCTGGATACAGACCTAGGGCAGAATACAGAAGATGTTCCCGGGAGAGAGGTGTGACTCAGTCAATGTCATGAGGATACAATGAAGGCCTGTGTTCTCTTGGTGTTTCCATCAAGATCCACAGGTGCAACAGCTTGGAGTCATTGTGCCTAGCTGACGACGTTGTCATGAACTTGCACACAATTTCAAGGAGACCGGCAATTAAATGCAACCACTTCTGGAGCTATTGGGGTTTCTTTTGCAACAAACTACAGGCCGTTAGCAAGAATATCAGGTGCACCAAATAATCAGAATATCAGGGGGAGCTCCGGGGATGCTGAGCAGTGGAGGGGCGAGCATGGGGGCTCATGGCTAACTGGGATTCAAGGCATACACCATCCAGGGGGAAGTTGAGATCCGTCTCTTATTAAATGACATCCACATCCTCTGAGCACCCCAGTTGTATATTCTAAATACATCAAACACGGTGAGAAGCAAGCCTTCATTTTATAGAACAGCAAGCCTGTGGGGCTCACCACTCACATAACCAAGCAAATAGCCGCCCACCCAAGCCTGGCATGTTCGACAGAGTGCATTTTGCCCTTGCAGCTCTCTGTCTCATCAACAAGTCTTGAGGACCCCACTGATTGTCTGGTACAATGAGGTTCTGATCCGATTTTCCAGCTGAGGACTTCATTCTTCCAGAGTGAACACTAACTGCTTTGAGCTTTTCTGGAAGTTGCTTCAAGTGGAAAGTGAGAACGTATATGTTAGAACAACAAAAGTTCATGTCATGAGTTATTGCTTCCTCAGTGTATTTGAGAAATAACCTTTCATTCCAAGTCCAGAATTTTTCTCCTGATCAGCAAAGAGTTGGCGTCAGGCTTCTGGGTGAATGGTGTCCTGCTAAGCAGAATGCTCCAAGCCCCCCTCCCCCGCCAAGCTCTTTCGTGACTTTTCCTTATTTTTACAAAGACACACCATCTGCTTCCAGACAGTCCAAAGGGATAGTCCATGTCTTATGGGGTGTTTATCATATGTTAGCCGCTTCCGTGAGTGCAGGAGTCCTTTGAAGGCTGCCAAGTCTACCTTCCTCATTCTACATGTATGAAAAATATATTGAAGTTGCCATTTGTCAAGAGACTATAAGAGTTTCCTCTGATTTGTCTCCATTCATGCTTGAATTCCAACACCCATCTCAGAAACCTACAGTCTCTGTTGCTTTAAGCCCTGCGCCTTTCTTTCCTTTCTTCTCAAAACTATGCTGTCTACCATTTTTTTCTAAGAATAGAAAAGATGTCACTGCATTTGGTTCTCAGTCTACACAAAGCATCGTGTAACTTATGGGAGGGCCATAATTTTTGCAGTGGAACTTTATCGTAGCACTTCTGTCTATAATCTCGGAAGGATAAAAGGCAGTCTACCAGTCAGGATGCTGTTTATGTCTTCAGGAAATGCATCTGGACATGCAATTTTTATGATAGCAGTGCAGGATGTCCCCTGCGCAGTCTGTCCCAGGGCAGTATCCAAATACGCACATCACTCCACGGCCGTGCAGCCAACAGTCACTCGGTCTGATAGCCAAACCTAAATTCCATGGGTTTTTTTTTTCCTCTTTTAGCAATTTGGGTTTTTTAAATCACTATTCATTTTCATTTTGTTTCTCTACTGGCTAGAAAATTCTGTCTTCGGGTCCACTATCATTGTCTTAAATCCTCCCTCATTGGTAGGAGTGACGGAGAATCTTGCTGCAACCAGGCAGGCGTCAGGACAACTTCTTCCCAGGGAGCTTGAAGTCTCCTTGTCACTGAAATCTCAAACTCTATCACCATAAAAAAGTACAGTAAAAAGGAACTGGCATATCCATTTCCATGTGTTTTACCCCTTCATTATACCTTGTTATTTAAAGGGAACATGATCAGGCCACATGAGTCGTCCCTGACAGTGAAACGGCCCACGTCAAGCCCCTCTCAGACATCTGGAAGAATGGAGGTTATTCCTGGTAAGGTATCACATCGCAGCTGCAGACCCGCATGGTTCCAATGTCGCCGACAGAGTTAAGTGAGTGCTTGAGGGGTTAAGCAGGACCCACCCCATTAGTGACACCCGTCAGCCGGCTCAAGGGAGCCAGGGCCAGGGAGGGGTCCCTTCCCTTCCAGGTCAGGCCACCCCTGTCTGTCAGACAAATACAATAGGAATTACTTAATTTAACACCGTTTCAGTTCTAAGTGAATTCCATTTTCTAAATCCTGAATAAATACATTACAACCGCCGCTTCGGTCAAATGGAGAGAAAGAGTCATCTTTTAATGACTCCCCTGCGGGTTTAATGCCTATTCTATCCTGAGAATAATGACTCTGACAGGCCTGGAATACATTGAAGGGATAATGGTTATTTAAACATGTCAAGTCTTTACAGAGCAGATAAGTATTTTAATTTGCATTTATGAAAATCAAAAAGTAAGCATGGGAAACAGGTGCCCATTTGCCTACTTCCTAAGCCCTGGAAAACACGGAGCTGCAGAATCAGAAAGTGAGCGAGGAGGAGAAGCTTCACACCATCAGCCCCACTTCTGTTCTTTCGCCAGAGGACCCGCTGCCAGCCAGCGTCCCCCATCCGGCATGCTGGTGAGTTGTCTCTCAAACAGCACATCTGGTCACACACCTGCCTGGCTTTACACCTTCAGCTCTGCCATCAAAACCAACAGCCATGGCCCTGCTGGACCTTGCGGCTCTGCACAGCCACATTCTTGGCACTCTCCGATTTCCGGTCCCACCTACTCACTGCTTCCTCACACCACAGGACCTTTGCACATGAGGTACTCTGTAAACCTCACATTCACACACACCAAAATTTGTAATTATCGAATTATTTATGTTGTCATTGGATTAATGTGTGTCTCCAGATAGGCAGTAAATTAGCGGCCTTATCTAATTTGTTCAATATCATAACCCCAAGCACATTTTGCTGAGCACACAATATGCTCTCCATAAAGTTTCTGAATGAATAAAAGAGTGAATCAATCAATTGATGTCTTACTTTGCAAATTTTGTGGAGCCTAAAAATAAATAAGCAATTTAGTCAAGCTATCTCTTGATTACTCCCATAATCCAAAACTTCCTAGATTCCGAGTTATTTCATGTTCATTAATTTCCATATTCTTTCCTCTGATCTCCTTTTATTCCATCCCTTAAAATTTTCAAATGCGCTACCCCATCACAGTGTACCCAGGAGACATTGGACTCCTCTCTCCCAGTACTTGGACCAAAGCCCCTTCATTTTCTGGGCCTATGTTTCTTTCCTGGGGCTGCTTTGAAAGCATAGCAGCTACGTTTCCCTCTCAAGTTCTGCACAATCCAGGCGGGGCTAGCCTCAGACGTGGTCCAGATGGGTCTCTCTATAAGAGTGCTTTGTTCCTCCCCTACTTACCCCTGCCCGTGCTCTCTGAGAATGTGGCCATGGAAGGCCCCCACCTGCCTGGGCACCAACAGACATGGAGAGGGACAGCCCACCCAGTCTAAACTGGAAGGCCAGACTCCTCCTTCAGCCAGCATCTCACCTGCCCCTCGTGGGGACTTCAGGGGCAGAGAGAGCCAGTGGCTGGCTGGTAACTGTTTAGCAACCAGCTTTCAGGGGAAAAGGGTGGGGAGGTCCTGACTTGTAGCACCGGCCAATTTCCCTGGTGTAAACACTCTCCGTGTAGCTGACTGCAAGTCTCCAGGGTGACTGCAAAAATGAAGTTGGGGAGAGGTGAGCTTGAAGAAGACTGGGCTGGCTACCCGACACCGTGTGCTTACTTAATAGCTTTGTCCTTATTTCCTCCTTCCGTGGAAGACGGTCCCGTCTCCAGCTGCCAGCACCTGTGAGAGGGACAGGAGTGAGCCTTTTCCCCAGGTGCTCGTGAGCCTATGTTCTTCCCGGAGGTCTTTGCCGGTATTTGGAAATGCTTACCCAACTGCCCACTGCGATGGATTTTAAAAGTCCACACCCCTACTTCAGATATTTTATAGAAGACATCCCTGCAGCTTTAAAAACTTCAATTCAAAACATAAGCAAAATTCTAGAGTATCTGCTTGAAAATAATTTCCTAAAATAAGAATAATGGTAAAATGTACGGATATAGAAGAGGGTTATAAACACATGAGAAACCCTAAATCTCAAGTGTTTGCTGCTGTTTACCTTGGGGCCTTGCAAAGCCTGACTCCTCTCTACCTTCAAGCACAGGGAGCTAGCTCGGCCATTTGCCTTGGGTTTCGCCTTGAAGAGCAGAGATGGGGCTTGGTTGATGGTGGAAGGGAGAGGATCCTACATTTTGTTATGGGGATATGTGCATGTCAGACAGAAGAGAGGACAGAGAGACAGAGAGAGAACAAAGTGGAAGAGAGAGGGAGAGAGAGAGTCCTGCTTATGGGTGGGGAAGAACATCAGTCTTTGTCTGATGAGTTATAATCCAAATGTGGGCAGCAACAGAGCCCGGAGCACAGCTGGTTCTACAAATCTACATCTCAGAAGTTTGAGTCAGAGGTCAAGTATGGCCAGCAGAATCTTGCACAACAAGGACAAAGCAGCTCCTTTACCCAGACCACTCACAGATGAGCATCCCCATCCACCATCACCTCTGACACTCGGCACCCTGGTGCCTGCGCTCACACGGTGCTGGAGCAGATGCGGGGCCCCTGCCCAGCCTTGTGTGCAGTGGTCTGGAAATAGAACTCTCCTTGATGGTGGTAATTCATACTTGTCCCTTTACAAATTGAGCTACTTTTTAAATGCATATATCGCCACCCTCCCCCTCTCTGCATGGATCCCTTAGGACCTATCCACACAGCAGCTTGCCCCAAACGCTGCATTACAGAAGATAGGTCAAAAAGAGCGGGGTTGTCAGCCCTACTATCTAATTGTAGTGTTGCGGAAGGTCTGGGGAAAGGAGCCCTCTCACTCACTGTTGATGAGAGAGTATATCTATGGAACATCTTTATGTTGTCTTTTTTGCATTTAGTTTGATTTTTTTAAATTTTGGAGGGCAGTTGGATAGTATCATTTAGAAATTAAATGTACATAACCATTGACCCAATTTCATTTCTAAATCTATCTGTAAAAATAATAGCACAGGGGCACCTGGGTGGCTCAGTCGGTTAAACGGCTGCCTCTGGCTTGGGTCATGATTCTGGGGTCTTGGAATCGAGCCCCACGTCTGGCTCCCTGCTCTCCCTCTCCCTCTGCCTGCCACTCTGCCTGCTTGTGTTCTCTCTCTATCCCTCTGTCAAATAAATAAATAAAATCTTTTAAAAAATAATAATAATAATAATAGCACAAATGAACAGAGATGCACATATATGGATAATCATCATGAATATCATGGGAAAACAGTGGGAAATTAGAAACAACCTTAAACACTTAACTAGAGTGGTCTGTTAATTTGGGGGCATCCATATAATGGCATACTCTGTGAGTATCTCTAGATCTCAATATTCCTATAAGCTTGGCACGTATGAAATTACTCAGAAACGATGCTGAGCCCATGGAAGTGTTGACTACTATAATTTCTCTCTCAAGTCTGATCCCCTTTTCCACAATATAAAACTCCATTCATTCATTTACATGACCAATATTTACCATGTGCCTACTATAAGCTGATGGCAAGACCTCAGCTAGTTGTGAACAGAGCAGACTTGAGTTAGGGAGCAGAGAGAGGTGTGACGTGGAGGTGCAGATGCCATGGAGCACCCACTGAGGGAACCCCCCAGGCATAGTGGGGGAACTCCAAAGGATAGGAAGCCAGCAACAGCTTGGAGCTGTGGTGAGCCCCGACTCCATTCCAGAAAGAGCATTCGGCAAGAGCGTGGAAACCAGCTGGAGGCCCACAGTTCGAACAAAAGGATGATGGCAGTTTTGGAAGGAAGGCTAGTAACTCAGGAGACAGTGAGGAAGGTAAGTTTTAGACAGGAACTGAATTTGATGGTGAAGGAGAAAGATGCACCAGGAATAGTTCCTAGGTTTTGAGCTTCAACATCTGGGTGGGGGGTGGAGTCATGGTATGTTGTGTGGGACACTGGACAAGGAACAGTTGTGCCTTGCGGGAAGGGGTGATGAAGATGTGGCCATGTGGCCATTCTGGGATGAGAAGAGATCTAGTATTTCATGGATGCCCACCAAAGAATCTTTCCTAAAGAAACAAATGGCCTTGAGGTTTTTATTGAGTTATTCAAATATTGATTATTTAATAGAAGTTACTGGACAGGATAAAGCAAGATGGTGGCTGCATAGTTTGTCATGTATCTGAAAGGAGTGATGCATAATTACACAGTATGATCCCCCCTCTTCAAGAAGACCTAGAGAGATTGAGAACGTTGACTTTCTGATCCAACCGGAAGTGGTAGCACATGAATTTGAGCCCAGGTCTGCCTGGCTCCAGGAACTTTTGCCATTCTAAGGGCACCTTGCAAGAGTCCTGAGAATTCTTCCGTGGAGATTAAAGGAGAGAAGTTTTGAAAGTAATGAAAACGTGAAGTAACACCTTGCAGATTTCCGGTGTGAGGTACAGCTGGCAGGTGTTCACAAGCCTTGGCAGGCGCTCAGACAGTTTCTTAAAAGAGGCACCATCCAGATAGCCAGATAAGATCAAGTTTCTATAATGGAACTTTTGTACACTGAGAGAGAATGAAATACAATTTAAGCAAAGTGGAGTCAAAGACTTCAGATTTTACTTCAGTGATGGAGAGTCCTGGAGAGATTATTGCTTCCACCTTTACAACAAGGAAAGAACCAGGCAAACTGCAAGCCACTGACTTTTCTTGAACCCACCAAAGAACCAAGGTTGCAGAGCAAACAGAAAAAACCCCACACCTGGGGAGAAACAGATGCTTGCAGGGAAAAAGAAGACCCAAGCATTTGCTTACATGGGGCAGAGGTTGCCTGATCACGCACGCACTGGTAGGAACTTTCATCGGTAAAGTGTGAACTCGTTGATAAAGGCCACGTGAGGGCAAGCAGGAGGGTCAAGCACATGGGGACTACCACCCAGGTAGGGGTTTGCATCCTCTCCAAACAACTAGGTACTGTGGGTGGATAGCAGATGTGCCCATGGAAATATATGTCCACCATAGCACGAAGGAGGGGAGAGGAATTTTTTTTTTTTTTTTTGTCGGAATATTTGTCAGGGCGCCTGGGTGGCTCAGTCAGTTAAGCGTCTGCCTTCGGCTGGGGTCATGGTCCCAGGGTCCTGGGATGGAGCCCCACATCGGGCTCCCTGCTCAGCGGGGAGCCTGCTTCTCCCTCTCCCTCTGCCCCTCCCCCTGCTTGTGCCCTCTATCTCTCTCTGTCGAATAAATAAATAAACTCTTTAAAAAAAAAAAAGAAAGAAACGTATTTGTCAATCCCTTACAGTACATATGAGGTGGTATGATATTATCGGAAGGTGAACTTAGATTTTTTTCAAGTGTGTGTTGTAAATACTAAGGAAAACACTTAAAAAATTAAGACGTATAAATAGTTAATAAAAGAAATAAAGTACAATCATAAAATGGTCATTTATACCTAGAGAAGACAGAACAGAAAGAGGGGGAATTTTTCGAAAAATAATTAGAAAACAACTAACAAAATGATGAATTTTAATTCAGTTACATCAATAATCATCTTAAATGTGAATGGTTTCAATACAACAGTTAAAAGACAGAGATTGTCAGGTTGGATTCAGAAAGAGGAAGACTCAGCTATATGTGGTCTAGGAGAAACCAATTTTAAATATAAAGACATACACACATTAAAAGTAAAAGGACGGTGAATGCTATACCATGCAAACACAGACCGATAGAAAGCTGGAAGAAGTATATCAATTTTATACAAAGCAGAATTTGGAACAAGGAATATTATCAGAGATAAAGAGGGATATTGCATAATGATAAATGCATCAATTTTCCAAGAAGAGGTAGTGCTGTTAACTATGTATGCAGCAAACACCACAGCTTCAAAATACTTGAAGGAGAACTGATTCATCTGAAGGAAGACAGAAAAATGTATAATTATAGCTAGAAACTTCAACACTTCTCTCTCAGTCACAAGTAGGCAGAAATCAGTTGGGATACAGACAACCTAAACTCCACCATCAACCATTTGACCTGATTGACATTTACAGAACACCCCACCCAACAAAGGCAAGACATATATTTTCTTCTAAGCTGTGCATGCAATATTCCCCAGCAGAGACTATGCTCTCAACCATAAAACAAACCTTCACAAATTTAAAAAAAAACAGAAATAGCATGAAGTATTTTACTGGACAAAGAGAATTAAACTAGAAAATCGATGGCAAATATATCTGGAAAATCTCTACATATTTGGAAATTAAATAATACACTTATTAATAAGACATGGGGGAAAAAGGAATTCTCTGAGGGAATTAAAATGATTCTGAGCTGAATGACAATAAAAATATAACATATCCAAATGTGTGGGATGCAGGTAAAGCAGAGGTTAGAGGACAATTGGTAATAAGACATGCTAATAATAATAATAATAATAATAATAAACAGATTTAGAATCAATAACCCAAGCTTCCACTTTGAAGAATTCGAGCAGGAATGTCAGTTAACCCCAAGGCAAGCAGAAGGAAGGAAATAATAAAATTTAGGACTGAAATCAATAAAATTGAAAGCAGAAAAACAACAGACAAAACCAGAAACCAAAAGCTGGTTCTTACAGAAGATCAGTAAAATTCATAAACCTATAGCCAGGAAGACCCAGAAAAAAGAGCGAATCACAATTTATCAGCATCAACAATGACAGTGTCATCACTCCTTGTCCCCCAGATACTGAGGACAGTGAGGAAATCATATGCACAACATCATGCTGATAAACTCAACAACTTAGATGAGAAGCACCAGAAACACAAGCTCCAGAAACATACTCAGGAGGCAGACAGTTTGAATGGTCTCACATACATTAAAGAGATTAAATTAGTTAAAAACCTTCCAGGAGAGAAACCTCCAGGTCCAGGTAACGTCACTGGCAAATTTCATGAAACATGTAAGAAAGAAACAATAGAAAATCTGCATAATATCTTCTAGAAAATCTGGAAAAGAGAACACTTCTCAATTTATGTAATGAGGCCAGGTTTATTTTAATATCAATACCAAACAAAGACATTACGGAAGGAAAAGGAAGGAAGGAAAGAAAGAAGGTAGGAAGGAAGGAAGGAAGGTAGGAAGGAAGGAAGGTAGAAAGGAAGGAAGGAAGGAAGGCTATTCCTTATAAACATAAATGCAAAAATTCTCAACAAAATAAAGCAATCTGAATCCAGCAATGTGTGAGAAAGATAATCCATCATGATTAAATAGGGTTTATTGAAGGAATGCAAGTCTGGTTCCACAAAGTAAAATAATAATTCACCATATTAATAATATAAATAAGAAAAACCTAAGGACATTTTAATAGATACAGAAAAATTAATCAGACAAACTTTAACACTAATTCATGATAAAAGGTGCTGGCAAACTAGGAAACAGAAGGGAGCATCTTTGACTGAATAAACAGCATCTACAAGAAAGCGTGGCTTACCGCTAACAACACACTGAATAGCGAGAGATTTGGTTCTATTCCCCTAAGATTGGGAACAAGGCAAGGACGCCCCGGCCACCACTCCTGGCCAGCCCCATGCTGGAAGGCCTGCCAGGGACATCAGGGGAGTAAAATGTAAAAAGCTAAGAGGTGTACAGTTTAAAAAGGAACAAATGAAACTCTATTGCAGGTGGCAGGGTTGTTTACTTGGAAAATCCCAACCATCCACAGGAAGGTTCTGGAACTGTGGAACGGTGGCAGGGGCCCTCACCTGGAGCCCAGCTCTCCCGCTGCACGTGGTCTCTCGCTTTCCCTCACAAAGGCCAGGCACGAACAGCAACGTTCCCCACACACTCACACATGAACTCACACCTGTTTCTGCACACACGTGCAGATTCCCTCACCATCCACGCTCATGCACACACAGACACACCCTACTCACACACACCTGGGGACACACCCACTCGTGGGCGCACACACTCACACCCTGACACACTCACATCCTGTTCCCGGCACCCAGCACAGTGCAGGGACCCAGTAAACAGCTGTGCTTAAATAGGGGAGCATCGAGGATGGAGGGGAGAAGAAGAGGGAGGAAGGGCTGGAGGAGGGGACCCGGCCGTCATCCTCCGACTGAGCTCTGTGACTCTCTTCTCCCAGGCCAGGGGCCGCGGGCTCCGCAGTTTGCTTCACTAGACAGAACACACACCTGACCTCCCACAAGTTACTGCCTCGGTAACCAGCCAACATGGCTTCTGCTCAAGAGTTAGGAACGTGTTTCCATGGTGACCTTCTGGTAATTAACTCCTTGGAACGTATCCAAGGTAGGCCAGCATCCTCCAGCATTCGGCACCACCAAGAGTCCTTCCCGCCCAGAGCCACTCGCTTTGGAAAATTAGCTGCATGTTCAAGTTGTGGGAAGGGACATTTGTTGCCTTTTAGCCTGGAGGAGCTCACTCTCCCATCAACAGATGCCCCAACACTCCTCCATCACGGGGAGGATGCTCTGGTCCAGCGGGTCCCCCGAGAGCTTATCAGTGGACTCGGATCTACTCTGAGAGCCTAGAAAGACCCAGACAGAAAGATGGGATGGGGCAGTTTCTAAACTTCCATCAGTGCTGGCCTGGCTTTGGAAATGACAGACCACTCCCTCCAAAACACGGTGGGAGGCAACACGAGGGCCGCAACAGCGCTGCAGACAGACATGCGGTTTTCCAAATCGTATGCTCTTAGATGGGCGTTTCTTGCCAACATTTTGAAGTTCATTGTCTAGCTTCTTTATGCCCGAGGCAAAACACTTACCAGGAGACAATGATAGCGCGTTGCTGAAACAATGGTGATAAATTCTAAATGGATATAATTACCCCGTGGCCTGAAAGGAACCTATGCGCAATTAATATCAAAATCTGGCAAGTGCACGATCTGAAGAAACATATAATTTATCAGGTGAGGAAATTTCAGGGACGCCCAGTCACGCAGCACCGCACACCACGTCTCCTGGGCGGAAACGGAATCCCACTGCTGATCAAAGCACCTCATGGACAGATCTCACCACGGTCCCCACCTTGCCGCACCAGTTCTGGGTGCTGCTGGGTGGAGTTCTGCAGATCCCACTGGGATCCCACTGGGAATGCGTCTGCTTCAGGAAACAGGCCTGGATGCAGCACCCAGAGTTAAGGAAATTCAGTTCTCTGGAGGATCTGGCACAGGCTGTTTTTATCTGGAGAAAAATCTAGCACGCTGAGCAAGTTAACTGACGTGCAGGGAGCAGCCGTAAAATTTGGAGACATTGGCCAGTGCAAACACTCACCAGCTCTGCACACTTCAGGGGAGCTGATTAGACCACCAGGGAGCCTAGGGGTTAGGAATATGGCTCTGAATCAGACCCTCCCACTCCACCCCTCCTCTGCCGCAGACTTGCTCTGAATCCTAAGGAGTTTTGTAACCATCCTGAGCTCCGCTCTCCTCGCCCCTGTAACACGGATTGCCCCCTTCCTGGGGTTGAAGATGAAATGCCCAGCACATAGGTACGTACCCAGTGTAAATCAGCTCTGACCCTCTGCAGGGACATTTGATGCCTAGATGCTCAGAGCCCATCAAGCATTCAGGCCCTTCTGGAACGAAGCAGAAATAAAATTAACAGTTCACCTTCAAGTAAAATCATATACATTCAGTGGGATTCAGCCTTCCATGGTCACATTAAGAAATGCCCCAGCAGTTCAAACTACTGGGGTCCCGTTCCCAACAGGAGCATCTGAAGGAAACTCAAGGGTACTCACAGGGAAGTGTTTACACTTGGAGGTAAAATCCTCAGGAAAATTAATTCTCCTGAGCCAGGTATTTCATCAGAGGGATGGAGGGGGGCGGGCAGCCTGACAGCTCCAAGTCCTCCCCTGGAGTGAGGTCAGGCGGCTGGGTCCCCACACCTTACTGAGCACCCTGGCTCACTCTGCTCTTCTCTGGTCTTCTCCCGCGACACTAGTTCATTCCAGGAGGCAACTACACCCTCCCCCATTAAAAGCAGCTGTTTTATTTCTGATTGACTCTCTTTTGAGCAAATCCTCCAGACTCAAGTTGCTTGAAAGGTAATTGTTCCCGACAAACATCTTGTTTCTTTCTCTCCACAGCTGTGGCTCTTCAATTGCTAGAATACCATCTATGGACTGGCCTATTTATGGCTTGACTTTTTCTTTCCTTTTATTGTGGTTCTGTGTTGTTTGGTTCTTAGTTTTTTGGGGGGTTGCGCTCT
Source organism: Phoca vitulina (assembly GCF_004348235.1). Taxonomy (NCBI): domain Eukaryota; kingdom Metazoa; phylum Chordata; class Mammalia; order Carnivora; family Phocidae; genus Phoca; species Phoca vitulina. Next base: position 2,387,628 of record NW_022589753.1, on the reverse strand, counting down.
TTAGGTTATGGGGGGAGTTATTTTTTGCTTTATTATATCCCTAACAAATAGTATAAGAAATTTTTTTTTTAATTTTTTCATTTTTATTTTATTTTTTTAAGTAGACTCCACGCCCAGCATGTAGCCTGACGCGGGGCTTGAACTCATGACCCTGAGATCATGACCTGAGCTGAGGTCAAGAGTCAGACACTTAACTGATTGAGCCACCCAGGTGCCCCTGTTTTTAAATTATTTTAAAATGAAACGTCTCCGTAAAACATCCTAAAAAGTTGACATGAGTCCATTAACTGACGAAAATCTATGTTTCAAAGAGAAGCTGATCAGACTCTGGAGCCATGTGCCAATCAGTTCCATGGGGGATACACTTCATACTCATGTACGTATTTAGTCCATCACCAGAACCAGCTGTTATCCTCTTGAATACGTCTAGGGACAGAATTTCTATCATCTGACTCAAGTCATGATGGCTTCCCTCTGGATCCCCTGACTTCTAAACATCCTTGTGGGGGAACAACATCCTCTGAAGGGAAGGGTCCCCCACGTGGAGCCTAGCAGAACCAGGAGGCCTCCATCAGGTTGAGGCATGAATGGGGTGGGGGGCAGAGGGAAAAGCACTGGCAATCTTCCCGGACACTTGTGACTGCAGACCACCACATCTCTGGCGGGGTCACTCTGGAGGTGCCGAGTCATCAGCCCCTCAACCACGGTCCCATCTTAAAGAAGCTGCCCCTGTGCAGTGCTGAAGGGCCCCCCATAATGCTGGACCTCATGCTCACCATCGGTGATGGGACCGGGGGTTCAGAAAGCTGTACCTGTGTGGGTGAGAGTGAGCCTCAGGGAGACTGAGGGTGGTCGCATTTCCTATTTCTGCTCAGAGCCAGGATCCAGCTGCATACCACTGAGGTGCTACTCACTGTTCACCATCAGCACTTTCGTACGTCCCCCTCTGAATCACAAACTCCACAAAGTCTAGCCTGTGTCTGCTTGCTCCGCATTTGTTCCCAGGACACCGCTCCATGCCTGGAACAAAGGGCTTCCAGAAGAAACAATGAGTGAGTTGTGGGTCGAGAAAGAGTAGACCAGGTCGACAAGGTGACCACAGCACAGTGGCCCATGGCCCATGTAAGAATTATAATTACAGTTATAGGGAACATGTAGGCAAACATATGAAAGGCAAAAAAAGAAAAACCTTATAACATTAGACTACAACGTGTTTAAGAGATGTGATTATTAAAACCAGTGATTTGATTATTAAATTGTGAACTCATGTTTTAAACAATAGGTCCTTTCCCCATGCTGTCACCAAGGAGTCATCAGGATTCATGCAGGGCACCCTGACACATCCACGTTTTGATCTTGAAAACTAGTCTTCCATAAGAAGAATCAGAGCTCCTCAGAGAGGAATTGATTTGATGTCCAGGGAAGAGCAAAATCAAGATGATCCCGGAACATCTTATTGCCAGAAAGTGAGAGTCTTTTCTAAAAATGTTTAGGAATAGTATCAAAAGAACACACACAAAAAAAAACCTAACCAAAGTGGCTCCCAATGGACACTGTGACACTGTCACCATCACCAAGAAAGTGATAATTATAAGTAATAGGAACTAGCCGATTCAATGAAAAACCACTGGCCCATAATTACACTCAAAATGGGGACAGTTGACATGAAGTCTTCAAAGCCTCCTGTGAAAGATTGATGAGGTGTTGAGGATGTGTTGGCACCAGATTGCAACCCCACAGACTACTTGCTGGTTAAAAGGAGAAAATGTAATTATACACTGGGAGGATGTATGTAACCCATGTAACCCAATGATAAAACCCGTGGTCACCAACATCATGGGTCGATGGGTACACACTGTCACTACCTGCTCCCAGAAGTCAGCCCCTCATTCAGACTTCTCAGTTATGAACCAGTATATTTCCTTTGTCGTTTAACCCAATTTGAGTTGATTTTTAGTGTGAATCAGGTGAGAAGCAACAAGTAACTAAAGAGCCAAGTACATAACTGGGGACTCTGGAGAAAGCTCATCCTCCCATCTTCCTGGTCAGTGAGGAAATTCTGAGAACCTCCATCTCCTGGGACTGTGATGACAATCTGCCTGAGAGACCTGGATTGCCTGTACCTTTAGCAAACATGGAGTTACTTCTCCAGTCGGCTTTGGGGTGCCGCCATTTTGGTCCAGGGCAGGATCACCCAGGAATGGACGCTGTTAGCCATTGGGTCTTCCTTTTGTCTTGGCTGATCTTCCAGGTAGGTTTCCCATTCTTTGAAATTCCTCAGGGATGTGTATGGGATCTCAGCTTCTAAATTCTCAGTGCATCCTTTTCTAACCTCCCCTTGACTGCAGGGTGTTACCTCACTTCTCAAACCTTAAAATGGCCAGCACAGAGTCATGTGTCATTTGGAATGGAACAATTTGCAGGACCAGAGGCATTTATCATCATCTTGGGAACATGGGTGATGAATTCCACTGGACTTCCATTGCAACTGCTGATGGAAATCATGGCATCACGTATCTCGATGACAAAGTTTCATCTGCTAAGAGGGAGTGAGAAGGTTATTTCATTAATCTCCAAACCTGCATCCTGGTGTGTGATGCTAGATTGGCTGAGACCAGATGGGCAGGCTGTCACCACAGTTTTCTGCACAGGTTACTTGGCGCACATCTACCTCTTGTACTGGAGCTCCTTGCTCGGTGTTCCTCAAAAGCTCAGTTTTAACAAAGATTTCTCTCCACAACCTCCACAGTATTCAAGGGATGGAGACATGCATGTCAAATATTTTAAGCCATTTGCAAAAGTGTGGAGATTTCCTAAGGCTCAACTAGCAGAGTGACGCAGTGGATGGCAAAATTACCCGTTGCATACAACCATTCGGCACTTGTCTATCACCCAGGTGAGACACAGTGGAGGGGAGGACTGGCTGGTTGAGCTACTCAATGGATCCATCCAAAAATACAGCTTAAAATTAGTATTTATTTTCCGTAGCAAAGAACAACTGCACTGTTTCCTGCTGGGAAATTTACTATGCCTTTATTCTGTTTAACCAATAATACCTTATGGGCTCTTGAAAATTATATTCACTTAAAGATCAAGCAGCCATTTTCATCTGTCTTGACGGGGAAGTGTACATTGCAATTGGGTCTAAAAGCTCAGGGTCAGTTTGGGACAACAGCCGGGACAACAATATTACCACCGCAGCCCCTGCTGCTCCCACTTGCCTTTGTCGGGTCTCGCGCTGATGCTTTGTCCCGGCCACGCCTTCACACGGGAAGCCATTCCTGGGCAACTTCTGTTCTTTCCTCAATGTCCAGTCTTGCTTGCCTCCATGAATTTCTTTCCAGACACACGTGTGCACTGACCTCCCTCTCCCTGGAGAACTCCGTGGCAGGTGGATCAATTGGCCCTCCTTCCCACCTCTCCCAAATCTGTGCCCTCGTCATGTGGCTTTTCAGCTCCTCTCCCTGACAAAGAGGCTCCTGGCATGCCGCGAGGCTGCGCGTGCGGACAGGTGGTTTGTTCTGGACACTGGGATGTGGGCAGGAGGGACAGTATGCTAGTTTCCAGCCTAGGAGAGTAGTTGAAAGCTGCCAAGCAAAGCCCACATGGGACCCGCAAACCCGCACAGTCCACACACAGACACATGAGAAATAAATGCTTATTTTATATGCAGCTGAGATTTTGTGGTCTAATGTAGCAACACCTGAGGATACAACCTCCTTTGGCATTTTTTCATGTAGCAAAATGAGTGTGGCCGGTATGAAACTCAGCCAACTGATACATACAGTTAACACGAAATTTTCTTCATTTATTTAAAACTCAGCCTCATCCGCCAGCATCACTGCACTAAGGGGGCAGAAATTCAACCTCAGTCTGTTTAATTGTAAACACCTCCTCTCCCCTGTGGATGCAGCTACGTTCTACAAGTTGACACAGTCAGAGGACAGAAAGAAGGCAAGCGTCCACATGCTTCTCGACGCCAGGGCGACAGCTGGCTACCAAGATGTCCCTCGTCACCGCCCCTGAGGCCACCTGGAAATACCCCCCTCACACGGCCATGCCTCACATGGGCTGCTCTTTAGTTCTGGCCATGGGCTAGGACCTGGGATGCTCTGCAGAGTCCCCTTGGACCTTTTCTCACTCCCAGAGCACCTGCATTCTTCCTAAGCTAACCCCAGAAGAAAGACATTGTTTCTCTATTCTGAGACCCAACAGGCTTCTGTGAGCTTTGCTTCCTTTCCTGGTGCTAGGTGCAGGAAGCAGGGCCCATCCATGGCGCCTGCTAGTGACTGTCCCCTCAGACTACCCACCTCCCCATCCAAGGATGCCCATCTCATCTGAGGGCAGCAGAGTCCATCCTTGGTTTCCCCTCAAATTTACCAACTAGTCCCAAATCTTTTGTGTGCTTAGGGACCTACATTTTGGAAATTCAAAAGCTAGGAAGAGACTCCATGTTTCCGTACGTTCTGATGTCATTTTTCTCCTTTTGTCAAGAACCACAGTAAACCTTAATAAGTGCCTGTTGATTTCAAGGCAGTATGACATTTTGGAGAAGGGTGAAAGAATCAGGACGTGCCTGTTTGCTGGTTCACAGAGCTTACGATTCAGTTCAACAAGAAAACGTTTAAGCAATCAGTTAGCACAGAAAGACTTTAATCTATTTATTTAACTAGATTTCATGTGTTCAAAACATTACGTAGAGATGTGGAAAATCTAAAAGTGACCTGGAAGCTTTTGAAAATACCACCCTAAATAACTAAATCAGAATCTCCAGGAACGGGCCCACATGTAAGTAGATGTTTGAAAGCTACTCTGGGGAGCTGAGTTGGAAAGCACTGTTCTCACAAAACCCTAGCCCCTAAAGACTCCCAGCTTCGCCAAACCTCTCGTTTCCCTCCAGGAAGCCACGGCACACTTGCCGTTACTCGTTCATTAGCCAAGATCCCTCTAAAGGAGAAAGGGGGACGCGTGGCCTGTGTGAATCCTCCCCACACAGGGCCCTGACACATGATAAGAAGAATAGTTGGCAAAATGACAGTCCCCGGCCATAGCCAAATAAAGCAAATAACAAGTCCCAGGTTCTGGAGATGTGCGCAGTGACTGCGGTCTGTGTCTGGGAGGCGTGAACACTGAGTCATTTCCATACAACCTGATAGAGTGTTCCAGGTTTCAAAACATCCACAAGAGTCATCTCTCTTCATGTCTTGCTGGAGAGCACTCATTCTCTCCCTCTGCTGAGCACCTGGTGGGGCTCGGAGCTGTTTCCAACAGACAGTTAAGAAACGCTGGACGGATGTAAAAGGAGTAATACATGGCAAGTTCTCTTGTAAACAGACCTAGTTTCAATCACGATCACATACATACACAAAATTACAGGCGTGTTCTGATCAGATCATCTCTTGGCAAGAAGTTTCTGGATGCCATCAGAGAATGGATTTGGGAAAGAGGGTCTATAGACATCTACAAAAGGATATTTGTAATGTGAGTGTATTGTGTAAAGAATCACAAAACAGCAAGGGCTCCAGATCCCAGCAACAGTTTAAGGGAAAAAAAATCCTATTAACTTTGAAGACACTGGAGCCCCCCCCCCATTCTCCCAGCTCCCCCCACCAGCACCCTCTCCCCCAGCTCTTCCCCTCAGAAGTAACCACTAACTCATGCTCTTGTTTTCTTACATAAATATTCCTATCTCCAAGCAATATTCTCATCTTCTTCATGTTTTTGGTTTTCCACATTTTAAACATTACAGAAACCAAACACACCATATATATTTTTCTATAGCTTATGATTTCACTTAACATTGTATTCCTGGGCTTTATCTATTTGATTGCCTACAGCTGTAAGTCTTCCTTTTCAATGCTGTGTGATATTCCATTTGAGGAGCACACCGCACATTGTTTCTCCATTCCACTCGCAGTGGATTTGGGTGGTTTTTCCCCATATTACACACAACGCCTCTGTGAACATGCTCGTCTATACCTCCTGGGGCTGTGGGTGGAGAGCTTCTCTGGGACAAACACCTGGGAGGGGTCTTCTGGGGCCAAAGGAGTTGTGCATCCCCAAAGTTGCTAAATAATACCAAATACTTTCCCAGAGCTTTAGTGTCAGTTTATGTTGCCTCCACTGATTACCGTCATTCCACATCCGCTCGTCACTGCTTCCTGTCAGAGGCTTTGTCCTCGCCGGAGTCTTTGTCCGATGGCTTGTAGTTCACAACTCCCAACGCCTGTACTTACTGGCCGTTCAGAATTCCTCTCTTGTAACGTCTTTTCAAAGTTATGGTGTCCGGTTTTTATTAGATTACCTTTATTTTATTGAAAAATGTGTTGTGGGAATTATTTATATATTTTAAATACTTAAGCTTTCAGTTTGATGTGTTGCAAATACCGTCTCCCACCTTGAGGCTGGTTTGGGGGGTTTGTTATAATTGGGTTTCCCAACACTTTCCACATCCCAGTCCACGGGGGAAACCGTATCCCCCGGCACCCGTGTGCTTCCCTGGACACACCGCATTCAATAGTCATAGACACAGAGCCTTTTCAAGGACACTGAACATTTATACAAAGTGACCACATACAGAGCCATGAGCTCAGCTGAGGCTATTTCACGTTGAAATATGTTGAGGGCACATCCTTAATGTATTTCCAAAGACAGGTACTATACAGATCAAATTATCTGTAATTAAAATGGGAATCAGTAATTTTTAAAAGATAACGAAAATTTCATATGCTTACATATTTTTGAAAACATATAATTCACTGATGGGACGAAGAATAAATCATGCTAAAAATTAAAAAGCATTTCGAACTGAATGGTGACAAGAATCCTACATGTCAAAACCTGTGAGATGCAGCACAGCAACATTTAGAGAAAAATTTGTAGCCTCAAATTGTCATGCTAGAAGAGAAGGCAGGTTGAGAATAAATGAACTATCACGCACATTATCAAAAGATTACAGATTCAACCAAAATTCAGTAGCAGGAAGGAAGAAAGAACACATATAAGAGCAGAAATTGATGAAATAAATAAAATAGGAAACTATCATATAGCAGAAAGAATTAACATGAGAAGAAATAATATATATGAAAGGTTTGAAAACAAACAAAACTATCAATAATTGTGAATAGAATTTCCAGACAAATTATTTGAAATAGTAAGACAGTTTATTAAGAGATCCAGAAAAAAATGTACCTCTACAAAATTAATTTCATATCGCTATACCAGCAGCAAACAGAAATGAAAATCGAACACACATTAATTACAAAGACACCGAAATGCTAAAACCCAGGAATAATCTAACAAGAGCTCTGCAACACCTATGTGAGATAAAATTATTAAATTCTACTGATGTGCAAAGAAAACTCAAGTAAATAAGAAGACATATGATATTAATGGGTCTGAAGATTCACTATTTTAAAATACATCAATTCTCTCCAGACCGATGGATAGATTCAGGGAAATTGTAGCAATTCCCATTGGTAACCCAATGTAGCAAAAGTGTGTAACGTGGCAAGATCCTTTACCATTTAAACAGTCATACAAAAGGACAAGGACTAATGCATGGGGAAGAAGTGAGGAGGGAGAGGTTTTCCTACAATAACCAAGGGCACCAAGAATCATCCAGTAAACCTATATGAAACGGGAGAGAACCAGGACCAGCACCAGATGTCTGTGGAAATGTCACCTCTGACCAAGCTGGTATGGCGGAGCGGAGGAGGGGAGGGTGATGCAGTCCTCAATAAATGGTGATGAACAGCTGGGTTTTCCTGCAGAAACAAATAAATTATACGTGTAACTCACATCCTATGCTACAACCCATTCGATGCGGATTAAGGAAATAAATGTGAGGGGCGCCTGGTTGGCTCAGTCGGTTGAGCGTCCAGCTCTTGGTTTCCACTCAGGTCATAGTCTCAGAGTTGTGAGATCGAGCCCCGAGTCGGGCTCCATGCTCAGTGGGGAGTCTGCTTGGGATTCTCTCCCTCCTGCTTCCTCTGCCCCATCCCCTCTGTGTTCTCTCTCTCTCTCTAAAATAAATAAATCTTAAAAAAAAAAAAAAGAAAGAAATGTGAGAGGAACTTCCTTTTGTAGATTGTAGGAGATCGTGGAGGAGACTATGTATAGTCACTGTGGGTAAGCAAATTAATTGCCTATCTAATTGTCATAAACTCGTGAGCTACCCCTCTTCTCTTTCTGGTTGCTTGAAGACTGTCTTATTTTTAGCTTCCTGCAGTTTCACCAAAATGTGTCTAGATGTGTGAGTTTGTTTAGGGCAGGCAGGTTATTTATTTATTTATTTATTTATTTATTTATTTATATTCTGCTTAAGATTAATCGCAGTTCCCGAATCTGTGAACTGGAGTCTTTCATCGGTTCTGGAAAATTCTAGCCTTGGTACATATGTGTCCTTGTGCTTTTACAACTTTTGAATGAACTCCTATTTACTTGGAGCTTCGTCTTTGGGAATTCCCTACAATCTTTGTTGATGGGGAGATTATTTCCTTTTGCTTCTGCAGGTTTCCAAGAACATTACAGACAAGGACTGCTTTAAGCTCTGTTTCAGGTTTTGCGGACTAAGTCGTTATGCAAATTCAGGCCACAACTCTGAATTCTCGGGTTATTAATTTCAGGGTGGATCTTCCATCTCAGCTCTGTCTGCAGGTCTGAGAGGACGATGTCCGTGCAACCCCTGAGGCTGGATTTGCCTCCACTCCCCCTTATATCGGGGAGCAGCCCTTTGGGGGCCCCACTTTAAGGGGGAGGAACCCCTGGCCGACAGCACCGTGGACAGATCATGAGCTTTGCTTAGTCTCCCTGCACCTGCAGGCTATAAGACTGAGCTCACACACACTTGGCTGTCAGAGGCCCTCAAGAGAGAACTAGTTTCCCTGCTCTTATCAGCACTCTGGGTTCCCAGTAATAATCAATTGCTGGCCTCCAAGTATAATTTACTCTCTTGCCAGCACATGATGCATTTTATAGGTTGTTTTTTTAATCCAGCATTTTTGGTTGGTGTCAGTGGGGGAGTTTTCATATCTATCCCACCACTCTGCCAGAAGGCATTTTTTAAATAGTTGCATAAAATTCCACATTACAAATGTCCCACTTTTTAATTATTAATGGATAGAGAGTCAGGTTCTGAATTTTTTGTTTGTTTCTGATGGAAAGAGTCTTTAAGCATGCATCTTTATGAGTGTGCTCTCATCTCTGCAGGACGGGATCAAAGTATCAGAATGGCTAGGTTCATATGTGTGTGTGTTTATAGATACATAGATGGATGGATTCACAAACATACTTGTATTGTCTCATAGTGGGCACATTTGCTCCTTCTTTTTTCCCCGACTTTTTGTGTTGAAAAATAAATAGTTGCAAAACTAGTCCAATGAGCATGTGGGGGTGATCCATATACTTACAGTAAGCATGGTTTTATTGAAAGGTTTGAATCATGCAGCCATCAGGACACTGAATTACTAAATGTATCAACATGTGTTTCCTAAAACAGCAACATTCTGCTACATAACTACAATATTGTTCTCATACACAGAAAGTGCAACAGTGATATAATTTTATTATCTAAAATACTGTTCCCATTCATATTTCTCCAGTTGTCCCAATAACACCTTTTACTGTTGTTTTATTTTTTAATCCAGAAAAAAAAATCCAGAATCAATTAAGGATCACAAATTGCCTTTAGTTGCAAAATTCCCTTAATCCCTTTTTAATCTGGAACTGTCCCCCTGACTTTATTTTTATTTTTGTCTTCCACGGCATTGATCTTTTTGATGAGTCCAGGGTAGTCATTTTGTAGAGCGTCCCAATGTATGTTTCCAATCGTTCCTTCTTGGTTTGGTTCCAGATAATCACTTTTGGTCAGAATACTCCACAGGAAATGTTGCTTTCCTGGTACATCACATGGCACATGGGCGCATGGAGTCACTTCTTCCCGTCATTCACCGTATTAAGTTGGAGCTTTAGGTTAAGATGTGTCTGCCAGTTTCTCTCTTGTGAAGTTATCACTTGCCCATAGAGATAAGTAAGCACTTTGTGATCCTAGATTTGGAGACAATGCGGACACCCTCTTACCCACAGCCCTTCCTCCCGTGCTTTCAGCAGCCAGTGGTGATTCTCGCCTGACTCAGTCATTATCACAGTGACTGTAAAGTGATGATTCTCTATTTCATGCCTCTACATTTAGTTATTGACATTTCTCTGTAAAGAAGAGCTTTCTCATGTCCCCTAACTTTGAAAACATCCATTCTTTCCTTCATTTATATGAGTGTGGATTCATGGGTTCTTATTTTTCTCTTATTTGATGTGCTGAAGCCCGTTCTTGTCATACCTATTTTGATGCTGAGGTTTCCCTGGGCCTGGCCAGTGGGAGCCCTCAAGCCACAGGGGCTCTTTTGCTCCGTCTCCAGCAATGATGCTTAGTGTGGGCACAAGAGGATGTTCCCACCTCCTCCTTCTGGCCCAGCTCTCCAGTCCACGGGGTCCCACGAGGCTGGTTCTATTTGGCGGAACGTGATCTGGAAGCCAAGAGCCTGCCCTTACTCTCTGAATCTCTCTGCCCCCTTGACTTCCAGCCACATCCCCGCCCCCCCCCCCCTTCTGCTTCTGCCTCTGAGCTTACCTTGAATGCATCTCTTTGATGTTGGTCCTTCCCGTGACACCAACGCGATTCTCTTCCAGTCTCTCCAGGGATGACTTCCCCCACTCCCCAGGCTCCAGTGATCATTCATCCTCTGTCAATTCCACGCCACCACCACCCATGCTAGCCTGCCTCCCGAGCTCCGGCCCGCCATTTACAACCACAGACCCTGCCACCACCTCAGTGCCCTGCGGGCATTTCAAATCTACTCACTTCACTTTCACTTAAAGATAGCAGCACCACCCGTCTCCCAGACTCAAGCTTGCCACCTTCTTTCTCAGTCACCCAATTTCTCCAGCCACAAATTCCACCAAATCGACCCCAGAGATGCCTTGCACACTGTGTGCTCCCCTCCGCCCTCCCTGCTGTGGAAAGATCAACTCTCGCTGAGCTGTCTCGCACTCTGCAACTCTTCCCACTTGTCTGACTTCTTCTTCCAGAATTACTCCCCAAAGCGGATGAGGTGGCCTGTGTGGAATGCATTCTTCAGCAATTCCCCTTCTCCTTCCTAGGGAAAACCCGATGTTTGTCAGCACACGTAGACCCCAGCCACCTGGCTGTGTTCTCTCTAATGAGACTAGCAAAGGTGTGATGTGGGACTTTGATGAAAGCTGGCGCCCCGAGTGCCTTCCTTCTCCTCCAGCCTCCGGCTCAGTCTGAGGGCATGAGCTGATCTGGAAGATGAAAACCCTGTGCTGGGTTGATGGGCAGAAAGATGGGATCCAGAATCCCAGACGACCCTATGGAACTATTTCCTACCATACCCTGGACCCCTCCCTTCAAGCTTCTACCTGTGAGATACCAACTTTGATCTTTTTTAAACCACTGCTTCTGGGTCGGGGGAGAATGTTTCTCTCATCAGCAGCCACCCCTAATCCCAGCTGACAACATACAGTACGGCCGTGAAGCACATCGCCTTGCGAATTAGCCCCCAACTGCCCCTGGAATTAGCTTCAAGGCCTTCAGCAAGTTACGTAACTGCCTTAAAGTGCATTTTTTTCTTCCACCAGCCATGCCCCTTTCTAATCTTCTTCAATGGCCAGTTTCCACTACACTTCAGTCTGGGTGCTGGTCATGTTCTGCATCTGGATACAGATATGGTTGCAAGCATGTATTCATTGAAAAAGTCAGATCTTTAGGGTCTATATGTTTTGATATCTATTTACATGCATATAGATGATGGAGATGGAGAAGGAGGTGTAGGTGTGGGGTGGATGTAAGTAAAGAAGTAGAAATAGATGTAGATGTAGACGTGGGATAGGTATATGTGGGTGTGGGTTTCAGCGTAGATTAGGTGCAGGTGCGGGTGTACGTGCAGGTGTGGGTGCAGGTCCAGGTGTGCATGCAGGTGCCAGTGCAGCTGCAGGTATAAGTGCAAGTGCAGGTGTAGGTGCAGGTGTAAGTGCA